>NC_053155.1:213675234-214275234 GCF_016835505.1 Polypterus senegalus
CAAGGTTTATCTATTGTACTTGGGAGCAATTATCTACTCTACTTTTACAGGTGCTGAAGTCTTCTATCTACTCTACCAAAATGAAATTATCAATCAATATGGCACTGATTGCTCTCCTGTCAAAAAAGGGTAAAGACCTCTTAAATTGCTCAAGTTGCCACCTCATTTCTGTTATAGACCGATACCAAGCTTCTTGCCTGGTGTCTACAAACTGTCATGCACAAATACATACAGCCAGATTGGCTTTCTTCAACATCTGACCCCCTGAACTGTGCTTTTCCTTCGCAGGTCTTTAGAAATGATGGGATTTGGAGTTTATTGATATAATCAAAGCCATTTAATTTATACCTTTTAGAAATAATTTTAAATTATTCAGATACATTTCAACCCTTTCGAATTCCCAGATGGACTAGGCAAGTGTTTTTTTTTCTATTTCCATCTCCTTTTAAATCTCTCAAGAGTTTTTAGCTATCAGAAATGACAACCCCCTTGAAAACACATAGTGTTCCATACAATTGTCTTTAAATGATGACCTCATTTTGATCGTTTAGATAAAAATACATAGGGTCTTCCTCACATAACTTTTTTATTGTTTATGATGGGTTTGAAGTAACAAAAGGAAATGGTCACAATCTGCCCGTCTCTCTCTAAACCCACAGTCCTCTACCACTTTTTGCAACTCTGTGACAACTTCATTCAGATGCTTCAGCACTAATATTTCTAAATTGATGCAGAACAATTCTCCCCTTATCTGACTCTCTGTCTGCCTGGTCCCACATTCTAATATTTTTCCACCCCTAATTGGTCATTAATAAAATGAATATTATTGTCCATTTCCCCTATCAAAATTTGACATGTTCATAGCCTAATTTTCACAGTAAAGCCCTTCAAATCACCAAACTTTCCTTTCCAAATCACCCTTTTCCTTTAATCCATGGTGAATTTTTGGGCATTTTAAAAACTAGAAAATATTAATAATGATTCAGGACATTCCTGTCAATGAGGTCCAGGTTCTCTGTTCCTTCCTCTTTCTTTATTTTTTTAAGACAATGTGTTGTGTCACTATCTTTTTCCCCATCCACCGACATTTGCTTTCTGTCTTTTCTTTTTCCCATTGGTGGTTGGTGATGAAAAAAGCTCAACCTATTTTTCTAATTTATAGTTCACTTCATTGGCTCCCTGTAGCAGCATATTTAAAGTTCAAATCTTTGATGCTTGCCTACATAGTAGTCAAAAGGTTAGCACCTATATATATATGAAGACATGTGTGGGGTTCTATGCTCTTTCTCACACAATGAAGTCAGCTATAGAATAGTATCCAGTGATACCATCTCTGCATTGCAAATTCTCATTCCAGATTCTTTTTTGTGAGGCTCCTAGTTGGTGGAACAAGCTGCCCACTTCAGTGTGAACTGCTGGCTCCCTCAGCATGTTTCAGAAGTGTTTGAAGAGTCTCTTGATCTTTTAATTTTTCTTAAATTGATAATGGCTTTGATAGGCTATTTTAACTAAGGAAGTGAAACTAGCTTGCATTTTGTTTTGGACCCACTGGAATATTAGATATTCATGTTTGCTTTACAACAATCTCTGGTAGTATGGATAGAAGAAGCCTTTGGTTTTATATAATATAGACTGAACCAATCTGGATATACAGTAATTGTAATTGTTTCAGAAATAAACCCATGAACATTTTTTTCTAATCAAAAATCGAGAAATCTTCTGGAAGGTGCACTAAACAGAAAAAAAACATAAATACCACCAATATTTGGTATGACCACCCATTGACAGTAGCAATTCTCTTAGGCACACTTGCATGTGGTTTATGAAGGTCCTCACATGGTCACTTGTTTCTGGACTCCTGGAGAATTTGCACCAGTTCCACTGTAAACTTTGGCTGACCTAATTGCTTCTGTGTCTGCAAACAATCCCAGAATGTCTAAATAATGTTCTGATCATGGCTTTGTGTAGGTCATACCATCTATTGCATGAGATGTCCTCTTCCTCTTTCCACACAAATAGTTATTTTTATGATTTTGGCTGTGTGTTTGGGGTAATTGTCATGATTTAGAATGAATTTGGAATTGATCAGATGCCTCTCTGTTAGTACTAAAGGATGGAAAAGAATCTGTCTGTACTTCTCGGTATACTTTACTGCACAGGAAACACTTCAGCAAAGCTTTTAAATCTACCATAAATATTTCTTGGGATTAACTATTCTTTATAATACCCCAAATCCTTATGAATTTACTACATCACTTCTTATGCTTCCTGTCTCAAATACCCTGTTACTAACTTGTTTGTTCTTATACCAATGTACTTGAGATCTTTTGACACTGCCCTATTTTGCAGCTCTTAACAAACAATTACTCAGCTTTGTGGAGTGTATGGTCTGGATCTCTCTTCCTAGGTCTATTTCCCAGGTTCTATATGAATAAATGTTCAGTTCCAGACTCAAGACCTACCCAAATCCCTTTGGGACTCTTGGTATTCCTCTATCTATATGTTTCATAGACCCTACTATTTAAAATAATTGCACTGTCACTACCTTGCTGACTAGGTTTTCTATCCTTGACAGATCCATTAAAAATTATATTACCCTTTTCTATAACTTTGTGGTTTTGTTCCATAATTATGCTTGATTTATGTTGCTCCACATGTTACTATGTTTATCAATATTGTTATGCGCTATGCTTTGTAATTATACTCCATAGCTATTACAGACTGTACAATGTAGTTCTTTTTAACACTTACTGTGTAAAATCCACCTTTGTTACTGGCGTTTCAGGGACTACCAGTGTTGCATATTGTGTCTTTTCTTTAGGCATCATTATTTCTTATGTTGTAATATTCAACTGTTAAATTTTATATTGTACTGTAAACTTATTTGTGAAATAAGGCACATTGCAATGGTGTTGTATATGCCACTACAGTTAAAGATTGATCAGTTGATTGACTTTCATAACTTCTCCACAAGCCTACTATGAAGACAAAAAATGAAAACTTTAATATGACTCAGTCCGCTTGAAAACTGTAAGCAATTTGTATCATGCAAATACAGAATGTATCCAAGAAACCTTAATGCTTATTAGAAATATTACAAAAACCCTCAACAGATTATTCACACAATCAGAGGTGTGACCAGAACATCATGAGTGGGTGGGCATTTGGCTTGTCTGGGGGGGGGGCAAAAAATATCCAGCCATCCCCATTTTTGTAGGGGGGGTCAAATAATAATAACAACATAGTTTAATATAACATATAAAAGCAAAAATAGTGGCATAAATCATAATCTATTGTTCAATAAAATTAACAGAGGCAATGGAACTTGTATTATTTTTGGTGAACAAATATAGAACTACATCTACAAGGTAAATATCAATAAAGTCAAATGTATACATCATATGAGAGCAAGAACAAAAACGTGGCTCATTGTAGTCATTAGGGAGGCTATAGGATATCAGTTTCCAGTGTTTAACCTGGATATTATCTACAGGACCGGTCTGCAGTTACTCTTGGCAAATTCTGAAATAAATTAATTCATGTCTAGATTTTCTGTGATATTTTTCTCATGTGCCAGAATGACTAAAATTCTCTTCCTTGAATGCAGCATTGTTCGGCGGAGTAGAGTGAGAACGCGGTTCAAAGTAGAGAAAGAGCTTTCGCATGCAGCTGAAGACACACCAATGATGAGTGCTGTGACATTTAGCGAATGCAACATAGGGAAGACCTCTTTGTACTGCTGAATGCATTTGCATGCTTCAGAGAGATCAGCATCAGCTGGCAGTTTATTAATCAACATTGCTTTTGCCACAGAAATTTCATTTTGCAAGCTCATGCTGTTTTACTCTGTGCCTGCAAGTGCCTGAAGTGGTTTCAGGAGAGAATGATCAAGAAATAATTCTGATTTTGGCAGGAGAAGCGATGTGGCCCTCAATAATTCAACATTTCTCTGAGAGAATCTTGTCTCCATTTCCACAATAGCTCTATCAAGAACGCTGAACATAGCCCTTTTAAAAGTCTAATTAGGAGCAATTTGTTCATCAGAGTCACCATGCCCAAGCGTAGACACGACAATACTATTATCAAGCTGTGAATTAACTTTCTGTTTCCTTTTGAGCGAATTGGTAGGCCTCCTTCATTGTGGCCAGTGAAGCTGTCACCACCTCTCCAGCAGTTCACAAATCCACTGCATGTGCATGTAGAATTGCATTGGCTGATTTCAGCACACCAAGCACATGAAGGAGGAATTTTCCTGTATTGAAGAAATTCTACTTTTTTAATTGGGTCAAAAGACCACATGCCTCTATGCAAATGTCAAAAGGGGCAGTGTCAGCCTCTGCTACCTCTGAGAGAAGTCCCCTTATAGCTTCCTCATTGTTGACAATGGACTCTGTGACATCATAATGACTGGTCCATCATATTTCTAGAAGTGTTGTCAGTGTGGGTGTATTGTATGTGTGTGAAACATAATGTCTGTGACAAAATGTGTTCAATGAATTTGACCAGTCAAAGAACTTCTTAGCCAGAGGTTCTGATTCCATTGCATGTATAAGTGGTAAATGGAGGTGGTGGTTGTAGCAGTGTACATATGGAATATACTTAACAACTTTGTTTTTTAACAAAGCCTGGACACCACCTCTTGCCCTAGACATGACAGAAGCACCATCAAAACACTGAATTTGGTTACAAATATATTCAGCATCAAGCTGATTGAGTTCAATTAAGCCAATCAGGTGTTCTTCAGGGATGGAGTTTTGGACAAATCTAATCACTACAGACAAATTTTCAATGTTACAGCAATCCCTAGTACAATCACTTTTAATGCAAAAGTGTCATCTTTTTCATATTTGGTCCTGGTATCTTTTACCACCATTTTGGCAACAGTCTCAATTATTTCATTTTGAATTACATTGGATGTGTATTTTGCGTCGTCTGGGATGTATTTTACAATTTCTGCAAGTTTGGCATCTTTTTTTGATTGTGTAATCAAAGAACTTAAGGAAAAGTCCTTCCTCTCCACTTTCGTGATTATGACCATGCAGAGCCAGTTCATTGACTGCAAGGAACTGAACGGCCTCCCCAATGTTTTTCACATAATATCTATTCTTTTGTATCTGGGTTGGACCCAGTAGTTGAACTATGCTTTCAACCGTCTCTGCCCGGTGCCGATACTCTTGCCATGCAGACATGGCTCTGACATGCAGGATACTAGACATGTGTTTGTGGAAACCGCCACCGTCTTTTTCTAGAGCTTTTTTCCAATTAGTGTAGCCGTGTTTGGTGAATATGTCCTTACGGTCTGAATTGGAAACACTAGATTTGCGGCAGGCAAAGCAAAGGCTGGCATCACGGACAACAGAATATTCAAGCCATGGTCGAGACTGATACCAGCTTGCACCAAAACATCTGAGTGTCTTTCCGAATGCGCGCTTGAGATAATTAATTAAAATGGGCTGGGATGGGCTATACATATTTAAGTCAGGCAGGCCGGACTGTATATTTTGTTGAAGGCAGAGGTTTGGAGTACCCGACATGGGCGCAGAGCTGGAGGATTGTGTAGGCTTATCTACATTTTTTGGAGTTTCAGTTCCCAACGTGGGTGCGCTGTGTTGCGTGTTGGTAGCAGCGGTGCTGGGCTCAACCGTGGAGCCAGCAGCTCGCGGAGGGACAGAGGTTGAAGATGTCTGCTTTTTAATAAGCCACCTATGAATAGCCTTTGGTGTTACCAACCAGAAAATAAAAGAAGAATGGAACGTATATGCTTTTTTAATTAAAAAATGCGGTCAACAGGTTCAAAACGTGCTGCAAAATGTGTGGCGAAGTGAACTGTGAAAATCAAATGTTATTCTTCTGCAGAGTTTTAATTGGACAGACAGAGCATTACGCAGGGTGGGCACGGCTTGTCTCTGGGGGGGCAGTGCCCACCCCAGCCCCCCCGTGATCACGCCTCCGCACACAATAATGCTTCTAGCGACAATATGCATAAAAAGTTTCATGTTTTTTAAATTGAAAACACTATAGTAGTTTAACAAGTTACCTTTAATTATACTGATGAACAGGATCTCAACAAAGTGAATAAATATCTTGTGACAGATAGGGGCGCTGTCATCCCCTTGAACCCTCGGACTTGACGCCAGATACCAGGTAAAAGTCCAAATATAATTTTTATTTAGACTACACAGTGCACAAAGCACCCTCCACTCCACTATACTCATACTATAAACAATAATAATCCACATTACAATAATCCTCCACTTCCAGAGGTGTTGCCACCCTTCCACCCAGCTCAGCTCAACAACTGGGATCTCCCACACTCCTTTTGTATTTCCTGACCCGGAAGTGTTTCCGATCCTTCAGTCCATGTGAGCTCCTATCACTTCCGGGTCAGATCAAAAGTCTTCTTTTTCATTCAAGTACGTCATTCCTCCTGTCGCTGTGACTAAGACTGTGACTTCTGGCTTATAGTGCACGTAAGAGTCTCTGGGCCTCCCTGCAGCGTCCTCTGTTGGCCCCAAAGGTATCCAGCAGGGCTGTAAAGGAAAACTCCACTGTCCACTGTCCATGGTTCCCTGCTTGTATTCGGGGCACCTCCATGCTGAAGGGAGAGCTCCACCTGGCAGCCTGGGGGTATTAGCCGGGCTGACTAGCCAGCCATATTTCACAATCTAAACTTTTAATTTACTGGATAACCCTCTTAGCTGACTGCTGCAGCCATTTAGCCTCTCTTTGGAAAAGAAGATGTTTCTACAGGTGTGAAGGGTTTTAATAAAAGCAAACTTGATTCAGAGTTGGAAGGTTTTTACTAGCTGTAAATTATTGAGGTTTATTTAAGTAATCGATACAAGTTATTCTAGTAATTATTAACTATGCATTCAATAGTACATACTGCACAACTCTTGTATTATGTTACAGAAAAGTGAATGATCTTTTAGTTTGGCAGAAAAATACAAAACCAAAATATAAAACTAACAAGACAAAAACATATACACACATATATATATTTATACAGACTGAAAAAGAGAGGAATACATAGTAACACTGATACCCTGATTAACGCCAAAGATGCTAACATATACAGAAATAGTGAATTTAAAGAGAAACCTTAATAAAGAAATGAATAATGATAATAACTGAAATTAAGTAAAACAGTACAAGATCTGCTGTGTATTGTGAGATTAATTTCCCAATTTTTGAATTCAGCCTACCATTTAGGTCAGCTCACAAACTTGCTCATCCTAAAGGCAAAATACTCAATTATGCCACTTCCTGTCTATCTGCTTCTCTCTTTTGGGTTTTCAGTTCAGCCGTAATTCGAGCAGCAGCATTTGAGGACAAGAATTTGGATGAGAATGGATGGAAGGAGTTTGCTTGTTTTCATTACAACATTGAATACACTCATATGTCTAAGGCCAGGGTTATACTTCATGTGACGCGACACATGCTCCAGCAGATACTACTGCTATGCAAGCATTGTACTGTTTATACTTGCACACGTACTTTATGTAAATCTGGAAGATTCCACTAGGTGACAGTGCGAGATATCATCATGTTGAGAAAACATTCAACTTTGCTGTATTGTGAATTCCATGAAACATCAATTAAGGACACCTTGCCACAATATCTCTGAAAAGGATGGATGTTTAATGATTACATCCATCAATCCAGGGATGTGTCCATTCTAGCAAGCACCGTGCATGAGACAGAAACAAAATCCCTGGACGGGGCATCAGCTCATCGTAAGGTGAACACAAGCACACACATACACATTAGTGTTATTTTAGCATCACCAAATCCCCAAACCTTCATGTCTTTTCGAAGGAAACCGGGGCACACTGTGAAAACCCACCAGGAAAGCATGTAAAACTCCAGGCAGGGAACATCAATGACATGACTCCCTGAGAGGCAGCAGCGCTACTGCACTGCCATCGTGCCACCCCATATGCGTAATTATTAACAGTATTCATTATTTAAACAAAGTTAACGATTTATCTGTAAAATGTAACATATATACTGTACTTCAATACATTTCATCATGAAATTGATATCAAGTATAAATCTAAGGATTCTAAATGTGCAGAGAGTTGCAATATTATAAATTTTACATGTTCTTTTTTTGCTGGTACTGTCACATTAACTTCTGAGGATGTGCTTAGAGGACACAATAAATGAATGCTAGGAACACATAGGAGCTATTATGCGTGCACATACACATTTTACGCGTGAAGCATAAACTGGCCACAAGGGTGTACATTGCTCATCCTGTGTGATGTTTCTCTGTGTCTCTCCTGTTTGTGTGTTTGTTATAATATTTACTCATTTTAGATCATGTATTCTTTGACACTTATGAAGACTTTTCAGTTGTGACTGGAATGTCTCTTACCCCTGCTGTTTATTCACCTTGCCCCCCCCTTGAGACCAATTGGTTATTTAATTTAGTTTTGTGAAAATAACGTGGTCGTGGGAAAAAGGCAATTTGCTTTAAGCAGACACTAAGTGAAACATAATTAATTTGCTTTATCTTTAACTAGCAAAATACCCGCGATTCGCAGCGGAGAAGTATTGTGTTAAAGAAGTAATGAAAAAGAAAAGGAAACATTTTAATAATAACGTAACATGATTGACAATGTAATTGTGTTGTCATTTTCATGAGTGTTGCTGGCATATATATATATATATATATATATATATATATATATATATATATATATATATATATATATATATATATATATATATATATATATATATATACACACACACAAACATATATATATACACACATACACATATACTGTATATAGATACATATATATATATACACATATATATACACACATACATATATATACATATACTATATATATATTGTAAACAAGGCGCTATATAGCACCCGACCCGGCACAGACCACGCTGAGGCACGTGTTCACACTCAAAGGCTTTTTATTTTTCTTCAGCTGTGTGACACGTCTTCCCCGTGCCACACAGCCCAAACACAGTCCAAAGCACAAACACACAAAAAAACAAACTTTCCTGTTCCACCACTCCTCCCTGGCAACCTCGTCCTCTTCCTCCCGATTCTGGCCTCGATTGCTGGGAGGCAGGCCCTTTTATGCCCCACCCGGAAGTGATCCAGGTGCCTGACCAGCTGATCTTAATTGCACCTCCGGGTGGGGCTGATAAACCGTCCAGTGTGGTGGCTGGATCTCTGCAGCACCCCCTAGCGGCCACCCCATCTCCCAACCGGGCTGCTGTGGTGGACTCCATGTCCCATGGAGCCTCGGGGGAGATTGAGGAGGAATCCACTGCCAGGGAGACTGCCCCAAGCGCCCCGGGGAGGTATTGCAATGTCCATGATGGCTCCCCCGGGACGTATGCATCAGAGGCGTCCCGGTCGGGCATGGGACCCGGCTGTCCGTCACAATACAAAATATATATATATATACACACACAGACACACACACATATATATATATATATACATATATATGCATATACAGGTGCTGGTCATAAAATTTATTTCAGTAATTCCATTCAAAAAGTGAAACTTGTATATTAGATTCATTCATTACACACAGACTGATGTATTACAAATGTTTATTTCTTTTAATTTTGATGATTATAACTGACAACTAATTAAAGTCCCAAATTCAGTATCTCAGAAAATTATAATATTATGAAAAGGTTTAATATTGAAGACACCTGGTGCCACACTCTAATCAGCTAATTAACTCAAAACACCTGCAAAAGCCTTTAAATGGTCTCTCAGTCTAGTTCTGTAGGCTACACAATCATGGGGAAGACTGCTGACTTAACAGTTTTCCAAAAGACGACCATTGACACCTTGCACAAGGAGGGCAAGACACAAAATGCCATTGCTAAAGAGGCTGGCTGTTCACAGAGCTCTGTGTCCAAGCATATTAACAGAGAGGCAAAGGGAAGGACAAGATGTGGTAGAAAAAAGTGTATAAGCAATAGGGATAACCACACCCTGGAGAGGGTTGTGAAACAAAACCCATTCAAAACTGTGGGGGAGATTCACAAAGAGTGGATTGCAGCTGGAGTCAGTGCTTCACGAACCACCACGCACAGACGTATGCAAGACATGGGTTTCAGCTGTTGCATTCCTTGTGTCAAGCCACTCTTAAACAAGAGACAGCGTCAGAAGCGTCTCGCCTGGGCTAAAGACAAAACTGCTGCTGTGTGGTCCAAAGTTATGTTCTCTGATGAAAGTAAATTTTGCATTTCCTTTGGAAATCAAGGTCCCAGAGTCTGGAGACAGAGAGGAGAGGCACAGAATCCACGTTGCTTGAGGTCCAGTGTAAAGTTTCCACAGTCGGTGATGGTTTGGGGGGCCATGTCATCTGCTGGTGTTGGTCCATTGTGTTTTCTGAGGTCCAAGGTCAACGCAGCCGTCTACCAGGAAGTTTTAGAGCACTTCATGCTTCCTGCTACTGATGAACTTTATGGAGATGCAGATTTCATTTTCCAACAGGACCTGGCACCTGACAAAGTGCCAAAGCTACCAGTACCTGGTTTAAGGACCATAGTATCCCTGTTCTTGATTGGCCAGCAAACTCGCCTGACCTTAACCCCATAGAAAATCTATGGGGTATTATGAAGAGGAAGATGCAATACGCCAGACCCAACAATTCAGAAGACCTGAAGGCCACTATCAGAGCAACATGGGCTCTCATAACACCTGAGCAGTGCCATAGACTGATCGAGTCCATGCCACGCCGCATTGCTGCAGTAATCCAGGCGAAAGGAGCCCCAACTAAATATTGAGTGCTGTACATGCTCATACTTTATATGACCGTACCTTTCAGTTGGCCAACATTTCTAAAAATCCTTTTTTGCATCGGTCTTAATTGATATTCTAATTCTAACAAAAATTACCTTTTGCTTGGAATGCAAAGTGTGATTAAATGCGTTATTTTTTGACGCATTATGGAGTACAGTAATCCCTCCTCGATCGCGGGGGTTGCATTCCAGAACCCCCCGCGATAGATGAAAATCTGCGAAGTAGAAACCATATGTTTGTATGGTTATTTTTATATATTTTAAGCCCTTATAAACTCTCCCACACTGTTAACATTATTAGAGCCCTCTAGACATGAAATAACACCCTTTAGTCAAAAGTTTAAACTGTCCTCTATGACAAGACAGAGTTGACAGTTCTTTCTCACAATTAAAAGAATGCAAATAGATCTTCTCCTCAGGAACAGAGAATTTCAGAGAGAGAGAGAGCGATCGCAAAGAAAAACAAACAATCAAAAAATCAATAAGTGTGCTTTTAAGTTTGCCGCGGCATTTTTTAGAGGAGCGTCAGTATCTTTTAAGCAAACAGCCTCTGCTCACATCTCTGTCAGGCGCAGAGAACGTCAGAGAGAGCAGAGCGATTAAAGCAAATCATCAAAAAATCAATAAGTGTGCTTTTGGAAGAACCGCGATAAAGCGGCATTTCTTAGAGGTGCGTCTGTATCCACTAGGCAAACAGCTTCTGTGCAAACAGCACCTCTGCTCACAGCCCCTCCGTCAGGCGCAGAGAATGTCAGAGGGGGTGAGATAGAGGCAGAGACAAGCAAACAATCAAGCTCCGCGCGGGAAGCATATCTTATAGCATTGAGGAGTTTTAGTTAATATGTAATACATGCTCTGATTATTTAGCTTCTAGGCCCAATAGCGTCCTTTGTATGAAATCAACAGGGCAAACAAACTGAGGAAGCGTGTAGCATAAATTAAAAGACCCATTGTCCGCAGAAATCCTCGAACCAGCGAAAAATCCGTGATATATATTTAGATGTGCTTACATTTAAAATCCGCGATAGAGTGAAGCCGCGAAAGTCGAAGCGCGATATAGCGAGGGATTACTGTACATGCATTGAAGCATCTCAGCTGTGCTTGTGCTAAGAAAAGGAAACAATTTAAAAATAACGTAACATGATTGTCAATGTAATAGTCTTGTGACAGTTATGAGTGTTGCTGTCATCAAGGATTTGATTAGCATTATTTCTTTCAGTCAGGTTCGTATTTGGAGAATGTGTTGTGTTCAAGTTTATTCCGTGTTTGTCAATCGTTGTAAAGATAACAGGTTTCAGTCATCGATTTGTTTCTTACTGCATCAATAAACAGCTTGTCTTCCTCTTTATCTGAGACGTGACACACTGCATGCACGGGTTTTTACACTGTCTTCCTTTAGCGGGACATTGACTTTTTCCACCGTGTGCTTTGTTTCCGCAGTAGGTTCCCAGCTACCAGTGCCATCTCGTGCGATGTCCATGGCTGTATTTAATGTTAGTTTCGCTGAGTTTGTGCCAAACACCACCCTGACCATCTCATCTGCACTTATGACTATGCTTGTATGTATCACACGCTTAATATTTTTTTGCTACCTTCTCAATTGTTTAATTCGGTTTTTGTTCAGCACTCTTTGGAACTGTTGCTTTTTGTCTGTGCACTGCGTCATTTCACGTGAGCCACTCGGTGTACATGCATCGAAGGTTCCCAGCTGTGCTGGTGCCATCTTGTGCGATGTCCACGGCTGTATTTAATGTTAGCTAAGACCCGGCACTTAAAAGATTCTCTCGCAGTTTCGCAGAGTTTGTGCCAAACACCACCCTGACCATCTCATCTTCCTCTGCATAAGCACAGTCCTTCGCCCGTGAATATTTAGTGGCAGTGTTTCTATTGGATTGCCGCTGACGGACAGCCTTATATGGGCAGGCACTAAATTACGTGGGATTGCACCGTGTGCTTTGTTTCTGCAGTAGCTGCACTTATGAATATGCTTGCATGTATCACACGCTTCATATTTTTTTGCTGCCTTCTCAATTGTGTAATTCGGTTTTTGTTCAGCACTCTTTGGAACTGTTGCTTTTTGTCTGTGCATTGCGTCAGTTCATGTAAGCCGCTCGGTGTACATGCATCGAAGGTTCCCAGCTGCGCTGGTGCCATTTCGTGCGATGTCCATGGCTGTATTTAATGTTAGTTTCGCTGAGTTTGTGCCAAACACCACCCTGACCATCTCATCTTCCTCTGCATAAGCACAGTCCTTCGCCTGTGAATATTTAGCGGCAGTGTTTCTATTGGATTGCCGCTGATGGACGGCCTTATATGGGCAGGCACTAAATTACGTGGGAGGCGTAACTCCGCCTCCCACGGGCATCGAGCAGAAGTCTATTATAGTATATGGATGAAAAAATAGGTTCCAGTTATGACCATTACGCGTAGAATTTCGAAATGAAACCTGCCCAACTTTTGTAAATAAGCTGTAAGGAATGAGCCTGCCAAATTTCAGCCTTCTACCTACTCGGGAAGTTGGAGAATTAGTGATGAGTGAGTGAGTGAGTGAGTGAGTGAGTGAGGGCTTTGCCTTTTATTAGTATAGATAAGGAATGACCAGTGCCCATTGAATGGACATGAATTAAAACGTAATACATATTTGCATTGTATTTCAAATTGGCAAAAATGTGAGTGTTGCATTCTATTTGAATGAATTCTTTTTAATTACTACATTAACACTTAATGTGAAAATTACTGTACAGTATTTTAAAAGTTGAAATGCATTAATTTTGCCACTACAACGTAGTACAAAAGTACAAAACAATGTTCATGAATGAAACACATCAAAATATGGTGCAAAGACCTGTATAATAATGTATCTGGAAATAAAACTAAGTAATTTTAAAATTTTCAGCACAGTGGATCCATTGGCTTTGATTATAGTAGTTTTGCTGTGTAGGAAATATGTTTTTTCCTTTGTCACAAAGCAAGGTGATCATTTGACCCAGTCAAGGTCTGCAAGAGCAAATGAATGTCAATAAGGGAAAAGAATAAAGTTGTCAACAAAATGAATCTAATAAACTCAAAAAACTTGTTACCTCAAAATAAATCCTATAAAGAAATCACAGAGAAAGAACCTTGACAAATGCAAACCTGACCCTCCTGCTAGGAAACTTTGTTAGAGAAAGAACTGTTCATACTGCAAATGGAAAAAATCACAGTAATGATGTGTAAAAGAACACAATGGGGCTTCCAAATCTCAGCTAGATTATATTTCTGAAGGACAGATCAGCCAAAGGCTTTGTATTCATGTAATGAATATGACAGTTTTACTGCTCCATATTTATCAGAAATAAGGTTTTCAACGAAAACACATATTTCAGGAAAAATAATTTAGAAATCATTTTTAAAGTTAAACAATCATATAACTATATTATTACATACTTATAAGAAGGAACAGCATGAGTACCTAAAGATACTGAACTGATCAAATTATACAACTATGATTCCCTAAACCAGTTGTGTACTTTTATGCTTAAATATTTTTGGTTCAACATCTGAAATCAGCTCTTTAGAAATGATTTCTTCCATGAAGGCTTGTATCAGTCTTAAAGAGATATGGAAAAAAAGTACAAACCTGAAAATCAGAAATCAGACTCAAATAAATTCTTGGGGAGTACCACATACAATTTTTCCTCACTGAACTGTATTCTTTTATGCATTGCTAACATCTTTCCAATGATATGCTCTGTGAAACATTCTGTATAAAACAAGCATAACTCAGCTTTCAACACCAGTAGCAAAATTTACTTACACTAGTATACTCATCAAAGGATGCCCCCTTGCAATGTACTCTATTAAAATCCTATCGCACATGAAACTAGAAAATCACCCTACCCCATGTTAAAGGGTGGGTGTAGAGTATCAAAGAAAGGATGAACTTGGATTGCTTTTAAATGCTGGCATGCATATCCAAACAAAAACTCCATTATGCATTCTTCTATACTTTATCCATTAGCAACATTAAAAAGCCCCCTGAAGTCATGATGGATATTTTATCATTTTTCTTTTTTTTTTATTATTATGCAATCAAGTCTACAACAAAGAAAATACAATTACACACAATCAGATCAAACTTAACAAACCAGAATTCAACCCCCACCCGAGAGAAAGAGGAGAGCCAACAAGAGCAAATATTTAAAAACAACAATGAAGGGAGAATATCCTTTTCCCCCCGATATAAATGCTTACTCTTAAATTTTATTTATTTATTTATTTATCCTTTTTGGGGAGCAAAGTCTACCCAGAGTATTATACAGGAAGCAATCAAAATAAACATGCATTTACTCTTTCTCTTGGTTGCAAGGGAAAAAAAGTACATCTAGCACCCTCTGAATATCTAGCATGCTATAAATTTTGAAGTTCACAGAAAATTTCTGGTTGTATTACAGTTTTTCGGAATTGCTAAAACACATTTCCTAAAATCTCATCTCTTTGTCTCAAAACACTAAAACAAACTCTAAAATTCAAGCTACACTCACAAAACCTTCGACTTGTCTTGCAAAACCAAACATTTGACCCAAAACTATTTTAACTTTACTCAAAATCAAGCACTACTGTCAAAAACCACACAAAACAAGCCAATGTGCAAACATAACTTAGCAAGGATTACACACTACATAAATGAATACAAAACACTGTGGGATTACGGGAAAATATTTATTTATTCATTCATTTATTCTTGTACTCACATTTTAACAAAAAAGAACTGCAGCAAAAAAGTTTTATATATATATATATATAGTATATATATAAAGAAATTATATATTTTTACAGTATATTCAGATAATTTATTCTGCCTCAGTATCACGCCTCTATGCTGGGTCAGGCCACAGGACTTCATCCACATCACATGCTATGGTCTCCCTTGCAAGGCAACGAGGAAAGAATCCTTTAGCATGCCGAATCCAGCCCTGGCAAGATTCCACTCCTATCTCACCACATGCTCCATTCATTGCTTGAAGTAGATTTTCTTGTGTGTAAGGGTTTCGGTCGTATACTTTCCATCTCCATGCTGAGAAAAACTCCTCAACAGGGTTCAAAAAGGGAGAGTATGGTGGAAGAAACACATTCATGAAATGCTGCTCATTGTGAAATCAATCGCGTATTCTTGGACCATGTTGAAAGCTCACATTGTCCCAAATGATAACATACACAGGATGCTCTGCCTGCTTGCGATCTCTCTGCTCAAGCAAAGCATCCCATAGACCATCCAGGAATGTTACTAGGAATTCGGTGTTGTATGGCCCAACAGTAACATGACTGTGGAGAACCCCATAGCTGCTGATGGTAGCACAGACAGTTACATTTCCACCACGCTGGCCAGGCAGTTCAATAATGGAACGTTGACCTATGACGTTGCGACATCTTCTTCTCCTTTTTGCTAGATTGAATCCAGCTTCATCCACGAAGATGTATTCATGAGGCCTAACCATTGAGTCAAGGTCAAAGATTCTCTGTACACAGTGACAACAACCTACATTTAGTTCTGTAAATGACACAGTATGATGTATACATGTGTTGCATCCCAGACAATACAGTATACATTCTAGTACTGAGTTTACTGTAAAAGTTTACTTACTTGCACATATTGACATCGTTGCTCTTTCACTCTCCTACAGTTTCGCTCAAATGGTACCCAATAAACTGTTTCATCCTTATCTTGTTGCGTTGCAGGACACGGTCAATTGTTGACAGACTCGCACTATTTATTCCCTCAAAATGTATGTTGTCTTCTATAATCCGCTGCTGTATTTCACGCAGTCGAATTGCATTATTTTGACAGACCATATCCACAATAAGTGTCTCCTAGTGTTGTGAGCACATGCGTGTTCTTCCACCCTCATGTGGCTGTCTTTCAATTCTAAAAAAAATACCATTTAGTTATAAGTATACTTTATATATATATATATATATATATATATATATATATATATATATATTAATTATATATATATATATATATATATATATATATATATATATATATATATATATATATATATATATATTATATATATATATATATATATATACACTGTATATATACACACACATCTGTTTTCAGTAAATGTTTTCAAACACAGTACCATGGAGAAATTATTTTTCATTGTCCCCTTACTGAGACAAGTATACTTTTTACCTGTTTTCTTCTCTGAAGGTCCAGATTATAGTAGCCACTGAGAACCTGCTTAGGTTTGGTTGCACCCGTTGCCCTGCCTCCCTCATAGTCATGCCATGCACCAGAACATGATCTATGACAGTTGCTCGAATGTCATTTGAAATTACAGATCTTCTTCTTGGTCTTAGTCTTTGCACACCACCTCTGACACGGACTCCTCTTCCTCTTCTATTGTATTGTTCCATTGTTGGATCCACTCATGCCATTTGCATTTCACTAGGCTTATATACGGTTTACTAGTTGGGTTCACTGATTGGACACATGTGTTTTCAATTTTGAGTGGTAGTGTGTAAAAGATGAAAAAAATGTGTTAGTTGTGTTTGACTTCTGTAGCCTGTGTGCACCATTCTGGGTACAAGTGCACCACACTGCTAAATGTGTTTACAGTTTTGGTAAATGGGAGATTCAGATTTGCAAATTGTGTCCTAATCTGATGAATAGTGTTTAAGATTTTGACAACTGTGGGAATGATTTGATGAAAGAGTTTTGGTAGTTGACAGTTTAGTTTTTACAATGGGATTTAGTGTTTTAGCAATTCAGAAAAACTGTGAATGCCCTTATCACACATAATATTCAGGATCAACCAAATATTTTAATTCTTATAGCAAGCTACGTGTTTGGATTTATGACATCACTGCATTAAGGGCAAATAAGGCACTGACTGCCCATCCTTCAGCAGATGGCACTATTCTTAAAAAAATGAATAATTTCCCTCTGTAATTTAATGTATTGTTAACATATTCATTGCAAACTCATAATCAGTTTTCTTACACATTTTCAAGATATGCTCATTGCAATATCTTATTTAGGAAAAGATTTCTTTCTTTTTTTTTTTTTTTGGAAATTGATGAAATCACCTTTGTGTCTGGCACATCAAACCACTACTACATTGCTGGGGGAGACCCTTCAACCCTGTGGTATTCTAGGCATACTTTGGCTCATGTATACACTTTTCAGTTCCACCTCGGGGCTTATACACTAGAACCCTTTGAGCGAGCTACTGATTGATTTTTTTGTGTTTCAGTTTGAATGGTGCATGAATTTTCATGACCCACTACTTTGGAGGAGTCATCATCGTTATCCTGAATCACATCAATTCTCATTATGAGAATGGCAAAAAGGCAAAAAAAGTTTACTGAACTCAGTGAAATTCAATGATGTCAACAGGGAAATAGAAAACTGAACCAGTTTTGAGTGGGATATAATGGGGCAAGTGGCTGTGAAAGCTAGGGATGTGTCTACCAAGTATGTGGGACTGATTATTGTGGACAAAAATTTGACATGAGCTGTGAGGCAACAGTGCCTCCCTGAGATGAAAAAAAATACTCTGAGTCCTTTATCACTCTCTGCATCTCCTGTGCTGCAACAGTACAGCTATCTAACACTCACAAAGCCTGTGATACAATGGATCAGTGTTTAATTCTCTCTGTCACTACCTGATCTGCACTGAATGGCAAGGAGCAGGGGTACATCAGGCAGGACTGAAGCAAGTATGCACAATGTACTTTAGTCTGCCATGATCAGGGGAGAAGAATACTGCAGCTCACTTTGCCATGGTTACTGTACAATGAATTTTTGCAGAACAACTAAGTATTTTCATAATATTCCTATTATGGTCAGCTAATATACCCTTCAAATGAAAATACTGCAAGGATTTTTAGCATTTATTTTTTTAAACACATGCAGGATACAAATCCAGCTAGAGTAACAATCATGTAGTGACACCAGGCATGTGCATATTCACCGTAAATTAATCATTCAGATGTGACACAAATCAGGAAGGTAGCGCAGATTGGGTAGTGAAATTGACATCCAGCATGGCTGCTACAGCTCTGTGATGTTACACTGGCCTCGCAAAGAATCATGGCACCTTTTAAAAAAAAAAAGTTGGTCTATGCTAGCAGCCAAACCAAATTTTCAGTAAACAAAGTTACAGCTGCTGTTCAGATATACAATGCATACCATGCTTTACAAAGCTAATCTGTTCCCAGGAAACCCTTTGTAAGGTAAACTTCCATAACACAAACACATAATTGGCATTAATTTAAATAGAAAACATTTGGAAGAGTTCCACAGCCCCAAATATCACCTCTGTTTAAATAACAGTAAAATACAAGAAAATGGTCATAATTAGTTTAATACTAATACAAGTCAGCAAAACAATAATAATAATATGGGCCTTCATTAAATATTGCTTAATAAATCTTATCACTTAAACCTCTATTTTAAAAGCAATGGTCTTTCAATCTTTCTTGAAATGCCTAAAGATTTCTGTTATCTTTTTTGGAGACTTGAAGCTTAGAATAATGCAAGAAGATATATGAGCAACACACATGATAAACTGAGTGAACAATAGCATGTGAACGCATAAGTACACCTCACCACATCCTGTGGATTCAGTTCTGCCCCATTCAGCAACCAAGTGTGAGAACAGTCTCTGAACTCAGTGTCAAGTGTGAGAATGTCTAAAACTATGATTGCACATCAACAATGTCCAATCCCATCTCATACATTCAGCAATGCTCAGTTCTACAGGCTTATGACAGGTACACTTGGAAAGACTGCACACATGATCGATCAGGTGTTGGCACTGAGACCACTGGATTTAAGTAAAGCAGGGGATCTTGCAAGAACTGCTCTTTAAATACTTCATTTCTTTCTCTTACACAAATACATAGACACACACAGAAACACTCCGAGCCTTCATTCAATGAAGAGTGCTATATAACAATAAATTGACTTTACAGCATCTCTCTTCCAGGTCTTTGTGGCCTCACCAGAATTTTCATGTCAAAAACACAACAGGACAGCTGGATTCTTAATGCAACAAAAAATACCAAGACAGAACAAAGGTAACAAAAATTGTATCTTTGTTAGCATTAATAAACTTACATTAAGGATGTGTTGTGTATTGTTATATGCTTAATTTTGTGCATTTAATAATAATTCTTTACATTTATATAGCACTTTTCTCACTACTCAAAGTTCTCTCCACGCAGTGAGTGAACCCACAATCTCCTTATTTGCAAAGCAGCAGGGCATAATGTGGGTACAACATTTTGTATTTTATTTTCTGTATGGCTGCAGTCATTTTGTATCTATTTTTGCATAGACTAGTCTATGTTGTTTATATTTGGTATACACATTGACAATCACATGATACAGAGATCATGTTACACACCATGTCAAAAAACTTGCCTGTTGTAAGAAAAACGTAAGACAAATAAAATGTTGGGCCATCCAATGGTGAACCCCTATATAAATGGCAGATTGAAGAGAAAAAAATGACACAAAAATAGCAGCTAGCACTATAATTCAGCATTAATGTAAAAAATTAGTCAAGTATAAGCAATTCCAATTTCATTAAACATTGAGTGTTTTGTTTACTTCTATTGTCAGCACATTTAATATGCATCCTGTGCAGCCTCCAGAAAAGTTAAATTCCTCCCATAATTATGTTTGATTTATTGTTTCTTCTGCATCATTTAAGTATGTTCCCACTTCAAAAAAAAGAAAAAATGCATTTTTGTATGTACTAACACAAAAAACAGATTACCATTTACAACATATGCACTGCAATGTAATGCATATTTGCCCTTTTTCTTTGGTCTCTCACCCTTTCCATAAGATTTAATTTTGAGTCTTCAAATGCACTGCTCAGAAGAAAAATCCCATTTACCTTAGCAACACCAACTTTATATAAAAATCTTTCCCTAGGTCTGGTTGTGTAGCTTCACTGACTACAACATTAAAACAACAACTGTAAACCAATCTTTTAAAGTTTTATCTTTAATAGTCACGCTGCATCTGCTATTCTGTCTTTCTTCTCACAGTCATCATGGCTTATTCATAAAGCTTTTTTCTTATATATTTTATAATGACACCAGGCTTTTGTAGATTTTTGCTAGTGTCTGTTTTTTACTCTCTTTATATACTTTTGGAATCATCTTGCATTCTAATTTGCTAGCTTAACTAGTTTTGCATTATGTCTACTCTTTGTGATTCCAATTTTAGTTGTTGTCTTGTGCCTGATGCTGCCAGGAAATGTACCAGCACCACACAGTTTTATAAATTATTGAAAAAAAAACAGATAGAGGAATCATGTAATCTTGCCATCTTGTGGTTTGTGCTCTAATGAACACTATTATTTTCTTCAACATAATGGCCCCTGTTTAGCCTACTAGTGGATTATAATTTTGTTGTACCTGGATGAGATACTGGGCCATCTTAGGTATTAGCTAACCAAACTAATTTGATGGACTAAATAATCTCCCCTTATCTATCAGATTTTTTGTACTCTTATGCTTTCCTATGTGGAAACACATGAGACAATTATCACCCTTACTGTAATTTTCAATCGAACAAAAACAAAAATAAATTAAATATAAGATAATGAAAGTGAATTAAAGTGAAGTTATGTAAATCTATTTAATAAATGTAGTTCACGGCATGAAAATGGCAAAATCATATCTTATTATTGTGTACACAAATGTAAGTACTAAAGCAAACGGGATGCCTAGTACATCTTCCCTTGATCAGCTTTTGGAGGAAAATCTAGGCAAACTACAACTAATGATGCTGCTTTCTGTACACCATAAAGTCTGTCCTCTCATATATATAAAACCCTGGGCTCATTTTTTGATAGGATTTACTCGTAAACACTTGTACAAGCAATTCAATAAAAATTCCAAAAGCCAATATATGAGAAGCATAAACCATAACTTATTTAATTAGAATAACTACCTTCTGCACTGGCAATCAGAAGGTTGCCGGTTCGATTCCCGTAAATGCCAAAAGGGACTCTGCTCTGTTGGGCCCTTGCGCAAGGCCCTTAACCTGCAATTGCTGAGTGCTTTGAGTAGTGAGAAAAGCACTATATAAATGCAAAGAATGATTAATTATTATTATTATTTAAAAATATTTATTTTAAATCATGTAAAAATCTTCATCAGAGTGAGCAGTATTGTAAGGTAAATGTAAAACCATCATCAAACAGTTATTATTAATAATTATTTTTCTTTAAAATATGAATACATTCACTTAAGTGAGAACTAAATTAGTTGAAGTTTGCATGGGCCACAGCATAAGGGGAAAAATCATTCCAGTTTACTGGTCAAAAGTTATTTCTTCATGCACATGGTATACATTTGCCATGCAAATCTGTCCTAAAGTTAAGCATTTTCTGTAAATTTAAAAAAATATTTAGCCTACCCTGGCATTTTATAATGAAATCTATGTGGGAAATGGAGCACCAGAAGAAAATAAATGTTAGAAAGCTTATCAATACAGAATTCACTCTAGCTCCATATGTATAAATCAATTATTCAACTTAAAATCTTTTATCAAGCATATCTATCTTGTTTCTATCGTTTGCTGTTTCAAAGTAGACATATTCTGTAAATGTTAATGCTTTTATTTTACAGTGCTACTCCATATCCCATAGCTTCTGTTATAAAATGCCAGGGCGGACAAAATATTTTAATAAAACTAGGGGGCTCTGCCCACTGCTCGCTTCGCTCGCCCATCCCCGGGTTTGGTTTACCGGATATACAATTTAAAGAGATTGTTATTTTGATGGTAATTGTTACATATACACTATTTTCACTTTGACTTTAAAACTTTTGTAAAATCAATACTTGTCCTTTATTTACGGCCCCGAGCATGGTTAAATCTCTTTCTAACTAGACGTATAACACATTGTGAGGGGAGGGGGTTGGCTAAACACACGCTAAGGAGATGCCATCGGATCATCTGCTGTCTTTCAAGCTGCTGGTGGCAATCTGCCTGTTCTGCTTGTTGCTTTTCGTTGTTTTAAGAGCTGGGAGCACATGAAGTGTGTCTGCCAAAAGCATTCCAACAACTGCTAGGCTAGATGTCTATGAACTTGTTTTAAATGTTGTCTCACTGCCTTATCTCACAGGATGTCAAATTATCTTCCGAGAAGATCACGTCTCATCTCCCCAGTCTCCCTCCCAAGATTTTTTTTATAATAGACAGATTTATAGAAAATGTTTAACTTTAGAACACAGTTTTGTTTGACAAACACATACATACTGAATATACCATGTTTGTGAAGAAATAACTTTGACTTGAAAAACACAAATTTTTTCCTTTAACAAATTTCAGTTTAGGCATTCAGAGAAAATCCATGCAAACATGGGAAAATATAAAAAGTTGATACTGAAAATAACTGGGACAAGATTAAAAACTCATCTCAATAGCAGTACAAGCCCCTTTTGATTATCAATTAAAAATAATAAATTACTGGCCAACGCCCGCTGTAGCATTCGGTGGTGTAAGAATAGGAATGGAAAAAGGTGAGAAAGGATTTCAGAAATCAAGAAAAAAGAAATACTTCTTGAAAGACGCAATTGTGAATAGGTGTTTTTCTGGAGATGACAGATAATGAGTCAAAAGATCTAACCCTAGAAAAAGCCACGTACTTTTGACAGTGGCTAAAGACTGGTTGTTGCAGATTAACGCAGATCTTTGCAAACATTTGGCCTTGGGACTTGTTGATAGTCATGGAGAAGGCAAGTCTGAGTGGGAATTGTGTATGTTTAAATTTAAAAGGGAGATTGGTGTCGGAAGGAAGGAGAGAGATTCTGGGAATGAAGATTGTTTCAGAATTTTGCCCATACGCCATTTCTCGATTCTTATTCCTCCTCTTCCAAACCCTTCCCCACCTTGTTCGTCCTGCTTCCTCTTTAAACCCGGTCCCCTCCCACACGCAGCTCACACAACATTTCTTGATTCCTATTCCTCCTTTTCCAAACCCTTCCTCATGCTGGCTGCGGCCTCCCATACACCCCCACGTCTCTTTTCTCGATTCCTATTCCTCCTTCAGAGTACCGTGTTCCCCACTCCTCTTTCATGACTCCATTGGTGTCACGTCACCGCCTAAGTGAAAGGTCACGAGGTCAGGCTAGATATAGGGTGGTGATGTGACATGACCGGGTTTGAAGAGGAAGCAGGACGAACCAGAAGAGAAATATATATATAAGAGATTAATTTCAAAGCTACAGTATGTTCTCTAGAAACATATAACATGGTTAACCATTTGCAAATTGTTGTTAATTAAATTAGGACTCTTTTGTATTAGTCTGGCTTTGTTTTCTTTGTGCGTTTTAATTTGCTTTTTCTGTAGTTATTTATTACTTACATTATTTTTGTGGTTTTGTTTTTTGGATTTCACTATTTTGAATTATTTTCTGACAAGAACTGTCATATCTTTGTTAGAAATGACACATGTTGCCAATCACATGGGCATGGTGTGGTGTATGACTTCATCACAGAACAGCTACAGTATTTATGATCATGGTTCAGTACATCCAGTGTACAACATTTTGCAAAAATTCAAAACACAAACAAAAATACATTTCAATATTACTTTACTGCAGTGGGCTGCACCCTGCCCGGGGTTTGTTTTCTGCCATTGTGCCTTGTGTTAGCTGAGATAGGCTCCAGCAGACCCCGTGACCCTGTGTTTGGATATAGCGGGTTGAATAATGGATAGATGGATGGATATTACTTTAGTTAGGGAATTATTTTGTACACTTGTTAGTACCTTCTGCTTAATTTGTGGACAACAAATTTTGCTTAGCACTAGCTATACTGACAGTGGTTTGACTGAACTTAGCATATTAGCATTTTTGCCTATTCCGGATAATACCCCAGTGTTCAGTATCATTTCCTGCTTCACCTACTACTAAAATTGTTGCCACAAGTGCATATGCTTTTTTTTTCTCTGTACTATTTTTTAAGGAAAAGGGACAGTCAAATGACATATGATTAAAAAACTACAACTCTTATAAAAACAAAGATATCCTTGCAGTAACTGACAGGTAGCCCCACCTCTATGGGGACCGCCCACAAAACACATGAAACATAGTAAAGGTAACTGATATACATAAACATAACCAAAAACAAATGATGCACATAAAGAATAAAAAAAGAACAACATACATAAAACATTAATTTGAACTCCCTGGCTGAGATATGACAAAAACTGGCAAGTCTTCAGAATATTTGGGGTTTTTTAGATTGTACCATCTACTTACTCTAAAGTCCTACTGGGAGACTTTATAAGGGGAATAACAGAGGGGTGAGCCTGGGTTGAATAACCTACCTGATCTGAATGCATCTATACTACTTATATGCTGTTAACATTTTGTCCACAACAGTCACCATGTTTGAGTACAGTGTTGTTATTTAAGTGTGCTTGGTATCACAGTTCCTTGGCCAATGGTCAACTTCTTAGTTGCGTCAGCTGATCTGAGGTGTTTCACACACATGCAAGTAGGAGACACCTAAAGGGCCTGAGTAAATGCAATGTTACACCAGACCAGGGGATGGCAGAGTGTGCTGACTGTCTCTCTCAGTTTCTTGCAGACCATTCCTGGGAAATCTCGCCAGGTCCCAGCACCTCCGATGATGTCACTTCCGGTTCCAGCATAGATGACATCATTTCCTTTCCCATCCATTAAAACCATCATCTTACCTCCTAGTATTTAGTTCTATTTTGGACTCAGTCTGGTGAACATCTCTGTTCAATTATTTCAAACTTTTGCAGCTGGGATATAATATACGGGTGGCTGCCCCAAACCTTTATAATGTTTGAGGACTCTTTCTTCTCACAGATGGTACTGTATGATCTGAACAGAGGTGCTAAGTTTGCTGGCCCAAACAGATACCACAGCTTGCTTCTGCTCAGGATGAGTTCAACTAGTCCTCTCATAAAGCTTCTTCTTCATCATCATCATCATCAAGTCCTTCCGTGAGAACCCTAAATCCAAAGTGGACTGTTTCATTTATGTTAGGTAGAATGCCCAGAGGAGACTGGGCAGTCTAATGGTCTGGAATCCCTACAGATTTTATTTTTTTCTCCAGCCGTCTGGAGTTTTTTTTTTCTGTCTACCCTGGCCATTGGACCTTACTCTTATTCTATGTTAATTAATGTTGACTTATTTTATTTTCTTACTGTGTCTTTTATTTTTCTATTCTTCATTATATAAAGCAATTTGAGCTACTTTTTGTATGAAAATGTGCTATATAAATAAATGTTGTTGTTGGTGTTCTCCATTTCTCGACGATCACCTTGCGTTTCATGAATCTGGTTCTAGACCTTAGTAATAGAGATAGCTGCAAAAAGCATTAGTCAAATGGGTGTTGATGTCTATTATAGCAGGCACCTGAGAGCCAACTGGTTGACACCAGTTGTGAGGGAATCTGTGAAGATTTAGAATGCAATGCTAGCAGAATAGCCTCTGAACTTGATTGACAGGTACTTACAGACCCAAAAGGCAGCAACCGCAGCAGTGGCTAAAGCAAAGGCCATAGTAAGGATTGATGAAGTGATGGAAAATTACTTTTTGACAGCCTCTAAGGGTTTGTATATACTTCACACTCATGGCTGCCACGCGCTCCCAGCATTCATTTGATGCGTCCTCTGAGCAGGTCTTCAGAAATTAACGTGACACGTGTGCGAGTTGCAGTACCACCAAAAAAGTACCAAAAGAACGCAGTAAGATCAAGTTGGAACATGACGTCAGAGTCTCTGTTTACTATCTACATGTGACAGAAAGCCACTTTGATTATCCTCTGGAATCAATGAGCATGCTTCAATGTTTGATGAATGGTTCGACATTGTGAAGCAAAATGCAGTCATACAAATGCATCTGTAATACTTTTATGTTTTAGGCGTTGCATATTCCCCAATGTAATGACAAAATACATTTTAAACATCTCACATACCATCTTCTGTGCCGTACTTTTTTTATTGGAACCTTCACAACAGCATCAGAATGTACGGCAGCGTATTTGAGCCACAGAGAAAAAAACTAAGTTCATGGTGAAAAGGTCTATTTTGTGATTAAAGTGTGAATTTCGGCTTT
Source organism: Polypterus senegalus (assembly GCF_016835505.1). Classification (NCBI taxonomy): domain Eukaryota; kingdom Metazoa; phylum Chordata; class Cladistia; order Polypteriformes; family Polypteridae; genus Polypterus; species Polypterus senegalus. The sequence continues at coordinate 213,702,151 of NC_053155.1, forward strand.
AATCTCGATATGTCCACTTTAACCTCGTAGTTTACTTTATCATTAAAGTAGACCACTGAAAACATCATCTTAAAACTGACCGAGTTGTAAATCGCTATGTGCTTCTGGGGCTTCCTCCTGAACTGACAGCACCAATCACCACATAAAACACATTAAATTTATGATATTCCAGCTCTCTGCACATTCAGAATCCTTAGATTTATACTTGATATCGCTTTCATGATGAAATGCATTAAAGCATGTATGTTACATTTTACACATAAGTCGTAAATGTCATTTAAATAATGAATGCTGTCTATAATTACGCATGCGGAGGTGGCATAGTGACACAGCAGTAGTGCTGCTGCTTCGCAGGGAGTCACATCTCTTGTGTTCCCTGCCTGGAGTTTCCATGTTTTTCTGGTGGGTTTCCACAGTGTGTTCCGGTTTCCTTCCAAAGACATTAAGGTTTGGGGATTTGGTGACGGTAAAATGACACTAGTGTATGTGAGTGCTTGTGTTCGCCTTGTAATGAGCTGATGGCCTATCCAGAGAATGCTTGTCTCGCGCCTGATGCTTGCTGGAATGGGTGCATCCCTTGATTGATGGATTTAATCATTAAACATCCATCCTTTTCAGAGATATTGTGGCAAGGTGTTCTTGGAATTTAATGTGTTTTTCAGGCAATTCACAACACAGAGAAGCCAAATGTTTTCTCAACATGATGATATCTCGCACTGCCACCTGATGGAATCTTGCAGATTTACGGAAAATGTAAACAGTATCAACGCTTGCATAGTAAGTAGTGTCCACGTCACATGAAGTATAAACCTGGCCTAGGATGTTGCAGCAAACAATTCATCAACTCTATAAATGCAGTTGGGATATCATGCAGGCTGTTCTCAGCAAAGATGCAGAAAATTTAACTTCAACTGTTAAAAGGTGTAAGGAGTACTCTTAGGAACACCTAATCTCAAAGGATACAACATCTTCAAGAAAGACAGTGTCAAAAGCACTGGTTGGAACTGGGCCCATTTCTATGGCTGAGTCAACAAAATTTATTTAAAAAGGTCCATTTTTAAAAGCCTATAGTAATGGATGAGACCTGACCATTAAGGTTGAAAATACTGGTTACTGTGGGGTTGGTGTGTTTTGGCTAACAAATCTCTTTAATGGACAGTATGTGCAAGCTGTCAAAGTGGGAAGACTTTATTTTAAAAGTAGTGATAAGAGGTTGTGTTTCGTATATTGTGGGATTTCACTCCCTAGCCTCACTGTGACAACTTGTGTTATGGTATTGGAATAAAGACTCCATCTAATAGTTGAACCCAAAATTCAAGACAAGCAATGTGAATTCCTTTCTGGCTATGGAACCCTGGACTAAAATTTTATCCTTGTACAGGGATGAGGGAAACATGGATAGCTGTTTATCCTGTCTATATGAACTATGTGAATCTGGAAAAAGCTTATGACTATATACATTATGCTATCGTGTTGAAGGTGCTATTACAGTATGGGATTCCAGGGACGCTGCTTTGTCACATCTAATCATTAAGCAGACATAATTAATTAACTTCATTAAGCTCAATCAAAAACACATTTATCATTTGAGTGATGTTTCACATCTCACGGAAGATATGTCTCCAGTCGAGAGTTTGCAGAAGACCTTGTACATATTAAGTATCATGCACTCACGCTCTGCCGCTCTCTAAAAAGTTCATTACCCTGAGTGACTGTAATAATACCCAGATGCTTTTCTCATGCAGTCAAACCTCAAGCTTTCTGTCTGCCTTCTTTAATACACACACGATAATACCATAATATAGAAATTGCTTTAAAAAAGCCACGACAATTTATGCAGATTTTGAACTTCCTTTATAAGGAAAGGGCATTTTTTTTAGAAAACCACACACTGAATAAAATCACTGAGGTTATTTGGAAAAAAATGTTTAGGGATCAGATGTATCACTTGTTTTAGTTACAGAAAAAAAAAAATAAAACAAGACAAATGAAAAATGAGTCATTTTTTTCCTTAAGACTACTTCATTGTTTAAGCTGCAATAGTTTTTTTTTTTTTTTTTAAGAACAAAAAAGATCTCTTTGGGTTTTTTTTAGCATTTGCTTACCACCTTACACAATAAAACCTGTTTCCTTTAATCCTAACCCAGGAAAATAGGAGGATAAATTAATTCAACTGACCAACATATCACCTGGAGTCATCCAAGACAATAACACAATAAAAGTAATCTTACAGAATTACTATATCAGGTGCTCCTACTATATTCTATGTTCCATATTTGCTTTGTCAAAACACAATACCTGTTTAAGATATTCAATGAATGATTTTAACATGATCCCTTAGCATTGATTACAGTACAGTAATCCCTCGCTATATCGCGCTTCGACTTTTGCGGCTTCACTCTATCGCGGATTTTAAATGTAAGCACATCTAAATATAGATCATGGATTTATCGATGGTTCACCGCTTTCTGCGGACAATGGGTATTTTAATTTAGGTTACATGCTTCCTCAGTTTGATTGCCCAGTTGATTTCATACAAGGGACGCTATTGGCGGATGGCTTAGAAGCTACCCAATCAGAGCATGTATTACATATTAACTAAAACTCCTCAATGCTATAAGATATGCTTCCCGCGTGGCGCTTGTTTGCTTCTCTCTATCTTTCTCACTCTCTCTGCCTGACGGAGGGGGTGTGAGCAGAGGGGCTGTTTGCACAGAGGACACGGAGGCTCCTCTACAAAATGCCGCTTTATCGCGGTGCTTCTGTATACTTAAAAGCACGTATTGATTTTTTGATTGTTTGCTTTTCTTAGCGAGCGCTCTCTCTGACATTCTCTGTTCCTGACGGCGCTCTTTTGAAGATAAGATATGTTTGCATTCTTTTAATTGTGAGAAAGAACTGTCATCTCTGTCTTGTCATGGAGCACAGTTTAAACGTTTGGCTAAAGGGTGTTATTTCATGTCTAGAGGGCTCTAATAATGTTAACAGGGTGGGAGAGTTTATAAGGGCTTAAAATATATAAAAATAACCATACAAACATATGGTTTCTACTTCGCGGATTTTCACCTATCGCGGGGGGGTCTGGAACGCAACCCCCGCGATCGAGGAGGGATTACTGTATATTAGACACTGTAGTTAACAGCACCTCATACACTGCTATGTAAACTCAAGCTAATTTCTCACTATACAGGAATGATCTCTCAGTCACCACTCTCAGTGGTGCTCAGACTGATATTGTCTTCTGTGCAATGATAAAATCAGGTATAACATTGTGTCATATGTAAAAATGTGAGGATCAGCATATATTAATTAACACAGATCCATGGCAGGTCACACACAAGCTACCACACCAGGTCAAACATTTAGTCTTTGATGTGGTGAACTATACTGGATTTAAACTTCATTTAATTCACTTATTCTGTGAGTTCCTAGATAATTTAAAATTATAATGATAATTTAAAAACAGAAATGATAAAACACAATGCCATGCATCCACAAGCATTCAAGAGCTCTACTGCTGCAATAAAATATTTGAAACAAAATAATTGTACTTATGCTATGTTATTATCTGTGCTGAAAAAGGGCAATTTCATCAACTCAAAAACAATGATAAAAAGATAAAAGGAATAATTTACGCTAATTTTTTAAGAAAATGAATAAGTTGAACTGTAAGTTGTTAAATTGCAAATATACTGCTTAAGTTAAGGCTAATAAAAGAAATGGCCACCAGTAGTTAACAGCGAATCCTGAAGAAAATACACTGACGGGCTTTCTAATAGGCATAGCCACAGTTTTGCTGACCTAGGTCACTAGTTCACTCTTCCTTTGCAAACATTCTACAATATCATATACCAAACACTAGTCCATTTGGATTTAAGGAATCCATATGCAGAAATCCATAATTATAAAAGCCATATAACTGTTGTATAAAATTATTTGATCACATGTAAACATTAATTTTCTATATCACTCTGTATAATCATCCCAAGGGAAAAACAGTTTGGTTGAAATGGTAATGGTCCCAAACTTGGATCAAGAGAGGCAAAATATAATAGAAAAATGTTGGAGATGGTAATGATTTTTTTTAATAACTAAAAAGTAACCAAATACATGAATTAACTAATTAATATAAGATTATGCCCTAATAAATGGAATCGAGAAAAACACTAAACGAAAAAAAAATTCAAAATTTCTTTACCATGTTTTCAAGAGCATCTAATAAGACAGGTAATACACTTTTCTGCTTTTCTCTTGTGTAAACAGCGATGATTTTTTATTTTCATTGTAAATTGTAATTTAAATGCTCAGAAAATATTATTGAAGATACACTAGCTACTTAATATGATCTAAAATGATCATGAGCCGAGTTTTTCAGAAATACATATGGTGTCACACATGCACATAAGAGACAGTTTACAGGCTCAAAAAGTGTTATTTCTCATCTGGACCTACGGTTGATGCTGTCACCTTATCCTTAAACTTTTTGTCACACATGTGAGCATAGGAGACAGTTTACAGGCTCAAATAGTGTTATTTCTCATCTGGACCAGGGGTTGACGTCGTCACCTGATCCTTTCTCCTTTTGTTCCTCTGCAGACCAGCTGAAGACCCAGCCTCTTAATGACATTACCACCTGTCCGGCCCCTGTTGACATCACTTCCAGCTACCTCTAATAATGTCATATCCAGTACCCAGAGCTCATCTTCCTGCCATGTCAATTCCTGTTCCGGTCTCCCTGACTCCACTTCTTCCTCCGTTCAGCCATATTTGTAGAGCAGCTTTCCAAATGTTAGTCAGTTCTGTTTTGGACTCCTATCTGTGAAGTTCGGTTTATTTTTTTTTCCTGCATTTTTTTCTAACTATACGAAGTGGCCATTCCCAAACCTTTTTGTGATTCCTTTGCACCCTTATTACATTGGCATAGTCGGCATGATTATTGCTGAAAATGAGTGAAGAGCAAGACTTGACTTCTTTGCTACACAGCATGGCTGTTGAGATTCAGTGACATATGGTCCAATTTGGCAAAACCACAATCCAGCTTGGTGAAGTAAAAGCACAGAGTTAAGCATGCATCACCCTCCAACAGGATCAGTCAAAGACTCTCTCCCAGGTGCTGATGCCATTACAAAAGAACAAGGACAAAGAGTCGTATTTCTTAATTTTTAAACATACGACTATAAAGACACCATTGGAAGAGTGATGAGTGGGTTAACATATTGGTGCCGTTCCTGAAGTATGAAGCGCAAAGGACCCATTATGACGCAGAGACTGAAGATGCCGCCAACTATGACACTCTTAAGGCCAAGATACTAAAAAGGTATTACGTTTCCACGGACCAGCATGCAAGGCTCTGCCATGAATGGAGGTTAGACCCTTAGTGGCCAACAAAATCTCAGGCATCTGATCTTTGGGGTAAAGCAAGGCACTGGCAAACGACAGATATCAACGACTCACAACAAGTTGTAGAGCAATTTGCCCAGCCAGTTCACAGGCAAGCCTAAAAGAACATGGGTGCCTTGATCGACACAGTGGAATGACATAGAGTGGCAGCCAAGTCTGAGCATGCAGAAAGGTCCACACACCAATCCCGGCAGGTAGCATATTGTTAACTTAGAACCTTCTCAACGTGCTGTGAAGTCTGCTACCCATTCAAAAGGATAGACGGCCGGCAACAACACGCTGTTTCTCGAGTGGGAGGAGCCAGGGCATACCATTCCCAATTGCCTGCAACTCAGTGAGCTAATGGACTGCATTTGGGCTAGGGATTAAAGGTACTGTGCTGTTGCTAACCCCTCATCTTTTCCCCAGACAGGAGTGGTAGTGGTGAATGGCAATAGGGTTACTGCACTCCTAGACACCGACAGCAACATCTCTATTGTCGCTTGTAGTTATGTCTTACTGCAACAGTGGCTTAAGGGAAAGACCGGTCTGACATGCATTCACAATAAAATCCATTGGTATCAGTCTGCTACCTTTGTGATCAGTTAAGAAGACTCCATAAGGACCATACATGTTGTGGTGCTGTGAAATCCACCCTTTCCCATCATACTCATCAGAGACTGGACTAAGATTAAAAGTGGTATGACTCAAAACCCTCCTGATAAGTCTTTGGGCCTAGTAATGGAGAGAGATAATCCACCCCAAACCATCTCCATGCTGTGTACACCACCAGCAACAAGCAGTCACATTGCTGCCCACTGTGACGTAGTGATAGTCTGACACTCTGCCCATGCCAAAAATGCAGTAGTCTCTGCGAGTGGTCAACACATCTTAAATCCCATGCCGTCAGTTTGTTATTAACAATTATTTATTATATCAGGTAGCTGAAAAGGGGGGATGAGGTCACTGTTGTTGTTGCCATGGGCCTACTGGCAGCAGGTCTGTGAACTGGCATATGCCCATCTCCTAGGTGATGATCTAGAGACCGAAAAAAATGATTTTATTGGCCGAGAATCCATGAAGAGGTCCAACATTTCTGAGCTTCCTGTCCAGAGTGTCATTTACATTAGATTCCTAAAAAGGGCAGTGCTCCGTTGGTTCCCCTTCCCTTTATTGACAACCCTTTCTAAAATATAGGAGTCAATATCATAGGACCCCTTGATCACTCAGCATGAGGATACAGATACATTCTGCAATCATAAATTATGCTACCTGCTATCCTGTTGACAGTAGCAAATTCAAAAGCATTTGCATGTGAACTCGTAGGGCTCTTTGTGTGCGCCGGCATCCCATAAGGACAGACCTAGGGACGCCTTTTTACCGTGGAGATGTTCAGAAAAGTTGATTTAACAAAGAAACATACCCCTAACGCCGGGGTATTGGACGATAAAGCTGACACAACATTTCACGACAAAAAGCAGGCCCTTAAGTCAGCACATGTTTTAATGGCTCCTGTCTTCTCTCTGCCTTTTATCCTTCAGACTGACACTTCGGACACAGAACTAGGTCTTTTGCTAAGCCGAGGCGTCAACGGTGTCGAACACCCAATGATGTTCCTGAGGCAGAAACTGCTGGACAAGGAAACTAGGTACTGTATGTTGTGGTGGAGTGGGAGGCACAAGGAGTATAACCCACGTGTCACTCATTGTTTTTTGGACCTCCAACCTTATAAGTTTTCTGTCATTTATAGTCAGGGCCTCTCCAGGCAAAGGCCGATGCTATTTCTCGGGTTCACAACCTCAGTTTGGGCTGCCCAACCTGATGGGTTTGGGCTACAGGGGGCCATGTCACATGTGCACATTGGAGACGGTTTACAGGCTCAAATAGTGTTATTTCTCTTTCGAACCTGGTGGTTCTCACTGTCACCTGATTCTTTCTTCTTTTTTCCCTCTGCAGACAAGCCGACCCTGCCTCTTAATGACATCACCACCAGTCTGGCCCCTGTTGACGTCACTTCCGTCTACCCCTGATGACGTAATATGTGGTATCCAGAACCCATCTTCCTGCAATGTTAGTTCCTGTTCAGGGCTCCCTGACTGCACCTCACCCTCCATTCAGTCATATTTATAGAGCAGCTTTCCAAATGTTACTCAGTTCTGTTTTGGACTCCGGTCTGTAAATACTTTTTTCCAGCATTTTTTCATCTATACGGGGTGGCCATCCCAAAACAGTTTTGTGAATATTTTGCATCCTTATTACAATGGGTACTTCTTATTTAGATTTCTGATACAGTGATCCCTCGCTATATCACGCTTCGACTTTTGCGGCTTCACTTCATCGCAGATTTTATATGTAAGCATATCTAAATATATATCATAGATTTTTCGCTGGTTCGTGGATTTCTGCGGACAATGGATCTTTTCATTTGTGGTACATGCTTCCTCAGTTGGTTTGCCCAGTTGATTTCATACAAGGGACGCTATTGGCGGATGGCTGAGAAGCTACCCAATCAGAGCACATATTACGTATTAAATAAAACTCCTCAATGATATACGATATGCTTCTTGCACGGTGCTTCGCAACTTAAAAGCCCGAACAGCACGTATTGATTCTTGATTGTTTGTTTTTCTCTCTCTGACAGTCTCTGCTCCTGACAGAGGGGGTGCGAGCAGAGGGGCTGTTCGCACACTGGCCTAGAGGATACGGAGCTCCTCTGAAAAATACTGAAAGACTACCTTCACATTGCTTCCTTTTCTTGCAGCTGCTTTGTCGTGGTGCTTCGCATACTTAAAAGTCCGAACAGCACCTATTGATTTTTGATTGTTTGCTTTTCTCTCTCTGTCTCGCTCTCTCTCTGATATTCTCTGCTCCTGACATGCACTCCTTTGAAGAGGAAGATATGTTTGCATTCTTTTAATTGTGAGACAGAACTGTCATCTCTGTCTTGTCATGGAGCACAGTTTAAACTTTTGAAAAAGAGACAAATGTTTGTTTGCAGTGTTTTAAAGTCACTGTCTCTACAACCTCCTGTGTATCTGTGCAAATCTGTGACCCAAGTGTGACAATATAAAAACAACAATATAAACGTATGGTTTTTACTTCACAGATTTTCACCTTTCGCGGGGGGTTCTGAAACGCAACCCCCGCGATCAAGGAGGGATCACTGCATTTTGCACGTTAACTTCAACAATCACAGTGAAAAAATTAAAATAAATCCAATTCCAACATGAGGTTATAGAAACCTTTTGCAGGCTATGATATTTCCATAATAACCAAGAAATCTAAAAAGTAATCTCGCTGTTCAACACTACAAATGTTTCATTTTGATTTTAGCTGTATGTGGCCTTTGATCGAGCTCCGGGTGTACATTTGTTTTTGGTCTGGACAGAATATCTGAACATATTCGTATATGGCTCCTTAGAGTTGATAAAGAGAAAAATATGACCAGTTTGAAGTATCAGAGAAACAATATACTTTATTGTTATTTAGAGGTATAGTCTAAAAAAATTAAATTAATAAAAGGAAACTTATGAAAATTGTATACTATCATTCAACTAGAGATAATAATTAAAATCTTTAATGTATTATGGGTCTGTGTGTGAGAATTACTAAAGCAGTTGCTTCAGAGTCAGTGCTTTAATGTCCAGTTTGATTTTCTTTTTTAAATAACATTTAATTTCAAACTTACAAGTTTGCAGAAGCATTGCCAAAGCCAAACAAAACAAACTGCACATCAAAACAATGGGCATAATTTTGACAAAAAACTATAATAAAGTATAATTTAATCAATTTGTTTTCTGCCCTTCAGCATCACTCATATACTGTAGTATCAGATAACTGGACTTCACATTGTCATTTTCCTGTTTTTATCTTGATATAACATGCAGCATTTGCAGATTTATTGTGATCAAAACTTTATTGAATTTAAACAAAACTATCAACCATGAACAACAATAATAGTCTGTTGGAAAAAGAGAGAGGGGAAGAGCAATAAAGTCCAGGAGAAAGAAAACGTAAAACAGACACAGAATGTTATTAGACTCATTAGAAGGCCAATAGACATTGAAGACTAGAAGACAGAAACCAGGGAAACAATCCCAAACCATATGAAGTAATGTGCCAGAGTTATTTAAGGAACAAAAATGACAGAAAGCAACAACAGCCAAGTACATAGCATGAAGTTTTGGAGGAACAAGCATACATGGATCCCCAAACTCCCCTTTCTAAGCCCAGGCTCAGGGTCCCAAAATCTCAAAAGCCATGTATAAACGGTGCGTATGCATAAAAACTGTTGCGTATGCCTGTTTCCATGCTCACAACGAGATGTATAAAAACTAAACAGTGTAACGCTATACACATTTTCACATCATGTGTACACGTTTCTGCTTGGTTTTGTAAACGGTCAGCACAAGGCGTCAAAGCAGTGCTACTGTTTCTGTATGATTTCCCATTCTTTTTTACATTTGCGTCCATGACGCTGGCTTTATCAAGTACACTGAAATTAATTGCATATTGTTTACAAATTTAAGGCTTTTGATTGTAATCAATCTGTAACAATATAATGGTACACGGAATGGCCAAACTATTCCAACTACCATGGCTGCTATAGCATTGTTAGAAGACATCACACATGGAAGAATCAGAAGAGAGCACATTAGACATCATACTGATTTCTTGGTACATGATGATGACTGGCTTCTAAGTCGATTGAGATTTCCAACAGCTATCCTCTTGGAGCTATGTGCTGAACTGACATCAGCTTTGGAAAGGCAGACTGAGGAATTCTGCTCTGCCTGTTACTTTGCAAGTTCTGTCTACTCTGGCCACAGGCTTTTCAATATGAACTGGCTGACCGATTTGGTATTTCTCAGTCATCACTGAGTTGCCCCATGCCAGCTATATGAGACCTGCGTGTCATCCAGATATGCAAGATTTCCTTACACTGTGGTTGAATAGGCAAAATCAATTCACAGCAACATCCACTTTTCCAAATGGAATGGGAGCATTCAACTGCACACATATTGCTATAAAGGTGCCTCCAGAGAATGAATCTCCTTATGCAAATAGAAAGCCTTTCTACTCTATTAATACGCATATTATCTGAGATGCGAAAATGCATCTCAATAAATGTTGTGGCAAGATGGCCTGGTTCAATTCATGAACCATTCATTCATAGAAATAGTAATGTTGAGAAAAAACTTGAGAATGGTGTTGTGTATGATGGCTGGCTTCTTGGTAAGATACAACATTTAATATTATCCCTTTGGTCAAAATTGTAAGTTATCTGTATGATGTATCCATATAGTACTATTACTTAGGTGATAGTGGGTACCCGCTGAACATGTGGTTTCTCACCTAGCTTGCTAATCCATAGACTGAGAAACATTAAAATGCTGGTTATAAGTATCTAGCCAATAATTGCAGCGATGAGCTCCTCAAATTGTGTGAGACCCAGAATTCTGCTACCTTCTCCAGTAGTGTTGTCTCAGACAGTGGGCTGCAACTCCCCTTTTCACTGTTTCAGCTTTCTGAACTTGAACTTTTACGTGCCTCCACCACACTGTGCCACTCCAATTTCCTTTTGTTACTTACACCCCTGCTTTAGCAGCTAAATTGTATGTTTTTCCTTGCCTCCAATTCACTGAACAGGAGCTCCATTTTCCATTTGTTGAAATTATTCCTTTTTAAACATGCTGTTGACTTTGCTTTTAACAAAACACTGAATGGAAGTGGGCTTTTTAAATTGATTTGCATATTCAAATATGTAAATTCAGGGAGGAGTCAGGGTGGGGCTGAAGCCTTGTGCATGTATGTTAAAATTCAAGTTTCATTTGGGATTTATAAAGGGAAAGTGGACACCCTGAACCATATAGGACTTTTCCCTCAGACCAAGTGCCAGGAAAACATCTGTGAGGGGGTGCAGTGACATTTTAGTTGAGATGGAGCCATTACAATTACCCAAGCGAAGATTTATTTTCACTGTCACACCCAATAAATAGAGAAGAATAGTTACCAATAAAATTTTACATCATAAAATCATTCAGATTTTAATATAATTCATTAATATTGATATCCTCTCCTGGAAAAAATACAGCTGTATATTTGATTTTCTCCAACATGCACTTACCTTGACAGATCAATCAATCAATTCTCAGGACAATGTATTTATGTATGTTACTGTAAGAAAAATGTGGTGTTCGTGGAATATCTACCTCTATTGTATTTAAAATTACCGATTTTGCCTTGCTGAAATAATCCAGATTCAAAATAAAAAAATGAAAATGAAATTACCTGTAACAGACTGCTCCTCATAACTGATACATGGATGTGGAGAAACTACTACAAGAGTTGTTATTTTCATTTTCACTTGTAGCCTTTAAATACATAATGGAGTTTGAATGAAGTGAACAGATAAGTTCTTATCCTGTCCGGTCATGTCACTTTTGGTGGAGTTATCTGACCACTGACAAAGTAGAACAGTCTGTCCCCATACATAACGTACACCTTAAAAGCTAAGAGGTTCAGTGTGGGGGCAATTTTCCCTTTTGCCCACTCCTTGTATCAGATATGTTACTCCTCTTCACATTTGTAATAATGTGTGACCGAGTTGGATGTAGCAAAGATGAATAGTTAAAGTTACCTGTAGACTAAGCTGGCGTTAGCATCAAAGAAGTACCTCTGCTAACAAGTGCTGAAGAGTAAAGGCAGGACTCAAACAAAGTTAAACGCCAAACTCAACCTCAAACATCTCCCTTACCACTCACAAAGTTGTCCCAAAATTCAACTTTTAGGATTTCTTCACTATGGGAAATAAATGGCCATTCTCAAACATTTGGCAAAATTGGAAGCATTTTTGGGAGAACACGTTAGAAAGTAAAAGAGGCAAAATTGTGTTTCATATTTATCTTCTACTATATTTGAGGAGTTTATAGAATGCATGCGTGACAATACAAGACAAGAGATGGCTCAATAATTGCACAAGGCCATATATTTTTCTATTATAGTAGATTTAACCATGGTTTGAGGCATGTGGGATTACTCACTTTATTATTTACGTCTGTAAAGACAAAAGAGCTAGTGATGGAAGATCTGAGGCAGAAACTAGTCACACAGATAAAACATACCAATCTTGACTGAAATAATGGCTCAGACTTAAATAATTCTGTGGACAGTAATATGTCAGGAAAATACAATAGAACAGAATTAAACCTCAAAAAAAAAAATCCATTAATTCTTTATGTCGCTAGTACTGGGCATTTATTAATCCTGTATGCCCTAAGGGATTTTTGGCATTACTGCACCTAAATTAATAATACTGCACCTAGTATTACAGTTTTTCTCAGTTGCTTTGGTGCATTTCTCACAACAGACTTAACATGTGCATAACAGCGAGTGCATTTCTCAAAACACTTAGTGCAAATGGCAAAACATCATGGACGACCAGCAAAAGCAGGTAACCTCTTCAAAATCCTTAATCCATGCATCAAAAGCAAGTATTTACATCGCTGAATATGTTAGTGCCATCAAAATGCCAAGTCCATGAATCATCGTCCACGGACATGACAGCCAAAATGCAAACTCATGTTATCAATATAAAATTGGCACAATCTAAACATTTTCTGATGCACAAAACATCTGAATGACAAGGGCAGGAAACTTAAAACTACAAAACACCGATTGCGGGAGACTGATTCAAGAAGAATATTTTATTGATTGCACAGGTATATGGTGACATACCATGCACTGCACTAGGAGTCTAGCAAAAAAATGCATTTCAATACTTTATGCATAACATATGAAATGCAGGAAAAAAAATGACAACATCGAAAACAATATATGCATACTGAAATGTGTTTTGTATTTTGATGTTGTTTGCCATTGATGATGTTTTGCCATTTGCACTGTGTTTTGAGAAATGCACTCGCTGTTATGCAAATGTTAAGTCTGTTGTGAGAAATGCACCAAAGCAACTGAGACAGATCGATCTAAGATCTCACACCTGCCCCAAATAATGTGTCACCTGAGAGCAATTTAAGGTGGTGCAGGAATCATTAGTATTGTGAATACAAACCAAGAAAGGTTTTATAGAAACCTATAAAATACACTTGACAGCCAATGATATCTTGTTGAACACTTTTGACTGCAATGACTTACACAATGAAAAAATGACAAGTTTGCCTGGAGTGTAAGACTATGCAAAAGAGGGCTACACAATGCATTTTGATCATCATGATATAAGCAACCGCTGATGCATGATATAGCTGAGAATTGCACATAAGCATCTGCCTGAGTGAACTAAAGCAAATGCAAAATGACGAAAACGCCCATAAATTGCTGTTATGATGTGCACAACTGACTAAAGGTTGTGGGAATTGAACAAGCAGTTTTGAGAACTGCAATTCGGTTGTGAGAAATGCACCAAAGCAACTGAGAAAAACTGTAATAATACCCAAAAATAAATCTGTAATATTCTACTTACGTAATAAAGGGGCTGCAAATCACTGAAGAGTAATGAGTACAGCACTCCAATTTTAAAAGATTAAAAATCTTTGTTTACATCAGTATCAACTAAATAACACACAAAACATTGGAACTTTAGGGGTTTCTTTCCAAAAAAATTGATTGAATAGTACTTACTAGAAGACATTTTATGATGCATAACTCTGGGATAAATTTTCTTTTGTGTCCGAATATGTCAGCTATCATTGCACCAGGATTAGATGTTTTATCCCATAGCATTGCAAAGCAATACTATTTGGCACTGGTGTCCACAGTTTTAGAAACATTGTGTCCATTTTTGGAAAAATGTTTTATCTTGTATATATAGCAGTCTATACATAATATATATATATATATATATATATTGTGGCAGTAGGGGGCGCTAGTGCTCCCTTGAACCCTCAGGTACCACTCTAGACAATGGATAAAAGTCCAAGACTTCTTTATTTCCTCACACAACGTGCACAAAGCACCCTCCACACTACTCATAAATTACACTACAATAAACCACAATAATACTCTCCTCCTCTCCCAGACAATTAGCCACCCTACCTCCCAGCTCAGTTCAGTGTCTGGACTGGCCCGTAGTCCTTTTATAGCCCCTGACCCGGAGGTGTTCCTGCCCAATTAAGCCCACAGTTCTTTATTACTTCCGGGTCAGGGTAAACAATCCTTTTTTTCAACCCGGGAGCACGTCGTTCCTTCCTGTAACGTGGCCGTGACGTACTCCCGGGTTATAGGGCACACAAGAGCCCACGAGCCCCCCTACAGCGAGTCCTGGTGGCCCCCAAGGTATCCAGCAGGGCTGTGTAAAAATACTACATAGTCCATGAGGCCCTGCTGGAACTCGGGGCACGATCCTGCTGTCGGGAGAGCTCCTCCTGGCGGCCTGGGGGTGAGGGCCGGAGCACAAAGCCGGCAGTCCTCCACAATATACACACACACACACACACACACACACACACATATATATATATATATATATATATATATATATTACTGCTCAAAAGAATTAAAGGAACACTTTTTACTGCTCAAAAGAATTAAAGGAACACTTTTTAATCAGAGTATAGCATAAAGTCAATGAAACTTATGGGATATTAATCTGGTCAGTTACGTAGCAGAGGGGTTGTTAATCAGTTTCAGCTGCTGTGGTGTTAATGAAATTAACAACAGATGCACTAGAGGGGCAACAATGAGATGACCCCCAAAACAGGAATGGTTTAACAGGTGGAGGCCACTGACATTTTTCCCTCCTCATCTTTTCTGACTGTTTCTTCACTAGTTTTGCATTTGGCTACAGTCAGTGTCACTACTGGTAGCATGAGGCGATACCTGGACCCTACAGAGGTTGCACAGGTAGTCCAACTTCTCCAGGATGGCACATCAATACGTGTCATTGCCAGAAGGTTTGCTGTGTCTCCCTGCACAGTCTCAAGGGCATGGAGGAGATTCTAGGAGACAAGCAGTTACTCTAGGAGAGCTGGAGAGGGCCATAGAAGGTCCATAACCCATCAGCAGGACCAGTATCTGCTCCTTTGGGCAAGGAGGAACAGGATGAGCACTGCCAGAGCCCTACAAAATGACCTCCAGCAGGCCACTGGTGTGAATGTCTCTGACCAAACAACCAGAAAGACTTCATGAGGGTGACCCAAGGGCCCCATGTCCTCTAATGGGCCCTGAGCTCACTGCCCAGCAGTATGCAGCTCGATTGGCATTCGCCATAGAATACCAGAATTGGCAGATGCACCACTGGTGCCCTGTGCTTTACAGATGAGAGCAGGTTCACCCTGAGCACGTGACAGAAGTGAAAGGGTCTGGAGAAGCCATGGAGAACATTATGCTGCCTGTAACATCATTCAGCATGAGCAGTTTGGTGGTGGGTTAATGATTGTCTGGGGAGGCATATCCATGGAGGGTCACACAGACCGCTACAGGCTTGACAAAGGCACCTTGGCTGCCATTAGGTATCAGGATGAAATCCTTGGACCCATTGTCAGACCCTATGCTGGTACAGTGGCTCCTGGTGCACGACAATTCCTGGCCTCATGTGGTGAGAGTATGCAGGCAGTTCCTGGAGGATGAAGGAATTGATACCATTGACTGGCCACCACACTTTCCTGACCTAAATCCAATAGAACACCTCTGGGACATTATGTTTTGGTCCATCCAATGCCACCAGGTTGCACCTCAGACTGTCCAGGAGCTCAGTGATGCCTGGTCCAGATCTGGGAGGAGATCCCCCACAACACCATCTGTCATCTCATTAGAAGCATGCACCAATGTTGTCAGGCATGTATACAAGAACACAGGGGCCATACAAAGTGATGCGTACAATTTTGAGTTGCTGCAATTAAATTTTGGCAAAATGGACTAGCTTGCCACATAATTTTTTCACTCTGATTTTTGGGGCATCTTTGAATTCAGGGCTCTGTAGGTTGATCATTTTCATTTCCATCAAACGATGTGGCATCCTTTCGTTCCTAACACATTACCCAGTCTATATCAGTATAGATATCCAGGAGGATTTCTTTTTCCCATTGAGATCTGATGTGTTTTCAAAGTGTTCCTTTAATTTTTTTGAGTAGTTTATATACATTTATATAGGAAGTATAGGGGGGAAGACGATAGGGGACACCCGGGCGGCTTCCGGGTGCACAGCTGGCACTTCCGCCACACTGGGGTGTGTTTACGGAGGAGTGCCGGGAAGCAGCTGGAGCCCATCCGGGTTCCTATTTAAGGGGCCGCCTCCCTTCAGTCAATAGCGGAGGTCGGGTGGAAGAGAGACGGAGCTGGAGAGAGGACTGGAGGCGGCCAGGAGAGAGGCATTGAGACTGTGAGGCCTGGACATTGGGGAAACGGTGCTGGAGGCACTGGTGTTTGTGGTGCACAGGACTTGTAAATATTGTAAATAAACAGTGTGTGGTGGAGCCAACGATGTCTGTCTGTGTGTGTCCGGGTTTGTCCACAATATATATATATATATATATACACACATACAGAATATATATATACATATATATATACACATGACAGTCACTCCATCTCTAAAGTCATTTCTTTGTCCATCCACATACATTCTCCCTTTCCAGCTATTTGAACTCTTAACCTTGAAATCAGCCAACTTGATTCAGTTATGTTATGAACTTGCATCTGATATTTCTGCAATTGCTGTGTTTTTTCCTTTTGCTAGAAGCCTTACAATTATACAGGGTAACCAAGGTGGTGTCCAAACTCTTTACCATTGTTTGTGTCCTGTTTTACAACATATAATTGCATACTCATTCAAACCTTTACTTTCAAAATTATTTTTCATGCCAGTCCTTAAAACAATTTATGTTTACCACTAGACACAGAGAGTTGCAATTTGCACAACAGATGGGGTTTTTGTGCTTCCATTTATTGCCCCATAGATGTTTTGTTGTTGTTTTTTTCTTGCCTTTCACATTTGGAATAAACTAAGTACTACATACTGTACATTTTCATACCAGCTTTTTCCAAAGCTGGGTTAAAGGAGTGGGAACAATGTCTTTGCTGGCAGCCCTGGACAGGACCCCCCAGAGCTAGTCACACACACATAACACTTAACTAAACCAGTGTTTCTCAGCCACTCTTGGGCCTTAGGCAGACGTCACTGGGTCGCAAGCACATGAAGCACTCCAAACTCCACACACAATCAGCACAACACAATCCCAGGTTCATTTAATTTGTACAAATACCATAAAAAGGCTACTTATAATTACAAACACAGACACAACTCTCTTCTTCTCTCTTTCCTTTGTCCTTTTCCCCCCAAATCCAACTTGCCTTCTTTTATCTTAGACTCGGAAATACTTTGAGTACTAGGAAGTAGCCCATTAAAGCCCTTCCAGGTCATGTGGAAGCCTCATAAAGTAGATATCATGGATCACTGCAGCACCCAGGGAACCCAACAAGGCTACACATGGGACCGCAGTCCCAGCATACTTTGCAAGTGTCTGTACAGGAAGCATAGCCCACGAATGCTGCCACCTAGCATGTCGGGGGAGCATGTAGTCCTGACAGGTTGTCTTCCAACTGTCCTTCCATCACACTGGACGCTTGGCCAGATATTGTTCCTTGGTCAAACACTACATACCAACTTGAGTACTGGCATCTACTGCCCATTTTCTGGCTGATGCAGGATGATCCTCACCTTTCTTCTCGTGCCTGTGATGGGCTGGCCTCCTGTCCATGTAAGAAACCTTGCCCCAGCCTGGCTGGGACGCCTGCCCATTTGCACATTCCATCACATTGTGTAAGTAAAGAATTTATTTCAGAGTGAGTGTTTGTGAATAATAATTCATGGTCCTGATTAGCTACATGATGATGGGCTTCTGCAACCTTACAGAAGTAAGGTTAGTAGCTAACTGCAATTACCCAGAAAACCCTTTATGACCAACCACACATACACAAAATCCTCAATATAAACAGAGATCATATTAATATGCTCTTTAATTTTAGTGTTCAGTTTGGAGCAGCAATGAAATAAGCCTTCAATGGTGACACAAGTAACAGCAGGGACCTAATGTATTTATTCCCTTCATCATTTTAAGCACTTCAAATATGTCACATCTTAACCTCAGTTTGCTTAAACTGAAAACACGGTACTCAAGTTGAGACATCATAAGTGAATTATATAGTTTAGACATAACCTCTCTTGACTTGGAGCATGTACTTTGACGTTTCAAACCTCCCATTGTGTATCTGTATGTAACTTTTTTCTTACTTGCCATAAACATGGCCAAGGTTGTATGTTGCCGAGGTATCTCTGTAGCAGTTCAGCTGATTCTACAAGAATATATGGCTTTCCACCTTGTTTCACATTTTCTATAGACCAAATCATGTAGCTCCTTAAATTCCACCTTTTTTTAGTTTGATTGTTACATATTTATGTGTTACCTTTTTAAAAGCCTCCAGTTAAGGTAAATATTGATTATTGATTAATGCTTCCTCTTATTTCTTCTAGGATATCACTGAAACATGAAATTTAATTTAAATTATTGAATTTGCTTTAAAAACTAAGTGAAACATATCAAGGAAAATTTTTTATTTAAATAGTAATTTAACTGTCGAAAAAAAAAGGTTTTCCTCTAATTGTACTCAAAAAAGCAGGTTGGAGGTTCTAAATTTAAGACAGAACAGTGATGATTATCTTTATTAAGTAGAGTTATAAGTATGGCAGTTTCTATGGAATACGGAACAACGTTAGAGTCCAATGAACAGTTAACAGTGTGGAATATGCTGTCAATTAACAAGTCAGGACTTCTTTAAAAAAGAAAAAGAGCTTTATGTTTACTTGTGATGTTTACCACTAGGTGTTTAAACCGATCTGTGATGAAAAAAGGGAAGATTTCCAATCTAGTGCTGTGTGCAGGTGAGTTCATTGGAAATTTAAATTAAATTTGAGTCCAGATATCTTTTGAAATTCTGTTACTGCTGTTAGGACTGCAGGCCCAGTATTTTGAGGATCTGATATATAGTATGCAGTACCATATCATCTGCATATAGTGATATTTTCTATTCAAGTCCTTCTTTGATAACCCCCTTTATCTGAGAAGCATTTCAAAAGTGAACTGCCAATGGCTTAGTGACAATTGCAAATAGCAGTGGTGACAGGGGCATCCTTGTCTAGTTCCACATTCTAGTCTGAAGCAGTCTGTTAATACAAACTGAAGCTTCTGAATTGGTATACAGTACTTTGATCCACGCACATATGTTGAGGCCAAACCCAAATTTGTGCAATGTAGTGAATAGGTAGTCCCACTCATCCAAATCAAAAGCTTTTTCTGCATCCAACGATGATACGATCTCCGGAGTGTTAAACTTTGTGGGTGAATATATTACGTTAAACAGGCATTGAAGATTGGAAGCTAAGTGTCTGCCTTTAATAAATTTGGTTTGGTCTTATATTACAAAAGGAAGCACTTTCTCAGTCTTTCTAGCTAGAACTTTGGAGAGTATCTTAACATAATTCAAAGGTGAGATTGGTCTGTATGATGCACTTTGTAGCAAGTCCTTATTTTTCTTAGGAAAGATGGTAATTAATGCTTGGCGAAGAGTGTGAGATAGAATTTTATCGTCTCTGGCTTCTATAAATATTGGTTAATAAAAGGGGACCTAACTTAATTGAATTTTTTTATAAAATTCAGCAGGGTAGCCATCTGGGCCTGCTGCTTTCTCACTCTGATGTGAGTTTATAGCGTCTAGTAATTCTGAGAGTGTCAGAGGTTTATCCAATTCCTCCTCCCTGACAGTATCTAGCTGTGGTATCTGTAATGCGTTGAAAAACTAAATGGATTGTGTCTTGTCTTCTTTAAACTGAGTAGAATATAAGGACTTATAGTAGTCTCCAAATGTGTACTTTATATTTTTATGGTCAATTATTTTGTCTCCGTCTGTTTTGGTAATTACTTGTATTGCATTGTGAACTTCCTGCTTGTGGATTTGTTGACCTAATATCTCATTAGCCTTCTCTCCATGTTCATAGTAACAATGTCAAAATTAAAAAATGAGTTGTTCCATTTCTTTTGTTGTCAAAAGTTTTGAGTTTTGAATGCAAAGCCTGTCTTTTCCTTTAAAGTTCCTCATTTGGGAACCTGGCATATTCTTGATCTGTTCTGGTAATTTCACTGATTAACTCTTATGCCTTCTTGGTTTCCGATTTATTTTATTGGGAGAGATATGAAATAATCTGTCCTCTTAAAAATGCCTTCAGAGTTTCCCAGAATATTCCTGCAGTGACCTCTGAGGATGTATTTGTCTCTCTTTTATAAAAAAAATTTTGGCAGGGAGACCAGGGAGATGAGACATGATGATCTTGTAAGACAATTTGACGTCCCGCGACAGACACTTTAACGCTACGTGAGACAAGGCATTGAGACAGAAGGACAGCTGCTGTACAGGCTTTTAAATGATCGACGCACAGCACGACAAGCAGAACACGCACCTCGGCAGCAGGAGAACAAAGCCAGCAGCTGATCCGTCCACATCTCCATAGTGTGTGTTCAGCTCCCCCCCTTCACATCGCGAGCGGGAGAGACGTGAAGTGGCAGGAGCGTAGCGCACCTCCAGGGGGGTGGAGCAAACCAAACAAAACTTGATCATCTCAGAGAGACACTTCAATGACACGCAAGACTAGACATTACAACCTTAGGAAGCAAAACCCGTGAGATGATGACTTTTGCATGTCACGCCCTACTTACAAACAATTTAAAACAAGTTCACAGACGTCTAATCTAGCAGTTGTTAGAATGCTTTTGGCAGAAAAACTTCATGTACTCCCAGCTACTAAAAACAACAAGCAACAAGCAGAACAGGCAGTTTGCCAGCAGCAGCTGCAGCAATCCAGCAGACTATCCGAGCACATCTCCTGAGCGTGCGTTCAGCCACCCCTCCCCCCAACGTGAAGTGCCAAAAGGACAGCTGTTTTACAAGCTTTTACATGATCGACGCACAGTGTGACAAGCAGAGCACGTTGTTCACCAGCAGCAGTAGCAAAAGTTTAAAACTTTTTTTTTTTCAAAACAGCTGATCCGACCGAATCTCCTTAGTGTACGTTCAGCCCCCTCTCCCCCCTTCACAATGCAAGCAGCATTATACATCCTGCGAGAAAGAGCTGTAACCACGCCCAGGGCAGGAAATAAAGGACAAATATTGTTTTTACAAAAGTTTTAACGTAAAAGTGAAAATAATGCATATATAACAATTCCCATGAAAATAACAATCTCTTTAAATTGTTTATTCAGTAAACCAAACCTAGGGGTGGATGAGCAAAGCAAGCAGGGGGCAGAGCCCCCTAGTCTCTAAAAAAATGAATTTGCTTGCATATAAACTATGTACAGTTCTGGTCAGCTAATAAAATTGGGTTAAGATGCCAGCTGCGACATGAGTATGTGGGGCATAATGATTTGAGCTCTATGATCAGAGGGGCATGATCAGGGATAACAATAGCACTGTACTTGCAAAATTTGATTGAGGGGAAAACTTCTATAAAAACTTCTATAAAAATCTATAAAGAAATAACCAATTCTTGAGTAACAATGATGTACTGGTGAGAAGAATGAAAATGTTGATAGAGGCTTCATCCAAAATGCATTTGCATCGATTCCTAATGTGAACACTCATAAAATTATAATGGCCGCAGACTTTGTGTTTTAAATCCAGATCTGGATAGGTCTTCAGCCACAGGGACCATAACATCTAGAATTGTAAAAACAATTACATAGTTTGTAATTGATAACAACTTATTAGACCATTGGAGATTTCTAAATCCAAACTCAAAAAACTAATATTTTATGGAAGAATTTATGGAGATGAGGAAACATCTAGAAAAGTCTGTAAGGATAGAAAACATGTTTGCTGCAACAAATAATAATGTAGATTGTATCACTTCAGAGACAGATTTTTACAGGCCCACAGTATATATCTTTATCAGAAGTTTCTATAAGAAAGTCACTCACTCTTACCTTATATTAAACTTGCTAGGTTACCCTAGATTCATCAAGTAAAATTTATAAGACAATGGCCCTCAGATATCATGT
Source organism: Polypterus senegalus (assembly GCF_016835505.1). Classification (NCBI taxonomy): domain Eukaryota; kingdom Metazoa; phylum Chordata; class Cladistia; order Polypteriformes; family Polypteridae; genus Polypterus; species Polypterus senegalus. The sequence goes on from NC_053155.1 coordinate 213,724,590, forward strand.
CATTGGTTTACCTGATATATCATAAGCACTATGTAACTACTCATAATCTTTTCTATATGCAATATTTGTATATTTTTTTAATGAGAGACTAAGATTATTGGGTCACTTGATCTCCTTATCATTGAACATGCTACACACAATTCCCCATAAGTGAAACATTTCTCCTGTAGATCAATTACTGCTTTGCCTAATGACTCTGTTTTTGTTGATGGTAATTGCAGAACAGAATTTTACAGGACACTGTATTTTTTTAATTGAAATGGCATTCAGTATGAACACCTTGGTGGTGCTGTTTGCTGGAGTAAAAGAGACTACAACAGAACTCTGCATTAAAGTGGTATTCAATAATGTTACAAAGGTGATTTAAACTTGATTCAATCAAAGTTAAAAACTGCCAAAAATCTTGAATCTTCATTAGAATCAAAGCCTAAAATTATTAATGCCTCAGTATACAGTGGGATTTAATAAATGTCTCTATTATAAAAAAAAAAATCCGGAAAGCAAAAGCAAGGTGACGATACGTGATCTTCTCGGAAGTTCTCAGAAGACATTTAAAAGACCTGCAAGACAAAAGAGACTTGCCACGGAGCGTCTCGCGGAGACCGTAAACATGAGACTTGGTGCCAAGAGATTGTCCCAGGGCTGTCTCGCATGGACGTGGAACATGAGATTCTTGCAAGACACGCGCTACTTAAAAAAGATATCATATAACAGCACACCCACAAAAACACTCAGTCGTGTAAAAAGCACATAGTACACACAGATCCTGTGCTCTCAGCACATATAAAGCATATAAGGACAGTACGGAGAATAGAGACCCAAAGGCGTTAGAGAGCAAAAAAGGCAGATAAGAGATTATGAAAGCAGTGGAATTCAAAAAGCTCAAGCAAACGATGGTGCGATACACATGCAGAGAAAGGTACAGAATATGAAAGCAGTAAAATTCAAAAGTATTGTAGCATCCCAGCCAGGTTGAGGCCTTTTTGGTTTTAAGTGACTATTCGGTCCGATTGAGGGAGGGAAGAGTACAGCAAGGAAGACTGATAGCGGGCTATTGATTGATGTGGTGAGAGGGGAGGAGGGGTTGGAGAGGGTGCTAGAAAGTTGTGTTTGAGGTTAGGAAGTCGGCAATTGTTCCAGTAAAGCTTTTGTGACACTTTATCATGTCAGTCGCTACAGTATCAAAGAAAAGACATAAAATTTTTTGCATTACGCAAACAAAAGGTGATTAATCACCAGAACCAGGTGTAATTGAAAAAATAGCAGGACAAGTTGAGGTTAGAAATAAAAGGCAAAGAGTAGACAACAAAGTCTTTTCACATTCGCATCATTCAATGCACAAAACGTGGATTTACACAATAATGGACCATACGCTATGAGAATCTGTGGTCCTGGAACAGTTAAAGCAATGACAAGTTGAATTTCAAAGAATACACAATTCGGTCAGGTGTATATTGATGATCACGGAGAAGCGATGAAAATTTTAACAGGCAAAAAGAAAGGTAATGTATATATTCCTCGAATAACATTACACACCAAAGGAGACCGTGATATGCCATTCGTATTAAAATGTTTACAGTTTACCATGAAAATAGCTTTTGCTATGACAATCAATAAATAACAGGGACAAACATTAAAGAAAGTCAGATTATTTATTAGAGAAACAGAAACAATAGTCACTCACGCACAGTTATACATTGGATTGTCACAATGTGTGTCCAAAAATTATTGTTTTTAATGAAGCTTTAAAGTAAAAATGTAAATAATGAAATTGAAACAATTCCAAAGAAATTGTATATCAAATTTAACCAAAGGGGTTGGCGAGCGAAGCGAGCAGGGGGCAAAGCCCCCTAGTCTACCAAAAAAAAAAAAAGTTATTAATTACTTTAACTCACTTAACTCTTCTTTTTATCACATTCTGAAAAACAGCATCTATATCAGCTGTACAAAAAAAATGTGCTGCATTCTGTTCAACTGTGCCATGCAACCATTTTTTATTTTGTAATGCATTTTTTTCATCTGATTTTATTAACTTCAAAAAGCACTTAACACTAATCGCTGATTGGTATTGCACAATGTTGGCTTTGCATTGATTAAAAAAAATAGTGTAATCAGTTTACCTCAGATTAATTGTCACATATGGTGCACACAGTAAAAAGCGTGCAAGTCAAGCATATCAGGCTACCCCTGTCCATCTGCCCAAATCTTGCTTTGTGAAAGTGAGCGCTGATTAAATTGTCCAGAGCAGTGTACTGGCTGATGAGAATTGTAGCACCCACATCATCATTTGCTACAAGGGTGCAAATAATATGAAGGTGGAGGAGGAAGAGGTAATACTGTACATATTAAATACCTTTATTACTGGATCAATTGTGTAAAATTGGTTACACTCACAGCCACTACGCCTGGCAAGCACCTAAGCTTCATAGCTTGCCTGCTAAACATGCTGAACTTTTCCCCTTTTTACATTTTGCTTCTGTAGACAGCCATAATTTGCATCAACTGACACACCCTATTTCTCTGTGCAATCACTGTCCACTGTGGCAAAAAGGGAATAAGGTGTTTAAGAATGTCTCGGTACAGAACTGAACAAATAAAAAAACATGGGTTGGCTAAATTTCTTTGTTCTACAACATCACCAAAATTTCAGTCACATCAGTCAAAGCATTTTAGAGATTTTGGCATTTAGTTTTTCTATTGTGAGAGGTTTTACCCCAAAATTTTAATATGTTGAAACGTCCTTTCTTAGAAAATACCTACTGCCCTAGATGCAAAAGTATATTTTTTGTTTGCATCTTACTACAATTACTAATTAAGTCTTGCTAAATTCTTATTGCTATCACTTATAGGTGTCACTAGATAACAGAATCAACAAGCTGCCTAACAGGGAATTTTACTATTATGAAGCACAGAAGTATCATGGTGTTATACTGTGTTAGCCATTATGGATGTAGTGAGAATTCAAGAAAAATTACACCTTTTATTGGCGAACTAAAAAGATTACAATATGCAAGCTTTCAAGGCAACTCAGGCCCCTTCTTCAGGGAAGATGTAATACAGAGACTGGAATTTCCCGTATTTATGTAGACACTAGGATAGATACAGCATTGGAAAACCTTGGAATATCTTTAAGTGAGACATCTTAGATGTAAAAAGTGAATAGTCCTCTTCAGGCTAAGATTCATTTAGCAAGAGAGAAGAACAATGTATAGTCAAGATCTTTTAATAAGATAACTGTCCAAACAAGTCTTTTTAAGTTTTTGATGAGTTTTTCCAAATAATGAGGATCTGTAGTCAGGTTTCCTGCATCAATCCCAGAGATGGAAACAATCCTCATATCTAGCCATAAAACTCTTGTCTCTGTTTAAATCATGTTGTAATGTGTTACATTTTAGCACAAGTTTGACTTCCCATTCTCTTCTCTCTTGCTGTGTTCTGGAGTTGCCAATAAGCAGTGTGACTTTAAAGTCCTTCTCACAGTGTCCATGGCTGTTGAAGTGGGCTGCTACAGGAACATATCTGCTGCCATGATTAATGTGGGAGCACAGAAGCACAGAAGTCAATTTAGTAAAAAAAATAAACTTCAGGACTTAAAGTCCTTAAAGTTACTTAAAGTAAAAATCAAGCTTATAGCATTAATACTATAAAAGCAAAATAAAATTGAAAGAGAATTTCAGGATCTCTGGTGTCTACTGGAGAAGAAAAATATAGATTATCTGTAGTGATAAATTTTATTTATATTATGTTAAAGATTATTTTTATATAGGCCGCCATCCCAGGCTTTACATTCCCAGGTGGCCCTACAATTAGATGAAATGGTGTTACACAGTGGAGGGATGGGTGGATGTTTTTAAACAAGTTTTTAAAATGTAAGCCAAAATAAACTCACACTATATCAAATTTTCTAACTTTTATTTAAATGATTTCATAAAGTACATTCTGTAACAATGATTTAACACATTTTTTTATGTTCCTACACCATGTTAATTAAATTTAATTCTGGCTATGAGATCATCAAAAATGTCACTGAGATGATACATTTTCAATCAAAGTACCTTCTAATTAAGAAATAAATTTCATACTCATTGTTTTCTCTGGAATCCTTTAGCAACATTATATACACTAATGAACGTATCCTGGATAATGTCTATCCACTTTAGTGACCTTTATTGAGTGATCACAGATTAAAGTGATGCCTTAATGCCTATGTGGAATGCAGCTTTGAGATTACTATTTAATGTATTCACCACTTTTTTTAACTGAATCAAGTCTACACTTCTAGGTACTATTTCCTCTCCAGAAACATCTTAAACATCCTTTGTTAATTAACACTAGAATCCCTGAAGCCTACGAAAAAAGTTGTAGGCCACCTTAAATTCCTTTGCACCTTGTCTTCAGCGTCTTTGTTTTGTAAACGTGTCAGTCAGCACTAGCAACTCCTCCCACAACAAGGCAGTTGAAGACAAGTCAGACACTAAATTCTCAGAGCTCAAGTCTGTTTATCTGGGAGGTAGGTGTCTGCAATTGCATAGAGTAAATAATATATCGTTATTTGGAATACATACATTTCATGTGTGTTCTGGGTCAACAACGATCTGTGTAAATGTAGGATGACAGGAATTGTGAGGCAAGAAATGTTGAACACATAACTGAAACAGAATCTTTTTTCATGTTATAGTATTAATGACAAAATGCTGATGTAAAGTGTATAATCTGTGAAGTCCAAATATCAAATAAATATTTTCATGGTATAGCAAAACAAGTGCGCTTTAATTCAAGGTTTAAACCAAAGAAAAATAAATCATTCAATTCACATGTTGCTGCCCACATATCAAATCGACACAAAATCAACATGTCTGTTTTGGGTGGTGCAGAGGAAAGAACTGCTGCCTCAAAGTCAAGAGATTGCAGGTTCAAGGCTGGACTATCCCCCTTTTGAGTAGTGACCTGCTATTATTATTTTTATTACTATAATATAATAAAAACATATATTTGATTTGAGTTTGTTACTCCCGGTGTAAATTTTTGGTACTTGTAAAAGATATCACTGAAGGGATATAACCAGACACATATACGCTGGTGAATCATGTCTTCTTGGTATCTTGTTATCTTGTTGTCACTTGAATTTTTTTGTTATTCCATTTTATTCTTGAGTAAAAGCATACTTGTTTCGTTATACCTTTATGAAATTGTTTATTTTATATTCCAGTAACCCCTTGAATGACATCAAATCTGTCTTTACCTCTCATGCGCATCCACACACACATCCATGCATGAAAACATCATTATTTGAAAACACTATGTCATTTGAACATTAGTTTTTTTGCAGATTTTGCCCATTTTCCAAGTTATAACACATAGTACTGAGAATGCAGGCAGACTTCTTCTTTCTGGGTGCATACACCGTCAGCATGGCACTGCCAGATCTAAACACTAGCATGGAGAGTTGCTTGCATAATGAAAAAACTTTAGTTGCAGGAGGAAGTCCCATTTTATTTATGGTGCCAAGGAGAGTGGTGTTGCGGCGCAGCAGTCTATTAGCTGTTGTTTCTGCCTTTGTCCAGAAACAGTTCCATAAGCTTTATGACCACAGTCTCAGAATGTCTTTCTCCTGTGGGATGACTGGGATCATTTCCTAAAAAGGAGTGGTAACGCACATGTGCTTTGTCTTCAAATCTGCCACAATCCAAAACTTTATGCCAAATTTGTCAGGCTTGGATGAGATGTATTGCAAGAAAGAACAACGGACCTTGGTCGGAAACAGTTGCTCATCTACAGTAATATGTTGCTCTGGGTTGTAACTCAAAACACAGTTCTCAACATAACATTGCTGAATGTCCGAGATTGCAGCAAATCTGTTGTTTTCACACGTTCTTCACAGGTGTCTGTGTTGTCAAAGCGCAAATGCTACATTATAGTCTGATAACGGTCATGGGGCATTGTATCTTTGATTGCTGGTACAACAAATAGTTCTAACCAGGCGTCAACCACAGAACCAACTGTGGTCATTGCAGCTCTTGTGAAAAGAATGGAGATAAACGCCATCAACTCAAAGAGGGAGAGGCAAGTTCACAAACATGGCTGAGAGAATAAAAAAAAAAAAAAAAAAGCTAAGTTATATAAATAAAGTGATCCCTCGCTATATTGCGCTTCGACTTTCGCAGCTTCTTTCCATTGCGGATTTTAAATGTAAGCATATCTAAATATATATCACAGATTTTTCACTGGTTCGCAGATTTCTGCGGACAATGGGTCTTTTAATTTAAAGTACATGCTTTGTTTGCCCAGTTGATTTCATACAAGGGACGCTATTGGCGGATGGCTTAGAAGCTACCCAATCAGAGCATGTATTACGTATTAAATAAAACTCCTCAGTGATATACGATGTGCTTCCCGAGCGGTGCTTGATTGCTTGCTTTTCTCGTTCTCTCTTACTCTCTCTGACTTTCTCTGCGCCTGACGGAGGTGGTGTGAGCAGAGGGGCTGTTTACACAGAGGCTGTTTGCCTAGAAGATACGGACGCTACTCTAAAAAATGCTGAAAGACTACCTTCACATTGCTCCCTTCTTTGCAGCTGCTTTATCGCGGTGCGCATACTTAAAAGCTCAACAACATGTATTAATTTTTTGATTGTTTGCTTTTCTGTCACTCTCTCTCTCTCTCACTGACATTATCTGCTCTTCACGGTGCTCCTTTGAAGAGAAAATAGGTTTGCATTCTTTTAATTGTGAGAAAGAACTGTCATCTCTGTCTTGTCATGGAGCACAGTTTAAACTTTTGACTAAAGGCTGTTATTTCATGTCTAGAGGGCTCTAATAATGTTAACAGGGTGGGAGAGTTTATAAGGGCTTCAAATATATAAAAATAACCATCCAAACATATGGTTTCTACTTCGCGGATTTTCACCTATCGCGAGGGGTTCTGGAACGCAACCCCGGCGATCGAGGAGGGATTACTGTAGCAAAAATTTACCCTGGGTGTTACAGACTCAAAACAAATATGTTTTTATTATATAATAGTACTAAAAATAGCAGCTCACTACTCAAATAGGGGGGAACTGGGGTTTGAACCCACAACTTCTTGATTATAAGGCAGCAGTTCTTACGTCTGCACCAGCCAAGCAGATACTTCCACATTGTATCGATTGGTATTTGGGCTTGGGTTTGGGTTTTTAACTCAGCAACATGTAAGTTGAATGATTTCTTTTTCTTTGGTTATATTCTTGAATAAAAGCGCAGTTATTTTGTAATACCTTTTGTGAAAGTGTTTGATATTTGACCTTCAATCTGCACACATTATACATTGTGATAAGGTTTCTTCTTCAAAAGAATGATACTCAAACAAAGAAAAAGTTTTGGGGACCGTCCCCATATATTGTCGTCCAGACAATCAAAGAAAACACGATTCAAAGTCTTAAAAATAAAACAATGAACAATCTTCCTGAGACAAAATGGCGACTTTATAGGGAGAAGGATTATGGGACAGGAAATGGTTGGCAGTAAGTGACGTTTGAAAACAGGAACCGGAAGTGGCGTCATCAGGATGGGACGGAGGTGATGTGAAATGATGGAGCCGGAAGTGACGTCATCATGGTGGACCGGAAGTGACGTCGTCGCGGCCATTTTGGAATCCGGAAGTGGAGGAGTTATTTTTCTTCCAGTTTTCTGTCGGGCAAAAGAGATTCAAGTAAGTACCACGTGACAACCCTCTATCTCGCGATGTTTCACTCACCTTTAGGCTCTTTGACTGCCTCCTAATCGCACATGTGTGACAACATGTACATTTCACATCAACATTTTATTAATTTTTACTATAACATGGTGTCACACAAGTGCGCATGGGAGGCAGCTAAAGGGCCTGATGAGAGTAATTCCATGCCAAACCAGGTGGTGGCAGAGTGCACGAACTTTTCCTCTCAATCCTCTGCAGACCAGTTACAGGAAATTCTGCCTGGCCTCGATGTCACTTCCAGTTCCAGTCTCAATGACACCACTTCTGGTTCTTGCCCCAGAGATGACATCATCTTTTTGCCAACAAGACAGTTCTGGACTCTGATCGATACACATATTTGTGACAATTTATTCCATTATATACAGATGGCTGCCCCAGATCTTTTTTTTTTGTGGGGCTCATTCTCAATCATGTGACAATGGAAAAAGTTTCTGTTTTAGGTATGTGTTCAACATTTCTTGCCTTGCATTTCCCGTCATCCTACATTTATCCAGATCTTTGTAGACACGGAACAGACATGAAATGCATGTATTTCAAATAACATTATATTAATTTACCCTATACAACAATAATAAAATAGAGCACAATGAACCAACAATTCTTCCTCCTTCTCCACCTTCGTTGAGTTTTGCCTGCTGTCCCCCAACTCTGACTTGTCCATGTGTGGCAGTGGGCTTCCTTTTATGCCGGACTTGGAAATACTTCTGGTGCCATTCTGTCTCCTCTAGGAAGTACTGCCAGGCCATAGACAAAGTAGGGATCCCCAAGGACCCTATAGGGCTGCACATCTAGACTCCATTTCCCTAGCATCCCTACAGGTGTCCCAACTGGGTTCTCATATAAGGACCACTACCACCTAGCACACGAGGGATGGAACCAGCTCCCAAGTTCCAGCCTCCGCTGGTCCATTCATTATTTTATAGCAGCTGGGCACAGTTATCTGTCCACCCAACCAGCCAATGTGTTCACTGTTCCTCTCAAGCCTCCCATCTAGGTACTAACCCAAGTCCTCCCTGGTCAGGATGCCCATTCTCCTCCTACAGTATCTTTTACTTAGCAAGGACATATTAAAACCATAGCCAGTCATTTTGCTCAAATTGTTTTTTTTTTGTGTTGGGACTACTTAATAAAAACTTGTGTCCTAGAGAAGGAGATGTGCACTCAGTGAAAGTGACAACTGTTTCAGAAATACAATGGCTTACAAGCTGTCAAATTGAACTCTGGCATTCCAAATTTCTACATTCTTATTCTAATCTGGTTTTACCTGAGAAGTGAAATTCTGAGAATCTATAGCTCAGTGAAACTGAACTAACAAAACATTTAATTTGTTTTAGCATGTGCAGAGCTGATGAAATTACACAATAAAAATGTTTTTTTTTTTAAAATATGCTTTAAAGCACATGTACAAGTAAACTGCTGCACTAACATCTTTTCCCACCAGGTATAGCAATTTCCATCCCAGTGACGCACTAGCACCTCGCCAAAAGCTATTTCCTACTTTCTACCCAATGGTGGTGAAATAGGATTCAACTCCTGAGCGCCTGAATCAAACAAAAGTACTGAAAATTTTAACAAATCATTAAACACTATTTTATATACAATTCTTTCTCTGTGCTTTCACTTGCAATTCATCATATTACTCTTTCAAACGTAAAGCTACAGGCTGATATGTCAAAGATCTAATGTAACAAGTATGTACCATAAAGCAACAGCGATATAGCAGGTATTTTCAACCTTTTACAGAAAGTTTACTCAAACCTAGGAATCACAAAGTGCTACATTGTATTACTTTAAAACAATATATGACTTGAAAATAGGAGCACTGTGACTCAATCCACACATTCCCACCCCTATCACTGATGACCAACCTTTTTTTTTAACACTCTCAGTGACTACATTTATATTTAAATGCAATACTATAGCTGTATATATCTTGAAGATGGCACTGAAGGAAGGTGACATGGTGTTACTGAATCTGTTAAGTCTTGTCACTTTTGTTCGTAAATTATATTTATTTTTAAATTTATTCCTATGCGGATTTATTGCACATAAGATATTCAATACCAAACCAGTTCTCACTGTTTTTTCTGACTTCAAGGTTGGAGTTTTTACCTTTACATCTGATCTCACTGCGGCAGGACATTAGTGCAAAGGTGTACATGACACTGGAGCTGAATACGCAGGAACAGGGAAATACAGCTAGAGCGTAACCAGCACCAGCAGAAGAAAGCAGGCCACAGAGCTGTGACTCTCCTCCATTTCAGGAGACATGACTTTCGCCCATCACTACCAGTTATGTTTCTTTTACATGTCCAATTGTTGTGCAATAAAATGGATGAGATTCAATTACTTATAAGCTCTAGAAAATTATTATTTACTCACTTCAGTGTTTTGTTTTACTGAGACTTGGCTAAATGATTTAATTTGCAAAGAGGCATCAGTCTTCCTCATAAAGGTGACAGAGTTTCCTTATGAACAATTCATAGTGCACAGATGTTAAAGAGCTGGAATTTCTAACAATTAATTGGAAACTGTTTTACATGTCGAGAGAATTCACATGTGTCATTCTAATCAGAGTTTTATATTTGCGCTTCGCTCAAGTATCTCATGCAGCTTTTAGCTGACCAAGTCTTAACTGCAGATGACAGATAATTATTCTATTATCATTTGTTACTTTAATAATTTTCACCTTGGTATTTGAGTTTCTCAAATACAACCAGCCAGAGAAATGTACAACTACAGAGGGGAAACTCTGGATTACTGTTACAGCACTATTTCTGATGCTTTCCATGCCATTTCACTGGCCCCTTTAGGCAACTTTGACGATGCCAGGATATTTCTTATCCCTTCATATAGACAGAAATTTAAATCAGCTAAACCAGAAATTAGGACAGTGCATTAAAGAACCAGTGAAGTTGAGGAAAAACTACAGGATGGACTGGATTCTTTGGAAGGTATTCACAGTTGAATAAGACAAGTACACAAACACAGTTATTTCTTACAAAAGCTTTTTTTAAGGAAATTTGTATTTCAACTGAATCAATGAAGAAATACAATAATGAATAACCATGATTTTCTAAAAATCTGCCTGTCTGACTGGAATGTTTTAAAAGTGATCTCTGGTTACAAATGCAAGCCTGCCCTGCCACAGTCTAAACCCTCTCTACCTGAACAGTTGAAAGTTTATATTGCATGTTTGAGAAACACCCCTCCACCACTCAGGATATCAATCCAATGAGTTCTCCCTCCTACAGTCCAAATGCACCTTCCATCTTAGAACTGAAGCATGAAGCCCGTTTGCTCTTGCAGAGACAGAAATCTCATAAAGCTCCACTCCATCTACACTAAAGTGTTGTTCTAATCAGTTAGCTTCTGTATTTACATACATTTTCAATTAGTCTTTGGCTCAATGTAAGGTTCCTGCCTGTTTCAAAAAATCCATAATCATTACTGTGCCTAAAAGCAAAAATAATTACAGTCTAAATGATTACAGGCCTGTTGCACTGACCTCAGTAATAATTAAGTCATTTTAACATCTCATTCTTCAGTATGTAAAATCTGTCACAAATTCTATCCTTTACCCACTTCAGTTTGCTTACCGTGCTAACAGGTCAGTGAACATGGCTCTCTACTATATCGTGTAGCATTTAGCTGTGGATTTTAGTTCTGCATTTAATGCAATCATACCAGAGCTATTCAGTATGCATCACCATTCAGGAAACATGCCATGTGTAGACTACATTCACCTGGGAAACCATCTCTTTTAGTTATTACTATCAAGGAAACATTACTAGTTACTAAAGGCAGAAACTACTAGACATAGAAACATTCTTTCCTACTGCAGTCCTAATTTCTAAACTCCTCAATTCAAAATAAATTATGTTATGTTTATTTTTTATAGGAGTTAAATAATATGCTGTATTACTGAGCAAAAGAGCAGTTCTGCTATGCTATACTGTTTTTATATATCTCTGTTTACTATAAATAATGATGTGATGGAGATATGTATTGTATATTGTGCGGTTTAATTCTGTGTATCTTGTTTGTATGGAAAAACTAAAAATATTGAAACATATCAGTGTTCCACTGTACTAATAGTAATTGATTACCTGTGTATGTATTATTTACGCCATAAAAATAAGGTACTTTACAAAATAATACACATTTGGCTCCCCTTTTAATCTCTTATTCCATTATTTGGTACTTTCACTACTTCCCAAATAGGGTTCCCACTTATTTTTGTAGTTGACTTTATTGTATTTAGGGCAAACCTTCAAATAAAATGATGTAATTTCCATGGTTTGAGAACTAAGAACGTTTTAATTTGGACAAATAAAAACATATAAAAATTGATTTGCATTTAAATGTAAAAAATATTACTATAAAATATGTTCATATATAGTGTCACACATCACATGTGCATGTCTGTGGATCTTACCCACATTCAAATTGCTAGCACTATAAAAATTGCCAGACTTAGTGTTAGTAAATGAAATCACCAAATGTTAGCTGTTTCACAGTAAGTAATAACAATAATGTTCATAAAAGAACTGCTACATCAATTAAGTAAAGTTTGCAAATTTTTTATTTTTACCAGAAAGATGCGACTCAGTTTTTCTGCAGTCATGTCTTCGTCCCGGAGTGTCACTCTTTTACTGTTCTGAAAAACAACATAATGGTCCATCCTCTGCTGATGCCATGCAGTGTAACTTCAATGCCATTGGTTGATGTGTTGTGAGGAGGACTGTTCGGACCGCACGTGTCATCCAAAATCGCGTAGAAGTAGTACCTCCAGTTTCAGACAATGAAAATGCGTCTGTTTTGTTGTTTTTGAACTGTAACACTTTCATTATTTGAATCACAAATAAATCCAGAAAAGTATGTATAATTTTAAATTTATGACTGCTATTTGTTACCACAGAATTAAAAAATACCTTATTTTCCCTCATTTTATTCTTTAATCAAAAATCAAAATCTGAAAATTTCTTTCATTTTTGTACTTTCGTTTTTGCTTCTAAAATGAAATTTCAAATGCCTAAAAGTTACCTCAAATGTTTATTTGGTGGTACAACAGTAAGATCATTCAATCCAGCCCGCACACAACCATGGCTGGAGTACTCTGTTGTGTGGGATGCATGCTTCTGTTTCCCCTGTCGGAAATATGGCAGCACTGTTAATGAGAGGGATATAGTTTTTACCTTAACTGGTTTTAACAACTGGAAAGCAGCACTTGATTGAAACAAGGGGCTACAGAGGTATGTGTCCAGCCACAACCATGTGCATGCTTCAACAATCTGGACTGATCATAAAAGCAGAGAGGCCACAGGGGGGACTGTGGATTCAATGTTGGATGGTAAAACACAACTTGAAAAAAAACATTACTATGTCAAGAGTACTGGTAGTGCTATAAGGTTTCTCTGCGTAAATGAGTTGGGGCTCCGTGGGACTGCAGAAACCGTAAGACATGATGCAGTGGGTAATGATGATGACATTGCTTCAGGTATTTTTCTAAAACTGATGGAATATACCTTAGAGAAGAATGAGAAGCTAGCAAGCATTGCTAAGGGTATCCCAAAAAATGCAAAATGCACATCTAAGGATATCCAAAATTAAATTATCCTAACACTGGCTGACATGGTGCTTGGAGAGGTCAGGAAAAAATATGAAAGTGCTAATTCTGCAGGTTTTTGCCTCAAAAGTGATGGAACCAGGGATAGGTGCAATGTGGAAAATTTGTCTGTGATAATACGGTTTGTCAGAAATTCCATGCCAGAGGAGTATCTTATTGGGTTGCTTGGCATGCAACAACTTGATGCAGAGTACATCACCTCTTAGATACTGTTACACCTTTCTGATGCTGGCTACAGCGCTGACACTATACTTAGCCAGTGTTATGATGGGGCTTCTGTGATGAATGGGGTTAGATGTGGTGTACAAGCTCTGCTCCAAAAGAGGCTTGACAGATATGTCCCATACATCCACTGCTACAACCACTAACTGCACTTAGTGGTTGTGCATGCCATGCAGAGTGAGCCATGTGCAAAAGATTTTTTAGCCTATCTAGTTCACTCTACAACTTTTTTCACCACCACTATGTGCTCAATAAACATGATGCACCTTGTCTAAAAAGCCTGCTTGACATCAGATGGACAAGCCACTATGAGGTGACAAGGTGCGCTGTGGATAATCAAGAACAAATCCTTAGTATCCTATCTGATATGACAAAGGATGATGATGCTGCAGTTGACCTGTATACCGAGGCATTAGGCCTGCTATGCCAAATTAAGAAGCATCACTTCTTTGAGATTGGAAAGTTCCTAGTGTGGGTGCTTGGTGTCTTGAAACCAGCAAATGCTATTCTACAGTCTCAGTCAGTTGATCTTTGCAGTGTTTCTGAGGTTGTTAGTGCAGCACTGGACTCCTAAAAAACATCCGCGAGGATGACTGTTGGGGAGTGTTATCTCCTGCTGAGGATGAGTCACATCCAACAAAGAGAAGGAGAACAATGAGCAAACACCTGGGTCAAAGTGTTGTGCTCTCAACTTTGGGCCATACAGACTCTGGTGACCCTACCATTTCCCCCCATTAATCTCTGAAAAGATCCCTGCTCAACATCCTTGCCAGGGCCATTTCAGAAATGGAAGCTAGATTTTCACACAAAAATATTGACCTGATGAGAGCCATATCTAGTCTTGCACCGAGGTCTAGCGCATTTCTAGATCCCACCCTGTTGCACCCTCTGGCTGTGATGGTTGGCACTGTAGCAGATGTTGTAAATCTGAAAAATGAAGTTCTTATGGCAAAATAGATGCTGCTCAAAAATGTTCAAAGGAAACAGACCTGTCCACTGTGTGTAAACTCCTGCAGGAGTACAAGGAAGCCTTTCCTGAGTTACATAAATTGTATATAACAGCCCTGGTAATTAGTGTGTCTTCAGCATCGTGTGAGAGTTCCTTCTCCACTTTGGCACGGTTCCTAACACCCTATCGTTGCAACATGTAACATAAAAGAAAGAGGAATTTGGTGATCTTGGCCCATGAGAAGTCCATAACAAATAACTTGGATGGTTGGTTTGAGGAGAAAGGAGAGTGGAGCTGTTCAGTTGCAAACAGAGAGTTCAGTTGCTTGCAAAACAAATAAGCTTAAAACAAGACAAAAAAAGAAGAAAAAAGTTAAAATGTTCTGTTCTAAATCTGTTGTGTTCTACAAATTAGTTTGAGAATTGTAGGAAAAGACACGGTGAATTGTTTGGTTTTTTTTTGTTTTTTTTAATTACTATGCCAACCCTTTTTAGTTTTGTAAATATTGGCTATATTGAGAGGTCTTATTTTATTCTTACTTTATTTTTCAAATGTATTTGAGAATTAGGCCATCCAATTGAGATAAATTTTATGTTGTTGGTTGTAAAGATCTGGATGGATATTTTATTCTTTATTTTATTTTATGTTTTTAATTCTGTTTTTCAGTTTTATTTTTCAAGACTCAGTGAATTGATTTTTTTTTATAACTTGGCCTACCCTTTTTAGTTTGGTTAATATTGGCAATAGTGAGAAGTGTTATTGTTGGGTTCGATATAGGCCATCCAATTAAGGTAAATGTCATGTTTTTAGTTGTTATAATCTGATGAGGAATATTTTTTTTTTTTTTTTTGTTTTATTTTTCAGTTTTCCTCCTGAGGGATTGACACCTTATCTCGGTCAGGGGGTTTGCGTGCCTCAGTGACCCTAAGAGCTACACCAGCAGAAGCTTAGCCTACAGGTGGTACACCCAAGTTGGACAGGTCTTAGGGTAGAGGCCTGACAAAGTGCAATCCAATTACATGACAAAAACAGTTATCCAGAGCACCATTTGCAACCATGTTAGTCACAGTCTGGAACTCTGTATTGGGTATACTGTACTTTGAAAAATGCTATGTTTAAGAAAACAGATCAACAGTTAGTCACAGACTCTCTACTGCTAACAAACATCAATCAGTGCCATTTTTACATTACTTGAACTGAAATATGTAGTCTATAAAAGCCACCATAACTTTATTTGTGCTCCGTTTTGAACTTTACTGTAAAGTGCTGTTAAAAAAAATATATAATGTAATCTACTAAAACGTAATTACATTCTGTTATTATTTCTATCTATTATTTGACTCACTGTTACACAAATATTTCATAAACAAAAAATGTGATAACTGACTCTTGAATGAAGTAAATAAAAATGTGAAATGCTCCAACTTTCATATCAGTTAACTTAATTGTTGAACGCATCTGAATGTTACACCATAAGTACAATTTCTAACTTGTTACTTTCTGTGATTCTGTCTATTATTTTGATGTACAAATGTTAGTTTATTATTGTGTTTCATTATGCTGTAAAACCCTTTGGTTGCCTTTGGCTATTGAAAGGTCCTACAGAAATAAACTGACAATGACAAGAAAAATATTAAAACAAAAACTTATGTTTTTAGCCTGCTGGACTTATTTGGTGGTAAAAAATAATGCAAAACAAAACTTGTGACCAAGGCTGCTCATTTCCGTTGAAGATATTAAAAACAAGGATGAAAAAAAAAAAAAAACTAAAAGTCAGAAGTTTTCCAGATAATTAAAATCTCAGGCATGAAAGTTAAAAAATAAAAACAGGTAACACGTACATCAAATCAAATTAAAAATACTGTAACTTATAATTTTACTGATGCTTTTCTTCAGTCTGCACTAATGGTAACGTTTTTTTAGGTATATTTTTTTTCTTAAATCCTTTTTTTTTTAGTTTTTTAGTTTTCATTTTTCTCAATTAGTTATTACATTGTTGAAAAGATATACTGAATGATGATTGGGAGCATAAGTTGAAAAAAATTAATTACATGGGCAACTTAACCACAAACCCTTTGTTAACAATCACATACAAATAGATTATTAAATATCAGTCAAATGTAAGATCAATACAAATTACAATTGGGAATTTACACCAGAGTATAAAAGTAGAGTCACAATCTCTACTTGCAAAAATGACCACTAGCCAAACATGTTATCTTTTTTCAACAAATATTTTTTCTAAACTAGATACAAAAAAGTCAGCTCCTGAAAAACACAAAAATGATACAAGGAATTGAGGGAGAAAAAAATATTGCCCCAATAATCAAAAGTGTCTTTAACCACCTTCAAAAATCTAATAAAGCCAGAATAAGAAAAGGTTTATATAAACCAATTCTGATAAGGAGTTTCGGTATTAGAAGACTTTTTCCTTTCCATATAATAATTCACAGTTCATGTTATTTTACAAGCCTTTTTTCTAAATATTCTAATTCATATAAATTAAGTCAAACTTCAAAATTGACCTCATTTGTCATAAACCACTATCTCAAGGGCTGTTTTCTAATTTAAAGGCTTTAAACTCATACTGTAAATGCTTTCTTCGTCAAATTAGGTTTAATGTTTAGTCATCAAGCTTTGCTCTTGTTTATGCTTCAAAGTAAAAAAACTGCCAAACTATGCACAAGATAATATTCACAATAGGTAGGCATAAG
This sequence comes from Polypterus senegalus, assembly GCF_016835505.1. Classification (NCBI taxonomy): domain Eukaryota; kingdom Metazoa; phylum Chordata; class Cladistia; order Polypteriformes; family Polypteridae; genus Polypterus; species Polypterus senegalus. Next base: position 213,741,835 of record NC_053155.1, read on the forward strand.
GCAATTTAATTGAGTCAATTAATGTCAGTTTTTAAAGGATTCATCATTGGGCTTTCCATTCCAGGTTTTAATAATTGACTGCTATGACAATGGTTATTTGTTTATAAGTTATTGTCACTATAAACATGTTAAATATTGTTCACATTACGTTTTTGTTTAACTGAGACAGCATTAAGTTTATATATGGATGCTGCCATTTTCTGGTCCATTGTTATAAAATGATGTGTGGTTTTTAGGGTCCTTGAAGTTGCACAGTGCCACATCATTGTTGTCCAAGATTGTTGGTGGTTATTTTTCAGAGCATCAGTTCTCTTTAAGAGAACTACATTTTAAGAATTATAGCAAGTACTATTTAACTATGGGTTTGCCTAACATTTTGGTTTTCCTGCCTGATGTTCTCGATCTTCAGTTTTTTTTACTTTTGTTACACTTATGGTTACAGCAGTGTTTTTCAACCTTTTCACTGGAGTGGAACCCTGCATGAATGGTTACCTTGCTCACGGAACCCTGTGCAATTATCCACCAGTATATCCTATATCATGGGACTTTTTCAGCGGAACCCTTGGCTAGCACTCATGGAACCCCGGTTGAAAAACATTGGATTACAGTCTATCTGCCGATCCCTTTTTGCCAGTTTCTTTTTGTAGCAGTGAAATTAAAAAAAAAAAAAACAGGTGGGCATTGTATGTTGTAGTCCATCAGAACTGCAAGCACTTCAGTCTGGCATTTTAAAAGAGATTTTTTTATTTTCTTCTCTATCTTCTTTCTCCAGTCAAAACCAAAATTTGCATAGCACAGTAAACAGATATCTCCATTCCACTCTAACAAAATCTTTTTCTGTATCCAGAAACAGCAAGAACTTTGAAAGAATGAATATTTAAAAGAGCATATTATATATTATTCAAAGATGAAAGGACTGATAACTGATTCCTACTTTTAACAAACTCATTAAATGGGATATCCTCTGCATTCATTTAGCTGAAACTTTCACTATAACTTATTTTTTTTTAGTAACAAGACCAGCAAGTAAGATGGCACACTAAGCACCTGTATTTTTCTTTGGAAAGACAGCAGTTATGACTGATGTAGAGTCTGGGGTAGTATGTTATCTTGTCAGGCTTCCTCAAACATAATCCCACTAATGGTAGTTAGCAGGTAACATTTTATAAAATTTCATTTGATACCCAAAATCTGAACCCACAGTTTTCTCACTTTGCAAAGAATTTAGCATCTTAGATTTCAGTGAGCCACAGTAGTTTGTCTAAATCTTATACTAGCAGTATGTTGAGCTACAACAGTTCTATTTTATAAAGAAATGTATTAAAATAAGTTTCTCCTTCTGTACACTTCATTGGGGATTAAAGAGTTGCAATATTCCACAAATAAATAAGTTACTTCAATAAGCATACTAACTTTGTTTTGAACAATATTGTTAACCTTTTGAACTGTAGTCTGCATCTCCTTATGTACTAGTTGATTGGTGTGTAATGACAACTGTTTTTGCAGAGTATATCGTTAGGCAAGTTTGGTTCTTGGTTAGCCTTTGAAATCTCGGGAATTCATTGTGATGTTTATCTAGTTAAAATATATATTTTCATTTAAGACATCTCTGTATACCCCATTATATTATGAGCATTTACAAAAGTGCTCACAGACATACAGTATTTCTGGAGATATTTTTGGTCTCTAAAAAAATATCAATTTGTGTCAAAATGTATTTACAACGATTTTCCACTCCAGTGTTTTAAAGTGCCTAATTACTACTGGTTGTTTTAATTTGCTGAGTATAGTAATTGAATATCCATAATAAGAAAGGTGTAGCCTAGGAAAACAAGTCGATCATTTTTACAAGATTTAAACTTTATTAACTACTGTAATTTCATAGTGTACACCTCTTGGGGATCTTATTCAACAATGGAAAAGGAACCTATCAGTAGTTTTGTACAGTATTCTGGCATTAAAAAAAAAGTACTGAATTTGCAGATTTTTAAAATGGTAGTATTGTAGCATTATGCTAAATTCTGGAATGGAAGTTATAGGGGAGCTCTGTGCAGGCCTGGTAAACGAAGTAGCTGGAAGCTGTCTTTGATGATGGTGGGGTTAGTTGGAGTTATCTGTTATTTGGTTTGGTATGATTTTGGTATTTGTATTGATCCAAAGCTATCTGTTAGTCAGTTTCCCAGACAGGGTACAGAAAGCGTTATATGCAATCTTCACAATATTTCTAAAGCATACTGTAATGCTTTTTAGACACCTCTTTCAAGATTAAAACTATCCCAAATACATTTCACTGTAAATGATACCACCAAGCACCAGCTTTGCTGGGTAATATGATATAATACTAAATTAAGACCATTACAGTATAGACAAACCACAGCATTTGCTTATTTGTCAAACATTTTGGACTTGCAGTGATCTTTTAATGGCACTGTTTGGAAATGAGGTGAGGTTACAAAAGAACAAAAGTCATTATCATGTCCTATGCTAAGTTGCTTGTACTAAATCTTACTTTGCTCAAATGCAATAATCCTAATTTACTCTCCATAACTCAATGGGAAAGCAATGTTTTACTGTATATTATCTAAAACTAGAAAAGAAATTCTTCAAAGGAAAAGTGCAAACGTTTTTCCAGAATTTCACAAGAATTCATCAATGTTGTATAAAATAAGCCTGCCAAGCCTCTGTTCTGTTTTCCTTTTGATGTTTTACTATACATTATGTGAGAAACTATATCATAATGGGTTTCTTGCTGACATGGCTCTCAATACTAGGTAGGGTTGAAATTTAAAAGTTAATTTTACTTAAATGTACCTAATTAACTTTTTAAAATTTTGAATTGATTGTACTCTTGGTTACATGTGTTTTTAAAAATTGAGTTATTAAATATTTTTATATGATCTCTAGGCATGAATAAAATTAATATGAAAAATGAAATATACCAAATTATAGACAGAAGACTGGAACCATATATTTCATTGTAAAACTGTGTACCTTTAACAGACGGCTTTGTTGTTTTGCATTTGAGGGAAAAAGAAGATAGCAAGGTTAGTCATTCTCTCAGTCATTTTGTAGGTAACTGAACAAATAAGTTTGTTTTTGACATTTAAAATGCACATTCAGCCATTTTTTGGGTTGAAAATGGACAAACTTGATAACTTTTAAACCTTTTCTCTATGCTCCAAACCCTCTATTGTAAAGTAGCTGTGTCAGCAAAATATTTTTTTAAATTTATAAAAATAATTTCTTAACTTTAGAACTCAATTTCTTATGGCAAATGCATATATCTCATGTTTGGGAAGAAATAACTTTGACTTGAAAAGGTCTGAACTTATCCTTTAATGTAGGGCTGTGTGAAGTGTAATAGAGCAAACTTCTTAACTGCTTTGATAAACACATGAGCTATACCTTTTCCAGATCAACTCTTGATACAATTTTTTTTTATTGTTTATTATATATCTACCTCCTTCCATTAGTTATATAATTTACCATAGTTACTTTTTATAACTTTTCAAGTAAGCATAGTAAGCATTTTGTATAAATTATACAAAGTTTCCATAACTCTTCTTGTAATCTCAGTAAAAAATTGTGTAACAGTTTAGTAAATATCGTAATTTCTGACATATTCGTATTGTTTGCAATTCTTTCTAAAAATCTGACAGTTAAGCAATGTTTTGCACATTATTTTGGTATTGAGTATTAAGAGAACTATAAGCTTAACATCCATCCATCCATCCATTATCCACCCCGCTATATCCTAACTACAGGGTCACGGAGGTCTGCTGGAGCCAATTCCAACCAACACAGGGTGCAAGGCAGGAAACAAATTTCGGGCAGGATGCCAGCCCACCACAGTAAGCTTAAGATTGGGAAATTAAAAGGTAAACCAAGATGTAGACATGTACTAGAATTTTCCTATGTGAAATATATTTAAATGCACAAAGATCTAGTTATTTCCTACTTTCCTACTTTCAACTGATTTTACAGTGAGTGAGAAAATGATTACATCAGATAAACATAAGTACTGAAACATCCTAAATATTACATTTTTAAAAATGTTTTGCCTTCAGTTAAAAATATAAATGTTGAAGGTTATATCAGAGATCCTACTCCCTAGATCAATTAGCCCTTATACAATTTTGCACCAATCTGCACTAATTATAGGTTTCCCAACCCATTTCTATTATTATTATTATTATTATTATTATTATCTTTCCATGTAGCTTGGTTAAGTCTAGTAATCACACGTCTTCAAATACTACTTACATCTCCATATCATGGTTGATGTGTAGCCCAAATGTGACATTCAGAAAATTGTCAATCCGTAAAAACTTGGGTGTGTTCTATATTAAAATAATTTTCTGTACATTGAATACTGGTTTTGCCCACTCATCATTAAATGAAAGTAAGTCATTCTGTTCAGCACAATTCCAAACTCCATGTACAGTATCAATGATATAACTTTAGTAGTTTACGGTCCACTAAGTATAAAATTAAAAAAGTCAAAACATAAATTTTCTTAATTTTGTTTTAAATGAATCTACTCCTTTAATATGTAAACATAATGTAGCTACACTGAATAGTGGTAAAAATCAAATGCTATTTCATTCCATTACTATCAAGCATAAACATTTCCTTTGTAATCTCTACAGTGCTGTCATTTAGAACCTTGATTTATTTTTTATTTAATAGCCCTTGAATATTCATTCAAATCTGTTCTCATTTAAGTTATAAATATGTTAAAGCTGTACACACAGTCAAGCAATTAAAGCAGAATGAATAAAAGTGCTTTGAATGCAAAAAAACAAAAAAAGCATTTTGGGATAGTACAAATTATGGATTTAAGAAAAACAAAATTACATTATTTCATTAGTGTTAAAAAACTGAATGAGTATGATTCAATTACCCAATAACCTGCTTTACCAATTACACACACGGTAAATTCAAAGTGACTCTAAATAAGAAAGTCCAAAAAAAATATTCTCATATTAAGTAAAGTTCAGGCAAATGTAGAACTTTGAAAAATACACACTCTTTAAAAAAGTCAGTTTTAAAGGTAGGTACTAAGTTTTTGTAAACTCACAATAAAACATTTCCTCTTAAAATGTACAAAATCTTTCTTCTGAACAGCAGGTTCTTTTTCTTAAATTCTATGTACAAATCCCATTGACTCATTTACAGCCAGCCCTTGATCATAAGTTGTGAGAACAGTTAAGTTACTAGTCTTATACAGACAGCCAGGAAATACTACCATCAATTGACACCATGTTCTAATCATTAGTTATCCATGAAGGAAGCATAATCTTCAAGAATTATCTCTCTATCATTAAAAAAAATCCAGGGAGGGAGACTAGGGAGACGAGATGTGATCTTCTCGGGAGACAATTTGATTGTCCCGCAAGACACTTTAATGTCACGTGAGACAAGGCAATGAGACCACATTTAAAACAAGTTCAAGGACATCTAACCAAGCAGAAGTTGGAATGCCTTTTACAGACAAACATCATGTGCTCCCAGCTCTTAAAACAATGACAAGCGACAAGCAGAACATGCAGCTTGCGATCGAAGCGAGCAGGGTACAGAGCTAATTGAAAAAAAAAAACAACAGAAAGAAAATGTATATAAAATGAATCAGAAGTTGTATTCCTCTGCTATTCTGAATACAATGCAAAAAGATAAAAATATCACTCTTGAATAATTCCAATGATGTATAAATATGTAAACAGTATGAGACAAAATATATTATGTTTTTTACTTTTGTCCTTTCCTTTGAAATATATGTTTAAAGTACAACATACTTCCTACTTAATCTTACACCACTCTGTCTCAAAATTACGTAGTAAATCTAAATGACAAAAGAGATGTTACCGCTAAGAAAATTAACACATAAAGTGTTTTAGCACATAGTGTGGAAAAACATTGTACAGGTAATAAGTGAAATAGAAAAAACATTCTAGTGGGTCTTTAACAGGAAACTGTAGCCACATTATGAAAACCAATTTACTTTTTGACTGAGTCCTATAGCTTGTTATGACCTAATTTTTAAGGGAGGTTTGGAAACACTTCACCACATTTGGCAGGAATTGATATAAATCTATGAAACAAAACTTAGTCACTTCTAAAAAAAAATATAAAGTCTACTCATACCACATATCACACATACTGCACTACATTCTGCCAAGTATGTTATGTATTTCTTGAAAACCCAAAAACAGTGCCCAGGTTTTTATCAAAGTAAACAATTACATTATTGTTAACATTTCCTTTGATTAATTTATATGTTGAAACACCACTGAAATCAAGTTTACCAGTATCTCTGGTTAATTTTAATGGAATTAATTCATTCATCATCAAACCTTGCTAATGAACTTCAAGTCTTTAAGGGATAGAACCTACAGCATTTTGGTGTGAACTAACTTAGGATGGGGTGTCAGTCAACCTCGGGACATACTCATGTACCCACACTCATTCCTATATGGTAAGTTTAGGGTCATTACATTATAACACAATACACTTTATTTTGGATGATTACATTTCCAATTTAACTTTAGTTATTGATCTAATCACATTAGAATTCCCCTACTTAGCTGCTCAGAATATGAAATGTAGCAAGGTTAAGGGTTGAGTCATGGAAACAATCCCCTAAATGTATTAGTCCCCATAAACATTTGAAACAATTTGTATAGGTCACTTAAAAGTAGATTATCTCTCCAAGAACATTTCTGTATGTATCCATATTATCATGGATCTTGGTTAAACCCAGCAAACACTAGTGACTTCTGTCTAACTTTTACTGTCCATCACCCTCTCATAGTACATAATTTACCCAAAAGTAGCACTAAGAAAATATAAATATGGAAATTATTGATGTGTTCAACCCTAAATAAATTGCTGTAAATTGAATAATAAACTTTATCATTCACACTAAGCAAGTAATTCTAGTCAGCACCATTTAATATTCAATGTACCAATAAACTACTGTATGCAGTGTATGATTAGGTTATGATGCAGGGTATTTCAGAATTCTTGGTAAATGGTGCCACAAAAACTAGCAGATACTAGTGCAATTAATATATACATGACTTAGTATTTTTAATATTTAAAATAAGTAAATACAAAAATAATAATAATACGTAATAAAACTATATAACATTAATAAATAGATTAAATGCATGATGTTTGCTGATGACATTTTGGTCTGTAGCGAGAGTAGACAGCAGGTTGAGGAGATCCTGAAGAAGTGGAGATATGCTCTAGAGAGGAGAGGAATGAAGGTCAGTAGGAACAAGGCATGTGTGTGAATGAGAGGAAGGTCAGTGGAATGGTGAGGATGCAGGGAGTAGAGTTAGAGAAGGTGGATGAGTTCAAATACTTGGGATCAACAGTACAGAGTAATGGGGATTGTGGAAGAGAGGTGAAAAAGAGTGCAGGCAGGGTGGAATGGGTAGAGAAGAGTGTCAGGAGTAACTTGTGACAGACAGTTATTAGCAAGAGTGAAAGGGAAGATTGGGTGTGATGAGGATGGACAGGATGAAAGGGAAGAGTGGGTGGGACGAGGATGGACAGGATTAGAAATTAGTACATTAGAGGGTCGGCTCAGGTTGAACGGTTGGGAGACAAAGTCAGAGAGGTGAGATTCCATTGGTTTGGACATGTGAAGAGGAGAGATGCTGGATATACTGGGAAAAGGACATTAGAAAAAGGGAAGATAGAGCTGCCAGGCAGGAGGAAAAGAAGGTTTATGGATGTGGTGAGAGAGAACATGTAGGTGATAGGTGTGACAGAGCAAGATGCAGATGACAGGAAGATATAGAAAAAGACGATTTGCTGAGGAAACCCCTAACGGGAACAGACGAAAAGAGAAGAAGTTGAGATGCTCGTTGGTAGTTTCTGTTATTACATGGCAAACACCCTGCTTGTGGATTTGCCGAGCTAAGATCTTTGTCGCCATCTCTCCATGTTCATAATAATGAGGTCACAATTTAAAGATCAGGTGCTCGGCTTCTTTTGTTGTCAAGAAGTTAAATTCTCATTATAGAGCTTGTCGTTTTCTATAAAGTACCCAATTTGGAGACCTGGTGTATTGTTGATCTATTCTGGAGAGCTCGCTGATTAACTCTGCCACCTTCTTGGCCTCCAATTTGCTTTTATGGTAAAGACATGAAATAATCTGTCCTCTTAAAAATGCTTTCAGAGCTTCCTAAAGTATTCCTGCGGAAAACCTCTGAGAATGCATTAGCCTATAAAAATTCTAAATTTGTTTGCAAATTAACTCTATAAAGTTCACATCTGCTAGTGATAGGTGGTTAAGATGCAAGCTACAAAATGAGTATGTTGCGCATAAGGATTCAAGCTCAGGTCATTATAATTTTATGAGTGCTTAAATTGAGAATTGAGGCAAATTCATTTTGGATAAAATCTTTATCATCTACATTAGGTGCATAGATATAGTATTTATCAAAATTATTTTAGATATGAAAAATATACCCATCACCATGACATAGCATCCATTAGGATCTGATGCTATAACTCATGCCACAAATGAGACTACCTTATGTACCAAGATTCCCTTACTTTTGGCTTTCTTTCTATAGCTGGAGTGAAAAATTTGAGTTTGTTCTTACTTTTTAACTAAGTCTCTTATAAAAATACTATCGTAGCATTTAGGCCAGTAAAGTGGGAGATTACGGTTTCTCTTTAGATTGTGATTGAAACCGCTGATATTCCAGATTACAAAGTTCAATGTTTGGCCAGAGACAGGTACTGTTTATGAATGTTTGAGGACATTTTGTAATTTACAATAAAAGTAGTGTGTTTTTTCATAATTCAGTTTAACCTAGATTGCATATTATTATTGCCAGGTGACAAGTTGAACATTTAAGGTTCCTGGCCACCACCACTTACAGCACTCTAAAATGAGAGATCAACAAATATCTCATGGTCAATAAAGCTTATTACAATAGAGGTTTTGCTTCCTTCCTCCGTTAAATAAGTTTCATAGGAATTGGTTTCGTCAGTTGTAGGAGATGGACGTCTAGACAGATCTCCACTAGCAGCTGTGTTATTTTACTCTTATTTTTTACTGTCATGCCAAGATATCCTGTATTTACTCATCCCAAGAAGATTACCTTACACGCAAGTATAAATAAGCATAAGCAACAAAGAAAGAGCTCATTAAAGAAAAGGAAAAGACCCCTAAATTTAAATCTTCTCCATCAAAGTCAAAACCAGCCTCAAGTTCACAGTATGGATTACCAGAGACTGACCTGGAAAAGATGGACAAAAGAACAGATCTGCCAGGACCTAACGCTGCAGCATTAGCTCCAGCTGAGACTAAGTGGGAGAGAAATTGGGAGGGCGGTGGTTAAGGAGAATTCATCGATTCCAGGACATGTATTGGAACGGAGTATGGCCTTTTTATCCCCGCTGTCAACTACAGCTAATACCGCCCTTGAGTCAGCCAACATCAACCCCAAATGGACTCGCAGCTACAGAACGTGGAGAAGACTGAAACGCACTGTCCAAGCTTAAGGTAATGATTGCTGGGGTGACATAAATGATATAAAGAGTGATATAAAGAAAGATATAAGAGATATAAAGAAAGAAATAAAGGACCTAAACAAAAAAAAAAAAATGAGAAACGGCTTCAGGATATAAACAAAGTGGAAATATGTTTAGGTTTACTATAACCCCTACAGCAAATATAGAAAAAACTGATGAAAAAATACAGGAAAATATGAGTTAAGTTAGAGAGCAAAATTAGAGCACTTGCAGCTTAGCTTGAAGATAAGCACATGTTTATGACTCGTATTGAAATAGCTGAACAATTGACATCCACTACTGACAAAAAAGCAACAGCTGCAAAATCAGAATGCAAAGTGCTCATTGACTAAATGGCTGGAGTGAAAGATAGATATAGAAGGAACAACATTAGAAATCGAAGGTCTCCTAGAAAAACTTCAAAGTCCAAACCCAGAGAAATTTATAGCTGAACATTTTCTAAAATGACTGGAGAGGACTTCAAATCGGACACCGAGATTCAGCAGCCTACCATGTACAGTATATGGATCGAATGCCTCAAGACCGAGAAGCCAAACTACAGGTTAAACAAAACATGATGTCTCTTCGCAGACTGAAAATAGCCACATTTGTATTTTCCTAGATTTCTCCCATGCAAAAGCTGCTAAACGCGACACATTCTACAACATTAAATAGTGCCTATACAGAGCTGAAAACAGACACTGCCTCATGTACTCTGCCAAACTGAAAGTAATTTTACATTTTTAGTTCTCTGGATGAAGCAGAAAAAGAGCCAAGAAGACTGATCCAAACATCTTTTTGAAACACAATGAGCCATACTGTGTTCTGGAAAGGCAAAGAAGATTCTGCTTGCAGCATGGAACTTGGTCCATTTGTAATGCGATATCTGCTGTAACTATACATTCTATTTCCTTTTCGGCCACACTTTTTTTTTTGGTTAAATTTAAATTATTATATTGAATATATGTACATTTTGGCAACCACAAAGTAGCTACCTGTTTACACTGTGAGCTTTAGAAATGTACTATAATTTGCTTTTCAATCTCCATGAGAACTGTTTACATCATTTCCAAATGTTATTTATTGGGACTGTTTAAGATCATATCATAGGTTTATTGTATTTGGATTGTGCTTTCTTATCTCAATTTTAACCTTTTCTATTGGAAAAAATCTAATTCTTACTTAAGAGGATCTGTTCAAAACATCTTTAAAATATGGCAGGATCTAATCAATAACATTTTAGAATAAGCTTCAACATTTGGGAAAAGGATATTGTTCTCTCCTTGGTAATGTTAAAGATTTGCTCTGGTTGTTGGCTCTCCTCTCTTTCTCTTGGGTGGGGGTTGAATTTTGGTTTGTTAAGTTTGGCTTGATTTTATAATAATACATTTTATTTATTTCTTGGCGCCTTTCTAAACACTCAAGGACACCAAACAATAGATAAAACACACATTATAAACAAAACTAAAATGCAAAAATTAAAATCAGACAGAGCAATTGTAATCAAAGAGAAAAAGCATTCTTAAACAAATGTGTTTTAAGTTTAGATTTGGAAAGTGAAAATGATTCAATATTTCTAAGCTCAGATGGTAGTGAGTTCCAGAGCTGGGGAGCAGAGCAACTGAATGCTCTGCTCCCCATAGTGGTAAGATGGATGAAGAGGATAGTCAAGTGGATGGAGGAAGAGGATCTAAGGGTATGGGAGGGAATGACAACATGGAGGAGGTCAGACAACAGAAGGAGCTTAACAAGAAGCCAGTGAAGCTGCTGCAAAACGGGAGTGATATGGTGAATAGAGGGGGTTTTAGTAATGATGCCGGCAGCTGAATTCTGGACCAGTTAAAGCTTATAAAGAGATTTGCGAGAAAGACTAAAGAAAAGGGAATTACAATAATCGAGATGAGAAATGACAAGGCTATGAACGAGGATAGCAGTAGTGTGGGGAGTGAGGGAGGGGCGAATACAATTAATGGTGCGCAGGGACGGAAAGGATAAAGTACTGTCAATGATGACACCCAGACTCTTAACCTGTGGGAAAGGGAGACAGAGGAATCATCAATAACAAAGGAAAAATGATCAGTTTTGGATAATGTTGATTTTTTTTACCATGAGGAGAAACTCAGTTTTTTCACTATTTAATTTAAGAACATTTGAAGAAAACCAGGATTTGATTTTTGCTATACAATCAATAAGTGTGGAGGGTGGAAAGGAACCAGTAGGTTTGCTAGTGAGATAGAGCTGGGTGTCATCAGCATAACAGTGGAAGCTAATGTTATATTTACGAAAGATATTGCCAAGAAGAAGGAGGTAAATAATGAAAAGTAGGGGCCCCAGGACAGAGCCCTGGGGCACACCTGAAGTAACAGCTGTGGGTTGGGATGTGAAAGTTTTAAGCCTGAGAGGTAGGATCTGAACCAGTTTAGTGGAGTGGGGGTAATGCCAATCGAAGATAAGGATGATGAGAATAGTAATTAAACCAGAATCAGCTGCCATAAGGAGATTGTATATAAGTGCAGTTTCTGTACTGTGGAGGGGCCAAAAACCAGACTGGAACTGTTTGTACAGATTATTTTGAGATAAATGGGAATGAAGTTGAATGGCCACTATTTTTTCAAGAATTCTGAAAATGAAGGGTAGATTAGAAATAGGACGAAAATTACTGAAATTAGTCAGATCTGCAGCAGGTTTTTTCAGTATTGGGGTTATTGCAGCAGTTTTAAAAGATGAAGGAACAGTACCAGTAGTGAGATAAGAGTGGATTATAGCAGAAATAAGAGGGATCAGAGAGGGGAGGCAGGCTTTGACCAGAACTGTGTGTTGGGGGTGGTGGGGGGGGAAGGGGGACCAGTTGACAGGTGGATGGCTTAGAATTACAGACAAGATCTGAGATTTCGGAGAAAGTAAAAAAAGCTGAAAAGAGGAAAATGAGTGAGTTGGTGGGTGAAATTCAAATGAAGTACTGGAGGAATCTGTACCGAGAGACTGGTGTATCTCCTAGATTTTTTCATTAAAAAAAGAACATAAGGGAATTGCAAAAATCAGTTGAGCAAAGGTGAGAAGGTAAAGAATCTGTTTTTTGTGTGATATTATTAAGCAGTGAAAACATTGACTTGGTGTTGCCTTCATTGAAAGAAATAATGTGAGTATAACAGTTACAGTACCTGTAGATTTAGTTTGGGCAATACAGTCCTTGTAATAAAGTATATGGTTTTTGTACATTTCTTTGTGAAAAAATAGCCCCGTTTTTTTATACAACCGTTTATGGAAAGTCATTTGCCTCTAATTAAAATCAATAAAAATTAAATAAATAAAGTTCAGTTGCTGGGCATTTTACGACCTTCACCTTCACAATTTGGTATGGGAATACTTTTGCAAAAGACAACATGTCTCCACAGTGAGCAGTATGTATATTTTCTAAAATCATTTCTTGCAACCTCCCCACTGTGAATTTATGTAATACATGATGCGCAAAGTAATTAAAATCTTATCTCAGACCCTGCCAAAACTCTGTTTACTCTTCTGTCTGGTAAATGACTTAAGTTAATGAAGACCAGAACAACCAAATTTGATAATAATAATACTTACCCATCCTGATGTTATGAGTCTTTTATACTAGTTTGATGTATATATCTAAGAATGTTTTATTAAATTGGGTGTTTGGGAACTTTTAGGGAAGTACAATTACTTTTGTCCTTATGTTTTGTGTATTGAAATGTAACAATATGTATGTGGTTCACAAAATCAAACTTAACGCAAATGATATATTATGGCAATGGCAATAGAATAAAACAAAGTAAAATAATACCTATCTATCTATGTCTGTCTATGCTTCAAACAATGGCTGGAAAAGGGCAAGTCAATTGGATTTAGGATTTTTGCTGACTTTTACTTTCACCTTTTATATTTATATCCCTCTTCATTGTCAATGTTTCTTCTTCTTTGCTGCAAAAACTTAGGACATCTTTCCGAAGTTTTCAGCTAGTTTTCCGGAACCTCTTTGAGGTTTCAAGAATGCTGGTTTCTATGACCTCACCTAAGTACTTCCACCCACAAAGTTTCTGTGAAACCACCCACAGAACCGCCTTCTTTTTGAGCTTTCAGTATTTTTAGTCAAATGTGGAGACTCACTTTTTTAATACTGTACATAATGACTCTCTTTAACTTGACAGATTAACCTGAACATTGGTGTCAACTTATAGTCTTTACTATTGGCACCATAAAAGATGCTGCTTTTCAACACCACCTTCTTTTAGCCATCTTCCTTACTAAGGTCTTAAACAGTGTCTATTAAGATACAATAGTTTTGTCCTTCCCTGAAGTTCAAAAAAGGAGAGGTGTGAACTCATTATCAAAATAGGTATTTGCTTGGCATCCCCAAGTCAACTATCCTATCTAAGCAGTGGTACTGGACTGCTACACCAGTCACCTGAGCCAGCTCATCTTTGTATAATGGTCATTTGACAATTCAGCACCTGTGTTTGCTATACGAAAAGACTGGCCTTCTGCTCATGTACCAGACAGACTTAAGAACATTGATATCTGTATCTAAACAAATTGTTTATTATCAAACAGAAATCCAAAAGTAAAACATTGTTCCACATTGCTTAAGTTGGGCTAGAAAAGGCCTGAACACATTTTCATAAAATATCACAAGCCCAGCACTTGAAAAAAATACTGTCAATTAATTTTCTAACCCAGTTAACAGTTCAGAGCCAAAGCTTAAAAACTGTTTCCACAAAACCAATGTCCGGGCTCTATCACTGGTACTTACTTGGAACCACTAACCAATTTCACTGCTGTCAGCAGTATGGTGACCAGACTGTGGCATGTTTACCTGATCTTCATCCTATGCCACATTTTACCAAAACTTCATAAGAAAAAGTGAGGAACAGTCAAAATGGTGTTTTAGGTTTACTGGAAAAAAAATTCTCTGGTGTTCATATCATACCAAAAGTTCCAAATCAACATCATTTTCTTCCATGTAAAAGATTCACATGTGTTACTATAAATTTGATTCACCCTTTTCGAAAGCCTATCTTTAAGTCTTGTCTATATTTTACTTCCATTTTGGCACCTTAGCAATAAGTAGAAGTACACTAAGTAAATAAAGATATTGCCACATGTCCTCTGTACAGTTTATCATGATGATGGACTATTTTAATATGTAAGGCTGACAAATAACTCCATCTGAATTTCTGATCTGTGTGTAGTCTAGCCTATAAACTTAGTCAAATGTATTATCTTAGTTAAGGGCTCTTTTCATTCTTACCCTATGAGCATTAGTTACAAACATTACCAAAAAAGAGAATTAATGAAGTAAAATAATTATCACTGATTTTACGGTTATTATTTGATAATACTGATCAAATTTAGTCAATAAATCAGCAGGAAAAATTTTAAAATGTTAACTTTAAAAGCATGGCTAAAATATAACAAATGTTAATTTCAGAAAAAAAAATCTTTACTCCCCTTGAGGGGAATAATCACTTTGTTTAAGGGTGTGCACTTAAATACTTACATATGCAGTACAGCCTAGTGACTAAGCTATTGAACTTTAAGTCACAATCTTGCTGATTCATTCCCCACCTCCAACTCACTGTCTGATCCTGTATAAGTCAGTTAACCTTTCTTTGACACAAACCATTAAAAAATATGCAAGTGAATAATAATCTTCATGTTAACAGCACTGATAGCATTCACTATGGAAAGGTGCTATAAAAATAAAGTAAAAAAAAAAAATTCCATGTACCGTAACAATTTTGTGTTTGCTTGGGTAACCCTTGCAAACGACTGTTCCTTTCCCAAATTCAAAGTCTCACCATACCTTATTAGCTGGCGTGCGTGTGGTTATGCCGATGGACTAAAATCTTTTTTGTTCTATTTATATAATGACTAAAACCATTTGATGGTCTGCTTAACATAATATTTTTTCTTTGAATTTTCCATTCCTTTTTACACTTATTTTCATTACAAACTTAAAGAAACTTGAGCTTAATAATATTTTACTCAATTCTATTATTGTTTCATATCACTTTTTACAGATAATAGGTTTACTTCAGATTCACAAATAAAAAAATGGTAATATAAAAAGTTTTATAAGCAAACCATGTTTACATATATAAAAACACATTTACAGTAAACAGTAATATAGAAATCCTATGATTGAAACGCAGTTGAAGCCATTAGAATCACGGTCCATCTAACAAAAGATAAGTAAATTTTAACATAGAGAAAAGAAAAACAAAAACTGAAAATTCCAACTAAGAATATTCATAGGCAAACACATCACAGTAGTTTGGACAACAAAAACTATCTGTTCTACTAACTTAAACCAACTAGTTACCTGTCAGGCATTCTATAAGATCCTACATGATGAACTCCATAAATATAACACATTGGTCTGATGCTATGTCCATAATCTTTCATGCTCAAGTATCCCAACTACTCTGACAATTACATTTAAATTATGTTCCGTCTACCAACTAAATGTTGTTGCTGTCTTGAGATACTAATTATTCACTGCAGACTCAAAAAAAACAAATATACTTTTACTTGAGAAATGAATGTCAACAAGCTATTTGCCTGTATCATATAATGTTGTTCATTATTTAAACCCCTACTGTGATGATGTAATTCATAACACAGACCACATAAACAAACCGCACTGGCAAGTCATTCAGCATAGTAGAGTTTTTAAAAAAAAAAAACCAAAAAAAACAGAAGGCAACAAAAACAGAATTGCCCCAATACTTAGAGAAATAACAAAGAGGGTTCAGATCAATGACAGACCAACTTCAAATGAAGTATTTATAGAGTGAAATACATAGAATGGGGGTACACAGCCAGCATATCAAAGCCAGTAATAATGTACATTAAATACTTAATACAATGATATATTAAGGCTCATGCACATCAAGAAAACAAGTAGAAGAATTACTCATTAAGGTATCAATCAAAGATTTTAAAGTTAATGTAGCAGAGATGAACTAGGACACATGCCTAAATAATTGTTAAACATACCACATAAAGGAATAAAGAATGTATCACATACTGCAGTTATTTGGTATATTAAATACTTTAAATATTTTTAAATATGTTAGAAAATCTCTTTTTTTCTGCCTAATTCAAGTGTATTGTATCCTTTCCCAATCAGTATGGGAGCGAGGCAGGGCTGTCCTTTGTCTCCCTTACTCTTCAATGTATCTCTTGAACTGCTTGCAGCAGCCATCCTATATTTCCAGATTCTATCCCCAATTACAGTTTCAAATTCTAGTCATGATATCCTTGCACACTTATGATGTTCTTCTTTACTAAGGTAATGCTCCATCTGATATGCCCTGCATGTTAAAACTGTTCAAGTCTTTTGAAGCCTTGATCAGTGACAAAATTCAAAACTGCACTAAATCTTATTTCTAACCCCTTAATGATATTTACTCACAAGTCTCTCTCACTTCCGTCATCCCTGTATCAAGAGGTCTCAGATATTTAGGAGCTGATATTACTACCTCAATCTCAGATATATCCTCTAACAACTATCTTCACATCTTTACTGATGTGAGAGCCATCTATTAACAATTGGGCAAAACGTTTGCTTTTCTATCTCATTTAGCAATTACACAAAGAAATATTGTACTTAATTTTATTTCTAAAATTCTACGCTGCTACTTCCCCATCCTACTAAACATCGTTGTAAAGTCAGGTCACTAAATTTAAGGTTTCTGTGGAATGGCAAGAAATCCAACTTTAAGCATTTGACTCTTGTCAGAGAAAAAATTACTGCTGGTGTAGCACTACTTTACCTGGAATTGTACCATTGCGGCTTTGCTTTTCACAATACTTGATCATGGCTATGTCCTCTTCCCCACCTTCCTCCATGGCTCCCTATAGAATCTGTCCTTCTGTATTCCTCGTCTCTGTTATCAACTATTATTTTTGATAAACTGTTATTAACTGTCCATAGTTCAACAATTACTGGGTTCCATTTATGTTATTCAGTTTCAAACTACTTTGTTTTCCTTGTCTTTTTAAGCAAATCTGTGTTTTTATGTGTACTCATTAAGTAATTAGTAATTAGTATAACATATACTTTTGTTTTAACTGAGAACTTTGTCACACCACTCTTCCCCTGCACTTAGTGAAGAATGCTATAAAAATCAAACTGAATTGAATACAGTGACCTTTCTGCTCTCTCTTCCACATTTTCATGAAACACTATTTGCTCCAATGTCACATTTAACTCGAGAAATTCCAATTAGCAGCTAACACAAATCAGAATCCTCCATAGACTTTAATCTACTTCTCGTAAGCATCATCTGATGGGCCTCATCTCTGATCGTCTTTGTTATGTCCCATTGATTTATCTGGCACTCCTCTCCACATGTTCTGGTACCGCTCTAATTTTATTCCTTTTGGACACTCTTTAAATATTCTCTATTGCTGCAAATCTTTTTTGTTTTAGACCTTTCTGTGCTTCTGTTTAATCCTCCTAAACATAAATTATTCTGTTTTGGTAGTCTGCAAACCAAATTAATTCTTGCCTCTCACTGGATGGCACTTGATAAAGACAGTAAATATAAGTCTGTAACAGTTTATGATTGCTAAGGTTTTATTATTAAACATATGTCTAATATAAAGAGTTTTAATATGATCTGTCTAAAATGCTATGGAAAAGAATAAAGTCTTCGGCCCACAGTCAAATGCTGAAGCCTTTGAGCGATCCCTTGCAAAAGCAGGTAGGTCACTCCACAGCTTTAGGGCTCTATAGCCTCCCACAATAGCTTTTTATTCCTACAACAATACAAAGACCACCACATTGACATCATAATTGTTGTAATCTGAGTTTATGGAAACTTCTAATTTTTATTTGTATACCTTTGTTTATTATGTCCAGATGAAGAAAAGTTGTTTTTTTTTTTTTTTTAAAAAAAAAGGCCAGCAATTTTAAAGAAGAATTACATTAATGGCTTATCAACTGCATAGCCAGAGGTAAAATATTCTATTTTGAAGACTTATGCTGTATTCTTATTTCAGAAAAAAGCAACTTAACACATCAGACTGCGTTTTGAGGAAAAATGCCCCACACACACACCACAGCAAGCAGCTGCCTTGACTGACTGTGTACTAAATATGCTGGTAACTGACATGAGACCACTCTTCATGGAAATGAAGATTTTGGATTTAAAGAAATAACTTGCATGCTCAATCCAGGTTTCACTCTGCCTTTAAGGACACATTTTAAAAAATTGATGGAGATAAAATATCAGAAAACATTTCAACAAGTGAAGACTTGCATTAACACTAGAATCCCTGAAACCTATGAAAAAACCCGTAATTCTGGGCCACCTTAAATTCCTTCGCACCTCTCCATCAGCGTTTTGCGAATGTGTCAATCAGCACAAGCAGCCTGTTATCCCATCCCCCTACCACCGCAGCTCAACCTGGGCAAGTAAGATCTCCAAGCTCAAGTCTTGTTTATCTGGGTGTGAGGTTCCTGGAGTTGTATAGGGTAAAGAACCACAGGGGTGCCGGTCCCAAGCCCGGATAAATGGGGAGAGTTACGTCAGGAAGGACATCTGGTGTAAAATTTTGCCAAATCAATATGAGGAAAACAATACAAATTTCCATACCGGATCAGTCGAGCCCCGGGTTAACAACGACCACCACCAGTACTGTTAACCAACAGGGTGCTGGCGGAAATTGGACTACTGTTGGCTGAAGAAGAAAAAGGGGAAGAAGAGGGGGGACACGTGCCCGGAAGCAGGAGGAGAGGAGGAAAGTACAGAGAGTAGAACAGAGGGTAGGAACATTGAACATTGGCAGTATGACTGGTACGGGGAGAGAGTTAGCAGATATGATGGAGAGAAGGGAGGTTGATATATTGTGCGTGCAGCAGACTAAATGGAAGGGGAGTAAGGTCAGGTGGATCGGAGGTGGATTCAAATTGTTCTATCATGGTGTTGATGGAAGGAGAAATTGAGTAGGGGTTATTCTGAAGGAACAGTATGTCAAGAGTGTTTTGGAGGTGAAAAGAGTGTTACACAGAGTAATGATTATGAAGCTGAAAATTGGAGGTGTGATTGGGTGTGCAATGGGTGAGAAAAAAGATTTTTGGATTGAGTTGGATGAAATGATGAACAGTGCACCCAAGGGACAGAAATTGGTGATTGGAGTGGATTTCAATGGGCATGTTGGTGAAGGGAACAGTGGAGGCAAGGAGGTGTTGGGTAGGTGTGGTGTCAAGGAGAGGAATGAAGAAGGTCAGAAGATAGTGGATTTTGCCAAAAGGATGGACACGACTGTGGTGAATACGTATTTTAAGAAGAGGGAGGAACATAAGGTTACGTACAAGAGTGTAGGAATATGCACACAGGTAGATTACATCCTATGCAGAAGAGTTGATCTGAAGGAGATTGAAGACTGCAAAGTGGTGGCAGGTGAAAGTGTAGTTAAGCAGCATAGGACGAAAGTCTATAGGATGATGTTGGAGATCAAGAAGAGGAAGAGAGTGAGGGCAGAGCCAAGGATTAAATGGTGGAAGTTGAAAAAGGAAGACTGCAAGGTTGAGTTTAGGGAGGAGGTGAAAAAGAGTTACCAAACAGCTGGGAAACTACAGCAGATGTAGTAAGGGTGACAGCAAGAAGGGTGCTTGGTGTGACATCTGGAAAGAGGAAGGAGGAAAAGGAAACCTGGTGGTGAAATGAGGAAATACAGAAAAGTATAGAGAGGAAGAGGATGGTAAAGAAGAACTGGGATATTCAGAGAGATACAGAAAGTAGACTAGAGTACAAGGAGAGAAGGCGCAAGGTGATGAGAGAGGTGGCGAAGGCTAAAGAAAAGGTGTATGATGAGTTGTATGACAAAGAAGGGAGAAAAGAACCTGTACCGATTGGCTAGACAGAGGTACCGAGCTGGGAAAGATGTGCGGCAGGTTAGGGTGATAAAGGATGATAAAGGATAAAGATGGAAGCGTACTCACAAGCGAGGAGAGTGTGCTGAGCAGATGAAAAGAGTACTTTAAGAGGCTGATGAATGAAGAGAACGAGAGAGAGAAGAGGTTGGATGATATGGAAATAGTGAATCAGGAAGTGCAACGGATTAGCAAGGAGGAAGTAAGGACAGCTATGAAGAGGATGAAGAATGGAAAGGCCGTTGGTCCAGATGACATACCTATGGAAGCATGGAGGTGTTTAGGAGAGATGGCAGTGGCGTTTTTAACCAGATTGTTTAATGGAATCTTGGAAAGTGAGAGGATGCCTGAGGAGTGGAGAAGAAGTGTGCTGGTACTGATATGTAACAATAAGGAGGATGTGCAGGACTGCAGAAACTACAGGGGAATAAAATTGATGAGCCACAGCGTGAAGTTATGGGAAAGAGTAGTGGAAGCTAGGTTAAGAAGTGAGGTTATGATGAGCAGCTGTAACAACGTAAAGGATAGAGTTGTACAGGATATGTGGTAGGATCGACGGATGCATTCAAGTTGGAGGTGGGATTACATCAGGGATCGGCTCTGAGCCCTTTCTTATTTGCAATGATGATGGACAGGTTGACAGACAAGATTAGACAGGAGTCCCCGTGGACTATGATATTTTCTGATGACATTGTGATCTGTAGCGATAGTAGGGAGAAGTTTGAGGAGGTCCTGGAGAGGTGAAGATATGCTCTAGAGAGGAGATGAATGAAGGTCAGTAGGACCAAGACAGAATAAATGTGTGTGAATGAGAGGGAGGTCAGTAGAATGGTAAGGAAGCAGGGAGTAGAGTTGGCGAAGGTGGATGAGTTTAAATAGTCTACTGCTCTGGAGTACTCAGTAGAATTCATTTTTGGGGGTTAAAGATCTTGGGGTAGTATGAACAAGACTAAACATAGACAAGTGTCTGTGTTTTTAAATAAAAATGTATTAGTGTGGACAAGGACTAAGCTATGTTGCAACTACATAAAATGAGATCTATCTGGGTACTTAGTACAATGATATTAACAAAAACAGCTTTTTTTTAAAGTTTTTAGCAAACAACATATTAAACTGTAAAGATATTCAAGGACTGATTGTGTATTTTTTATTTTTAGCTAAACAATGTCTGTAATGCAGGCACCCCTATGGAGGACTTGATTTTAATAGAGGCCTAATTATAGATGTTTTGGTGAACTGTTGGTCGATTTGGATTGAGTTACATTAATCAATTTATAAAATGCACCAATACTGGAATTTTGAATAGCAGATAGTGAGGAACAATATTTGGGATTTAAAAAAAAAAACAGCTTACAACTAAAGTTTATTTGGCCATGCTATTTTGCATGAATATTTTGAGTTAAAAAATAAGAATAATTTCTTTTGAAAAATCCAGGCTGTTTCCAAAAATCAGCTAAATACTTTTCAAAGTGTATGATTATATTTGCTCACCAGGGGCCTCATGCATAACGTCGTGCATAGAAAAGCTTTAAAACATGGTGTAAGGACAAAAGTGTAAATGTGCGTATGCACAAAAAAATCCAGATGCATAAATCTGTGCGTTCACCAACTTCCACATTCTTCCGCTGCATAAATCCCGGTCAGCGTGAAAAGTAACGCACATGCACGCACCTGCTGTCCCACCCTGTCTCCTCCCAGAATTACACCTCTTTGAATGTGCAAATCAATATAAATGGCCCTTAAGCTCAGCATTCTGTGAAAAGGCAATGGCAAAAGCACGGGGGAAAATAGTAGAATTTCAGCAAATACCAAGTGGAGGCAATGAAAAATGTACTATTTGTTGGTTTAAACAGTGGTATAAACAACAAAAGGAAGTTGAGAGTGACATAGAGTGTCGAAGAAACTCAAAAGCTCAAGTTCACAAAGCCGCACAGTGCCCGAAATAAAAAAGTGAAAAGACGCTGTGAAAGATGAGTCGTAGCCCACCGTCTTAGTGTCATATGAAAGCTTATTAGGGTAAAGAAAAGAAAAAAAAAATTGGAACACGGTGAGAAAAAAGCTCAAAATGTCAACTTTAATCTAGAAATTTCCACTTTAATCACGCAGTTTATTTTGTCATTAAAGTAGAACATCATAAACTTCATCTTTAAATCGTTTAATTTACTAGTTTCTCAAATATCATCATAACTATAGAAGCACTTTAAATGCTTTGTTTTGCATGTGTTCTTCTATGTGCTGTATGTGTGTGAATTACTACATACTTCTTAAACGGGCTTTCTCTTCACACAGAATCCATTACATTTGTGATATTACAGTTCTCTGAATAATTAAAATACTGAGATGTACAGTATACTTGATCATTTTCATGATGATAGGAGTTAAAGCATGTTGAACACGGTGGTGCAGTGATAGTGATGAGCTGGCGCCCTGTCCACAGACTGCCTCATGCAAGATGCTTGCTGCGCTATGCACGACCTTCAATGAAATAATTTATTGCATCAGTATTGTCTCTTTTAAATGTACTAACCCCCAATTCCTGTCCTTCCTTTTCTTTCTCCAAATGCCCAATCGCCACACAATTAGCTCTGTAATAGATGTTAAGCCATCTGTAAGCTTAGAACTCTGATTCTTCAAAACTTTTAAGTAACACTGAAATATCTTCGTAGTAGATGTTTAATTATTCTATCCATCCATCCTTCCAGTGTTGCACCAGCCCCATGGAATACAGCGCAAGGCAGGGGAAATGCCCGAATAAGGCACCAGATCCCTGCTAGCACTGCAACACCGTGTCCTCACGTGTTTAATTATTAACAATATAGATTTAAATTATGTTAACATTTTATCTGTATAATGTATGAACATATTTTGCAGCATTTCATCTTAAAAATGATATCATCATCATATGTAAACATGCTCTTTATAAAGTGGCTCAAGTTGTGCAATATTATAACTGTATCGCAAGTTTACAGTGAGATAATTGTACTAATAAGTACAAACAGTTCTACAAGGAACACTTGATGGACTGAATGTGTGCGTTTATACAGTAGTTCTTAGGGTGAAAATGTTTCTGAACCGCAATGTCCCTACAAGAAAGGTTCTAAAGCGTTTGCTGTTTGAGAGCAGTTCAATAGACTGTGTGCATGGCTGAAGCAGCGTGTGCTTGATGCTATATACCGATAATTCTCTTTCTGATCAAATTGCACACTCAGATAAAGTGGGATAAATAGTCTGAGTGGTGCATTGAGAGGAACAACGCTAAAGCAGCTATGGAATTTTAATAGTTTGGCCATTCAGTGGACCATTATATTGTTACTGGTTAATTACAATCAGATACCTTAAACTAAAACAATATGAGGTTAATTTCAGTGTATATGATAAAGCCGCGTCAGAGATGCGGATCTTTAAAAGAAATTAAACCACACAGGAACAAAAGCACTGCTTTGACACTAGGTGGAAAACTTGCACACACCAAGCATTTAGCTAGTGTGAAAATGTCCATGGCTTTATATCAAGTTTAGGTTTTATACATCGTGATTTGAGAGTGGAAATGAGAGAACGCAACATTTTTGTGCATATGTACCATTTATACATGAGGCCCCAGGTCACTTATAAAGCAGTGAACAGAACACAACCTACTTCAAACTACATCTCTTCTATAGAATATCTGCTCAGACACGAACTAGGCACCGAATTCAAATGCAGGCTCCTGGATCAGTGAAGAAGTAGCATTAACCACTACAGGCACTATATAAATAAAATGTATTATTACTACTACACCATAATATGTACTATTAGTAATGTTCATTAATAAATGCTTCAATACTAGCACTAATCCTTGCAGCATAGGGCATAATAAAGTAACCAGCCTTGAATGCAGCAAAAACTTATTTACATACCTACTGTCATTAGCACAATGCTGATGTAGAGTCGTGCTTGAACCTATAATTACCATGTTTGGGATGTGGAAGAGTAGCAGAAGAAAGCTGGTAAAGGCACAGGTAGAGCATTCAAATTCCTCAAAGAAAGTAGCATGCCATTTGAACTCAACCTCCAGGTTCTGTGAGACAACAGTGGCATTTGAATATGAAAATCATTGTTACAATTCTCACAAATACAGATATAAATTTTGTGTCTGTACAAAGTATTCACCTCCGTTTTCACATGTTACTATTGTACAACACTGAATCTCAGTGGAATTAATAATGTGCCTAAGTAATCTAAATAATCACTGATGCAACCAACTCATTTTAGAATTTCACATAATTAGTTCAATTGAGATCACTTGTCTATAGTAGTTTCAGTTGTTTGTATAAATGCACCTGTATCTAGAATTTCTGACTTGTTGTCATCACACTAAATACCATATTTGGCATAAGCCAAACTCTTTACGTAATCAAAACGTACCATCTTCACCGTGAAGCTTGGTAGAGGCAGCGGGGATGGTGAAGGTAAAGGTAAAAATAACGCAAGTAAATCCAGAAGGGAAATCTGATGCAGTCTGCAAGAAACCCACACCTTGGTAGAAGATTTGTTGTTCAGCAAGACAAAGACTACAACTATAAAGCCAAAGCTATACAAGAATGGCTTAAAAACAACATTGTTAATGTCCTGAAGTGGCAGAGTCACAGTCCAGACCTCAGTCCAATTGAGAATTTGTGGCTAGACTTAAAAAAGGCTTTTCACTCACTCATGATCCCCATGCAACCAGATTTTACAAACAAGTATGGGAAAAACAGCAGTGTCCAAATGAGAAAAGCTAAAAGAGACCTGTGCACACAGACTCAAGGCTGCCAAAGATACAACTACTAAATACTGACTTGACAGAGGTCAAAATTCATGCTGTGAATTATTTTTGTTTTATATTTGTACTTACTTTAGACTTACCTTTTTTGCAGCCATCTCTAACCTGTATAAGTATAAACAGTATAATATCTAAATAAATAATATTTTGTTATAAGTCCCATTTTAAAAATGTAATATTTTATGAGAGTATTTGTTTATCCACTTCTGAAATGTGGAAATTGTATGCAAATTTAAGAATTGCTTAATTCCATAAATTATCCATTCGTACATGACGATAACTTGTTTTCTTTCTCTCCATAAAAAAATTGATTCCCTAGATATGAAATGAGCTCTTTGTTTACATTTTAGAGCCAAATAATGACGCCAGCATTGGAGAGAGTTAAAGGCTTCCTCCCGTCTGAAGTAAGTCAGCAACTTTGTCTACCGAGTTATATTTCATTGTCTGAAATCACAGCAGGGGTCAAAGGAAATCCAAAGTCTAGCAATAACATCAGACTTCTCCATAAGTTTCATCTAATTCTTGTTTATTTAGTCAATAATTTCACAAATATTCTGTCATTTAAGAATTAACAGTTTTCAGCTACAGTAGTTCACTTTTCTTTTCTCCTGTTACAAATTTTCATCACATAAACAGACACTGGCTTCTAAAAGAGAGAGATAAAGACTCTGCCTCTGTCTTACAGCATTTCTGTCAATGTTCCTTTTTCCAAATAAACCAGGGCAGACCTGAGCTCCTTTATACTGAAGTCTTACTTTACTGCTTTTTAACACCCATCTTTATTCCAGCAACATTCAAGCTCCCCATCCAGAGGTCTGTCCAAGAACCTTATTAACCAGAGATACAGTATTTATATCCAAGCTCAGTATCCTCTTTTTCCCCTGTTTACACCCATTTTGGATTATATACTTTCATAACAGGTCCACAGTGTCCCATTTTCCTTGTGCTATATACCACCCCATCTCAGAGAGAGCTCTTTTTAGATTCTTCTTCATAGACTACTTTACAGTTCAGCATTCTCACAATTTGATTATCAAGCTAACTAATCTTAGCCTAATCTCCAGGGTAGAAAAAAAACTGATGGTGTTCTCTAGTCCAGGGGTTCACAACCTTTTTTATGTCAAGGCCCTCCTAAGAGACTTAACTTAGGCTGAGGACCCCCTAACTATCATCATCCAAAAATGGCATATCCCACATGTCTATAATAAACTGCTATATAGGCCTACTACCCGTTGAGAGCATGTAACAAAACTATATAAAAAAAGGAACTTTTACTATAGAAAAAATTGACTGCTCATAATAAATAAATTAAAATCACCCTAGACCTAGTGAGACTTTTTGGCTTAAATGTTCTTGCACAGTTTGTCCACTCTGGGTTGTAGCTAGCTTAGAGACATTTAGACATGCCCTGTTTTTGGTTTTCATAAACGGCCAAATACACAAGCTTCAGAACTCATGACTGGTTGTCAAAATAGCTAGCAAACTGGGAGTTCTCAGACAAGAGAAATTCACACGCCTCTAGGAGATCAAACCTGGTGCCCATGTCACTGCACAGTTTGGTAAATAGCCTGTGTTAAAGGGGTTGTGCTTTGATACTTTTTACAACTTTAACAATGTCTTGAAGCACTTGTTGCAATTCATCTGGAGCTGTGGCCATTATTAATGCAACAAGTCCACTAGGCTTGCTTGTTATGGCAGTGGCATCATCCTTACAGATGCCCACGCAATAAGACCAGTCAATTAAATTTGCCTGCATGAACGCATCAAAAATGTGAAAAATGTCCTGACCTGTTGTCTTCCCCTGAATTTCTTTGCAGAATGAAAACTCCTCAAAACAGTTTTCATCTCCAATAAATCTGACACAGACAATAAGTTGTGCTGGGTTAGCTACACCTGTGCTTTCATCCAACTGCAAAGCAAACCAAGGACTGTATTTTACCTGTTCCAGTAATTGGTGTGTTACATCCTCAGCCATGTCAGATATCCGTCTACATACAGTGTTGCCTGACAAAGGGACAGTGTCAATTTTACAAGCAGGTTCCTCACCAAGAAATTTCCAAACTCTGTCTTTGGTGACAGGTAATATCAGATCTTCTTAAACTGTGTGAGCTTTTTTTGCACGAGCAATGCAATCCAAAGTCAAAATAGACACCTTCATTGCCCTCTCTGAAGCCATTGCTTGCTGGATGAAAATGTTTGCTTGTTTCACAAGCAGTGCTGCTTTTTGTTCTCTTGTACATAATGTTTCATGTACATCAATCAGCCACAATATTAAATCCACTGACAGGTCAAACATAAGAAATTTGACAAACGAGTGGAGACCATTCAAACCATCAAGTCAATATATTTAGCTAATGTGTCTCATTGTCTCATCCAAAAGGTTGTCATGGTTTCTGCTTGAAATACATCTCTTGGTAATTTGTTCCAGAGTCCCACAACTCTTTGCATAAAGAAATGCTTCTTGGCTTCATTCTTAAATTCACCTCCACTTAATTTCCACTGATGTTCTCATGGGCAAAGTGAATAACATTGATTATCTTGTTTAAATGGCACCTGCTATTTAATATGTGATTAAATATGTGATATATTTAAGCAGCAAATCTACAGTCAGTTCTTGAAGGTGATTTGTTGGAAACACGAAAACAGGCAGCATAAGGATTTTACAGATCTTGACATGGGCCAAATTGTGAAGGCTAGACAACTGGGTTAGAGCATCTCCAAAATGGCAGACCACATGAGATGTCCCTGGTATGCAGTGGTTAGTATGTCCCGAAAGTGGTTCAAGGAAAAGGTTGATGCTGCCAGTTCGCCAGGCTTATTAATGTGCATGAAGGGTGAAGGATAGACCTTCTGATCCAATTCCACAGAAGAGCTACTGTAGCAGAAATTGATAAAAAATGTAATGAAGGCCATTAGAGAAAGGAGTCAGAACCCATAGTGCATTGCAACTGGACCATGGAGCATTGGAAGAAGGTGGTGTGGTCTGATGAATAATATTTTCTTTTAGGTCATGTGGAGGGTTGGGTGTGTGTCCATTATTTACCCAAAGAGGAGATAGCAGCAGGATGCACTATGGGAAAAGGCAGACTAGTGGAGGCAGTGTAATACTCTGAGCAATATTCTGCTGCTAAACCCTGGGACATGACATTCATGTGAATGTTACTTCAATACATACCACCTACATTTGAGATTTTTTAAAACCATGTATGCAACTTCAGGGCAATGGTATTCCCTGATGGCAGTGGCCTTTTTCATGAAGTATACAACCTGCCACACTGAAAAATTGTTCTGAAACGGCTCGAGGAACATGAATAAGTATTCAAGGTGCTAATTTGGCCTCCGAATTCCAAATTCAATATTTGGTAGATGGTTTTAATGTTGTGGCTAACCAGTGTGTGTATTTCATTGTGCAATCTACAATAATAATAACAAACAATTATTACATTAATTTTACTTAATTAGATTAATAGTGTTTAATTAGATTAAGAAGGTAAAAGGGTAGACAGAACCTTTATGGCCACCATTCTGTTTGCATCCAAAATACTGTAAAATCAATGAAACTTAAGGTATACAATCTGTGCATTTATTTAAAAAAAATACACATAAGGAGGGATAAACACAAACAGAATGAAATATATGAAAGAAAAGACAAAACAACAAACCTGCTGACTTCCAAGGGCTATACTAAACAGGTTTAAAACCCTATATATCTAGTCAGGTGGCGAACTACCAAAGCACTCCTTTTTACCTTGTCTGACTTCTCTCACTGACAAGCCTTTGCCTCAAATTTTTCTCTGACATAAGGGGAACTACATACTCATTTTAATGATCATGTGCAGCCTTTGTTTTGGCTACAAAAATGCCAGTATCAATTCAATTCAATTTTATTATCTGAGGAAGGAAATTTAATTTGCTAGCAAATTTCTACAAAGATGCAAAGCAAAAAAGAACTCAGCCTTTAAATGCAAACTTTGTAGAACTATATAAAAAGTAAAAGTGAAAATAATACTCAAGTTACAACTTCAGATCACATATATTGCTTATGTAAATTAAGCCAACATTAAGACTTGGCATATGATTGACATGAGTAATAACTTATTAGCCATGATTTAGGCCTGTGAATGTTAGAAAACTAACAGCAACTGGATGAGTCAGATGCTTTATCTCCTTTAAACCTTGAACCTATGACCTAGTAACATCTTTAATTGTGAATGTAGTGGGTAAGTTCTGATCAAGAGAATAATTTCTGCTTTTCTTGATACTTACATATGTAAGTCTGTCAGATTTGACTTCAGGACCTTTCTGTAAAAACATCTTCAGTATTCTTGCAAATACTTCTGTCTTTGTATGCGACTCTTAGTGTTCCTGTTGCGCCCTTCCTCATTATTCAGGCATGTCTCAGGTGAACTTACCTGGTGCTTCTCATTTCAATCATGTTATACTGAGCAAATATGATTGCTCAGAGAGACCAGACACACACACACACACACACACACACACAGACAGTAAGATTTTATTACATAGTGCTCGTTGAGTAGCCCTAATCTGAAATTCTAAAATCCAAAATGCTTCAACATCCAACATTTTGAGTACCGACATGACTCCAACAAGTGAAAAATCCCATACCTGACCTCACTTGTCCATGTGAGTCTTTGACCAATGCTTTTTTTTTTTTTTTTAAGATGAACAGTTGTGAATAACATATGAGCTGGTACTTACTGTATACAACCGATTTCTTCAGTTACCCCCTTTGAATTTTAAGCTTTGCATCCAAAAAAAAAAAAAAAAAGAGTTGTAGAAGAAGGGCTTCCCTGGTGGAGTTTGGGGAGCCATGGGTCCTGCTGTTGTTTGTTGTTGCTGATATATGCATTCTGCTGATGCTACTGTGAAAAACTTTGTTTCAAGCATAAAATTATTAAAAATATTGCATATAACTACCTTCAGGCTATGTGTACAAGGTGTATATGAAATACTGATAAATTCATGTTTAGACCTGGGTCTCATCCCCAAGATATTTTATATTTCATATGCAAATATTCCAAAATCCAAAATACTTCTGGTCCCAGGATTTTCAGATTAGGGATGTTCAACCTGTAGATACTTAAAAAAAACTTTCAGAAACCATTTATTATACATACCATTTAACCAGGTCAGAAGTTACATGAATAAGAAATTAGGAAAACCCTGTTAAAAAAAAAGTTTGTCATAGTCCGGTGAAAAGCTGAGTCATTGGTAAATACACTATGACCCGGATTGATCCAACAGCAATGTCACGGAAGCACAAGACCAGTATAAAAACTCTGGCTATCAAAGAAGCCCAGTTTCTGCCACTCTATCCATCTAGTGGCCATGCTGGTTCAAGGACCAACACCACACCAGTGACCTGGTAGTCTAAGCATATTAAATGTTTAGACTTCTAACAAGATGATCTGCTACCTATCCAGGTTGTATTCACATTATTTGCCACCCTTGTTACTCTACTTGTTTTTGGGGATATTTAGGAACTTTAAAATTAATCTGTAATGCATGTATAAAACTGTAAACCTTTGCTCCTGCTTGTTGTGGTACTCATATATATATATATATTTGTGGGACTTGTGACACTGTTCAGGTCAACATAATAAAGGTTCTTAATCTGAGAATAGGGTTACCCTAGGACAGTTTTGTAGTTTTATTAATTTTATTGCAATCCATAAAAATCAA
Organism: Polypterus senegalus; assembly: GCF_016835505.1. NCBI lineage: Eukaryota > Metazoa > Chordata > Cladistia > Polypteriformes > Polypteridae > Polypterus > Polypterus senegalus. Next base: position 213,772,782 of record NC_053155.1, read on the forward strand.
TCAATTTTTTACAAAAAGAAAAACTGAGTTAAGGACAAATCGATCCCCACCCCTGAGAGAGAGAGAGAGAGAGAGAGAGAGAGAGAGAGAGAGAGAGCGTGAGAGCAAGGCAAACGGTGTGAAATTTAAGGCTTAAATAATTGCTTCCTCAGTGCTTTAAGAGCGTATTTTAAAATATTACTGATTAGATACTGCCATGTTTTGAAAAAAGTCCGTACGGATCCTCTATTTGATTTTTTCCAGTTTAAAATAGTGTAACACATCGGTTTCCCACTGACTTAAGAGAGGAGAGTTTGGGTTCTTCCAGTTTAGCAGAATAAGTCTGCGTGCCAAAACTGTAGTGTATGCAATCACAATTTGTTTGTCTTTCTCCACTTTAAACCCATCTGGAAGAACCCCAAACACAGCTTTTAATGGGTTAGGTGGGATTGTGAGACCAAGGCTGTCTGAAAGGTAATTAAAAATTTTGGTCCAGAATACTATTAATTTGGTGCAGGCCCAGAACATGTGACCCAGTTAGGCTGGGACTTGGTTGCAGCGTTCGCAGGTTGGATCATGCCCTGGAAACATTTTGGAGAGTTTTAGACGAGACAGATGTGTTCGATATATATAATTTTGAGTTCTATAATTGTATGCTTTGCGCATATGGAGCTCGAGTGAATTCTCTGCATTGCTACTTTCCACTCCTTTTCTGATATATTAATTGAGAGATCTTTTTCCCCAGTGTCATCTTAGATCTTTGAAAGGGAAGGACTGTAAAATGCTTTTATATATTGCAGAGATGGTGTCTGAGTCCTTGAGATTGAGCAATATTTTTTCCAGCATGGATGAGGGTGCAAGATGAGGAAAATCGGGAAGGTTCTGTTTAACAAAGTTCCTGATTTGAAGATAGTGAAAGAAATGTGTAGCTGGAATGTTAAATTTGGACTGTAATTGTTCACAGGATGCAAAGACGTTGTCTATATAAAGATCTCTAAGCAAGTTAATTCCAAATTCTTTCCAGATATTAACAACTGCATGTGTTTGTGAAGGTTGAAAGAGGTGGTTCTCTTGCAGAGGTGCCACAGATAGAAGCTTCTCCGTCTTAAAGTGCTTTCCACATTGGTTCCATATTCTCAGTAAATGAAGCACAATTGGGTTATTAGTATATTGCCGATAACGTGTGTTTATTGGAGCACAGAGCATGGAATACAAAGAAGTACCGCAGGATTTTACTTCAGGACAAAATCTAAAACAACCTAAAATTCCATTTGGATTGGATGCCTTGTGGATATTAGCACATTTGCAGACCTCCTTACATCATGTACAGAAACAAAGAAGGATGAATCATATGGTGCTGTAGGCAATCAAATGGTGGGCTGCTTGTTGATGCAACAGAGTAACTAAGTTAATCTGGATGGGAAAATGACAGTGTTAGATTAGGTTTTACTTTGTAGTTTGTAAGCATTCCTAATTACTGCAAAAGTTAGTGCAAATTGTTACAGCTGCCAAATCACATCTCTAGTTTACTTTTGCAATGACATTTAGCTAGTTTGATTGCTTTTCTCTTCATATCTGCATTTCTTGTATGTTTCCATATCACTGTTTCACAATGCATTGCTATGTAACTTCATTAATTTCCAGATATCAGCATTGATTCATCATTTATTAGTAAATATGCAGATTATTGTAGTAGGCACACAATTATACACATATTTTTTGATGAATCCCATTATGACGTTTGTATACTCATCCAGATTTAATGAAGACTGCATAAACATGCCACAGTTTACATAGTTAAAGCCGTCTGCTACTTTAGTTCAGTACTGTACCACTTTTCGTACCAACTCCGTAAATGTCAGCCTCTGCTTGAAACATGACAGCAGGAGTACTGACAGTGGATCAGACCAACTGAGGTATGAGTATATTAGAAAGCAGTAAGTGTTTTCTGTTGGGGTTTAGCAGTGATCCAGAATATCAGCACCCCTTGTTGGACAGGTAACATACTGGTGTCAGTAAACACTACTATGTTTAGAATAACCATTACTTAAATTTACTTGAAGTCTCAAGCAACAGTACATAATCCCTCATTGTAATGAGAATATCTACATTTTTTAGTTTATTAAATAATATGCGGAATATTTAATTTGAGTGTTTTATTCAGATAAGATGTAGCTTTTAAGTGAATAAACTGTGAGACCAAGACTCTATCTGTATTACAGAGCTCATAAGGAAAAACTAACATTACTTTTAATTGTGTGTATTTACACAGACGTTTAGCAGAAGTTTAGGAAAAGCAAAAATGCAGGCACAAGACTATGAGCTTTGTGACCCATAACTAAAAATAGCCATCAAGTCATACTATAAAAGAAAACGCAGCTACTGAAAGACAGATGCTCTACAGCTTTTAAGGCAGGCAGACACTGTACAGCTTCTAATATAAGAAATGAGAACAGAGCATTGGTATAAGAGAGAGAAAGGGTATATGCAGTTCTGAAGTTGCATCAAACCATCATTCTGTCCAAGGAAGAAAAATGCAGTGCCATCTAACATGTACCCCAAAGAAGAAGCATAACAAGGCTGCATTATGAAGGTGCAAACTTTTAAAGGAAATCCTACTGGGAGAAAATAAAAATGGACTCTAAATCAAAGACCTCTCTGTCTCTCTTCTGGTTATACTTCCTTTTACAGAGACTTATTTGAATCACACAGGTGTATGTTTTCATCTTCTTTTGGCTCTTAGTATTTAACATCTGATTTATCTACAAATAAACATAAATAATAATTAAATTAAAGTATAAATATTATAATTGTTGCATGTTCTCCCCATGTCTGCGTGGGTTTCCTCCGGGCACTCCGGTTTCCTCCCACAGTCCAAAGACATGCAGGTTAGGTGGATTGGCGATTCTAAATTGGCCCTAGTGTGTGCTTGGTGTGTGTTTGTGTGTGTCCTTCGGTGGGTTGGCAACCTGCCCAGGATTGGTTCCTGCCTTGTGCCCTGTGTTGGCTGGGATTGGCTCCAGCAGACCCCCGTGACCCTGTGTTCAGATTCAGCGGGTTGGAAAATGGATGGATGGATATTATAATTGATATCATTAAACCCAGAGTTGTTATTCAGGTGACTAGTTATTTTTTTATTTCTTCCAGAGGTAGCATCCATCCACAGTGACATGTCCTTGGCAACCATTGTGTTTGAGATGTGAGTGATCACTAAATGTCAGATAGGTAAGTACAATGGTGTGTACTGTACATGTAAATAAAGTCTAACAAGTTAGGTATTTCTAACATTAACTTGTCAATCAATATAAAAAGAACTTTCAAATGACAAAACACTCAAGCTGTAAACATTCAGTTTCTGGAATAACTGCTCAGTGCATTGGTCATGTTAACTTATGTACAAATATAAGCAATAACCCAAAAACACTTAAATGGATGACATTTAACCACCAAATAACAGTATTCAAGATCATGTGAATAATTTTTACAGACAATTTTAACATCAGTGCACCACATATTGTTCAACATAAAACATCTGTTTCTGCCTTCTTTACTTTTACCTTATAGTTCAGTCTGATCCCCACGAAAGACAGTAAAGCCATCTGGGTCTGTTGGTTTGTTTCAGTCTAAAAGAGAACATGGAGCATGTGCAATCAGCTCAGGCTCACTATTACAATCATGGCTCAACACCCCATGAATTCAGTCCTGGAGATTGAGTCATGTTCCTCATCCACACTTCTCACTCCAAATTACTGGAGCATTGGCAATGCCTTTACAAAATTAAGGAGAGGAAGGAACTGGTTGATTATAGAATTACCAGAGCCTATGAAAAAACTCTTAGATCCGGCCCACCTTAAATCCGTACACACCTTTCCGTCAGCGTCTTTTGTCCTGTAAATGTGCCGATAAAGACAAGCAGCAAGCAGCCTGGTATCCCATCTTCCACCGCCGCAGAACGTGCACAATGTTATCCCAGCTCATGCCTTGATTGATTATCTGGGAGTGAAGTGCTGGAGTTTTAGAGTGGAAATAATAGATCGTTATTTGGAGCACATGCATTTCATGTATGTTCTGTTTCTACAATAATCTGTGTAAACACATTGTTAAAACAGAAACGTTTCTCATATTTTAGTAATAAATGACAAAATGTTGGCATAAATTATATAATGTATGAAGCCTGAACTCCAAAGATCAAATAAACACTTTCGCAAAAGGTTCAAGGACAATACAACAGCTTCCGTGGTGTAGTGGTAAGATCTGCTGACTTGTAATCAAGAGTCCCTGGTTCAGTCCTGACTGCCTCCTATATTTACTGTTTTCAGTAGTGAGTTGCTCTTATTGTTAATATTATACAGTACACACATACATTTGGTTTGCATCTGTAACATCTGCTGTACATTTATAATACTTGTGAAAGTTATTTGTTTTTTTTTTACTTTTATTCTCTCAATCACTATCCATACTACTGCCCCCATACCCAAACTCAGGGATCTGACAATGTTACTTTTTATCTGAAACTGGGAATAACTGTAGATGTGAGTGGTGTTTTGAGGCAATGGAACTGGAAATTCTCTGATCTGGATGGATAAAAGACATACTGTAGGTATATATGATATTTGGAATAACTCATTTTATGACCTGTATAGTACATTTCGGAAAACATTGTGGCACAGATGCAACATTATTCATATTATTCATATTCATTTGCATAACATCTAAAATTAGTTATTCTAAATATATATACCTATGCCTTTTATCCATCCAGATGAGAGAATGTCCAGTTCCATTGCCTCAAAACACCAACAAGTAATAGCATCAGATCCCTGAGTGGGTTACAGACACACACGAAATGTATGTGATTAGTGTATAATATTAACAATAAGAGCAGCTCACTACTGAAAACAGTAAATATAGGAGGCAATTGGGATCAAACCGATGACTCTTGATTACAAGTCAGCAAATCTTACCGCTACACCAGTTTATGCCTAATTTTTGTCATTTATTACTAAAATATGAAAAATGTTTCTGTTTTAACAATGTGTTTACACAGATTATTGTAGAAATGGAAAACACATGAAATGCATGTGTTCTAAATAATGACCTCTTATTTCGACACTAAAACTCCAGCACTTCACTCCCAGGTAATCAATCAAGGCATGAGCTGGGAGAACTTTTTGTACGTTCTACGGCGGTGGGGGGTGGGATATCAGGCTGCTTGCTTTTATCGGCACATTTACAGGACAAAAGACACTGACGGAGAGGTGCGAACGGATTTAAGGTAGGTCGGATGTACGAGTTTTTTCGTAGGTTCTGGCAATTCTTGTGTTAAACAACCAAAGTGTCTGCCAGCAGGATGACTTTACCATGTAAATTTGCTGAAAATGTAGATGGACAGGGAACCTGATAACTACTTCAGATAACCTCATTCCTACTTCACTCAGAAAACTACCATTAATTTCAGTACAGATCTGATGCTCAAACAACAAGAGTTTGAAGCAGCCATCTTGTCTATCCCACTAATGATAAGAACCACCTTCATAATTGCACATGCTATTATCATAGAACCAGGGGTCATCATCTAAGAAGACTCGTATTGACTCCTGGAGGCGGTGCAAACAGAAGTGGAACTTTAGCCAGAAGAATGCTAGATCTTGGCTGAGGAAAAGTTTTAGTCCCTTGTTTAGCCCCATTATCACAGTCCCAAAGTCAGCCGGAAGCTGGCATTTTTGCAATGACTTCCACTAACTTAATCAAGCATCCTAATTTGACGCTCACCCAGTGGGTGGAGAAACTCCTTGAGTGATTCAGTGTAGCATAATAATTAACCGCTCTTGTTGTGATAATAGGTATTGGCAAATTTTCTAAATCCATAAAGGAAAAGACCACATTTAGCACCCCTACTAGCCATTGGCAATACGGTGTCCTTCCATTTGGATTGCTCTTAAATTATGAGTTTTGATTTTTCAATTCATGTTTTCATATGACTCTTTAGCTAGATCTTTCATTAGATATTAAGATTCTCGTGGTTGTGCTGTAGTGTTCGTTTTCTTGCAGTTAGCCACTGTGCTGGTTCACCACCCCCTACCACACAGAGTTCTCTGTGAATGTGAGTGCATGTATGGGTGAGATGCTGCCCTGCACATTCTTAATTGATTTAGGATGGGAAACTCATAGTAGCCATAACTCATCCTTCACAAGGTTTTTATGGTTTTATCTTACAGTAACAACTATAACATACTGTAATACATTAGCTGGCTTTTTCTTATCTATTCAATTACAATTAATAGTTCTGAGAATCGAAGTAGTACCAATGGTTTGAGATGCTTTTTTCCTTTCCTGGTCAGCTTTCTCCAGACATGTGAAAGAATATTTCATTATGCTTGCTTTCTTTTCTCAGTGGCTCATCTTCTTCTTGGCCTTTGGTCACATCACCTGGTTGTGGACAGTACTACATTTCCCTTTGGGGGTTTTACACACACAGTGTCCTTGGATGTTAGCAAAGTTATGCCTGCCGGTTCAGCCGGTCATCAGTCAGCTCCCATCATTAGAAAGGTAAAGGCATGGCTTTACTCACAGTCTCTTACTCTTGCTTGTACACTTGTTATTCCTTAGTAAAACTGGACTTATGTCAACCTCTTCCATACTCCAGTACAGACAAGTATTTCACCCTTATAATCAACCACTATTGCCATTTGGGAGTAAAAGGATTGCTTCACACTCAGCTGCAGCCACACCCTTTCAGCTACGGGTTCTGGCAATGGGCAGAAAAACTGCAGGCCAGGTTAAGCTGTAGCTTGATGAGAAGAGCAGTTAGTTAGGGTGTGGTTGATGAATTTAAATGAAGGAATAGTGGTCTTGCCATTGGCATCTTGAGTCCACATAAGCCCATCCTTTTGGTTGACCACTGGTACAAAGTTCTGTCCATGAATGTTTCACTCACACTTGATTTATGGTGTTTTGTTCAGAAAGTGGGTGTCCAGCTCATGTCTTTGGGAGATGTCCTGGCTGATGCTACAAGGTCTGATATCAATCATGTTATCAGATAAGGCACACAGCTGCATTCTGGCGAGATGACCTGCCACAGAGACAGGGACTTTTTAGCAAGAAATAAGAGTGCCTAGCAGTGACTTGCTTTGCCAGGAATTGCGTATCAGCCTGGCAAAATGGATAATGCCAGTGCATCCTACAATCTACATCTCATGATTATTTGGAAGCCATAAACAATTAAGGGTTCTGAATCTCAAAAACAAAGTGACTTAAAGTTAATGCAAATGGACATGTTCTATATGCAGCAGCAAATGGTTATTAATTAAAGTGGTTAGAATGAAAACCTACATCCACCATGGGTTCTCTGTGTCGGACAACTGTGCTCAAGTTGTTTGGAGTTAGACTGAAAGCCACATGCTTGCATGTTCTACAACAGTCAATAAAATGTAAATGCAGTGGTTTTCCATGGAGGACTTGACCTTAGAAGCTGCCTGGTTACCACTGTTGACTATTTTGAAACAAGTGGTAATCACCATTTGACTTCAGGTTGCCAAGAATGTCAACCCCTTTAGAGATGCACTGGTTTTTCAGCAGTGGATCAGAAATAGCAAGCTTTTTATGTGTAATTGGTAGGTCTTCGCATAATTTGTCAATCGCTAGTCGGTTTTGCAAATAAAATATAAGCTGCAATCATCCATACTGCAGTTCCTGGCTTTCCTTTATGCAAGTAAAGCAAGTTAAAAAACAATGTAACAACCATCCACAGTGCAAGTGAGTGTCAGCTGTGTGTGCACATAACAGGAATGCTAAGTGGCCTTAATCTCAGAGAGACAAACATGACAGGCTGAAAGATCCCAGCCTGCTATGTTTGCTGTGTCAAAGTACATTAAAGTGTATGAAAATAAAAAATGTTAAAAAATTGCAGCATGTGCCGTATCAAAAAAAAAAAAGCAGTAATGGAACTGAAGCACAGATGTTTAGCACTACAACTCAGATAAGACAAATTAGGATTACATCATACAGCAGAACACACTCACTTTTAATAACTTTAATTACATATGAGAAAAAAAAACTTTTGACATTCTTTTTGATTTTTCCTTCAAAGTATTGCAATGTTAATAAAATTATATATATATATATATATAATTCTTTTTATTTGAGTGTAAAGTATAAAGATCGATACTTTAGCAACCCAATAAAATAATAAGAGGAAAAAAACAAGGTATGCAAGCAGAGGTGACACGAATAAACATATGCTGTAAAATATGATGAGGATTGTTACTTATTTTCCTTTCCATGACATTTCCTATACTTAACCTACGTATGTATAATGACTCTATTAAATTATATAACATTGCGTTACAATCACTGATGGACAGCATTTGCATCAGCAGCAAAAAATGGCTGTTGGAATGGAAACAATTTAATAAGTGATAGTTATTTAGCAGTGGCAAGTGACAGCATTACTCTATCGATTCTAATTCAAGTGTTAATACAGCATACGAAAGAGGTGATTTTGCATACAAAACTATGATGGCATTTCTACATGTGTGTGACATAAAGAGAGTATTTGGCAACTTTCAATGCTGCCGCCCATTCAATGATCTCCAGGGCACAAGGTAGATGTATCACATATGGATGATCCCATCTAGGACTGTAGTTTGTTAAGAAGTAACAGAATGTTAGCTGTAATTGTGAATGAGCTAAACAGACATCGACAGCAACACCCAGCAACACACATTTAAACTAAATTCCAGGTTGCTGATGCGGTCTGATGTAAGTTATGTCAAGCTGCTGGATTTCTTTGCAGTAACTGCATATAATAAATCAAAAGCCTGAAGCTAAAATGAACTTATGAAAAAAACTTTTATTTTAAACACCTTATAGACAGCAGATCATGAGTGAGAGACATTTCAACTCACTTGTTAAGTGTTTGCACTTTGTTGACAGCATCTTACTTGACACTTTGTAAAGTATTGAGAAATCCTTTTGACAATAAAATCTTCATATACACTTTACATAACGGACCAGAATATTGCTGTTGACAAATCAAATGACTTGAAACAGTAATACAGCAATGAAGTTATACAGGCTGGACAATGTAAAACTACTGTGTTCACAGTATGTCTACTGATCAGCAAGTAAAGTTTATTGGTAGCTAAACAAAAGTGCTCAGAATCTGTAAACTGCTGAAAAACTAAACCTGCTGATGTGTTTTTAATTTATTTTTTATATTGATTTTTATGGGTTTTTTTGGTGTAATGTATAGTATACATTAGTATTAGTACTGTTACTAATATTATTACTGTTAGTACAATATGAACAGTGGACAAAAGCTGATGTTTTGAAAATAACGGTGTCAAAATAATGTTTTTCAATATTTTTACTCCTTTTCTCCCCTTTCACTTTCAAAACAGACAGTTGAAGGGTCAGACTCACTTTCTTAATAAACATGGCATAGTGTACTCTGATGGCCTGTAATTATAATTTTAAATCTTTGACATTACTTACTTTGACCTCCCCCTTGGCTGGTAGCAGTGTGATCACTACTGCTATCTCACACCTTACTGAAGGAGCAGCGATGACCTACAGTGAGAATAAAGGCAAAGTTGAAAATACTCAAAACTGGCTAATCTCCTTATAATGAAGAACGAGTAATCACTTTTTAGTTTGAAAGAACTGTCACATCCCATAGTGATTTACAGCAAGTACAGATTCTGTGGCATTTTTGGTACTGTTGGGTTTGTTGTTTGTTATGTTATTTATACATTATATAAAGATATTTTTTCTCTCACCCTCTTAACCTTTTGTAAGGTTTTAATGTCACCAAGTCAACAAATAAAGTATTTATCTGTCTATTTATTGTAAACTGCCAGAAATCCACATGCAATTCCTTATAATGTTTAATAGTCAAAGACACATGAATATATTATCTCCAGCATTGCTTTGTGGTTGCTTATAGGAAAGAATATTAGAAGAAAATAAGAGTAAGCCATTCAGTCAAAAAAGCTCAACATACCAATTTGCCTAATTTATTCAAAATTACATCAAATCAAATTTTGATGTTCCCTAAAATCTTACTCTCTACTACACTACACCCACAGACTGGCATTTGTAACTACTTACCTTTTACAAAAGATTTTGAGCTTAAAGCTATATGGTTGTTCCCCAGCATTACTCACAGTCATTTTGGTCACTTAAAAAATATCGGTAAGGACTAGGCTCACAGTAAATTCTGGTAAATTGAGAACCAGTTGTTATTATTGTTTTGTCTTACTTGGTAGCCTGCAGCACAGTTAGTTTAGATCTGTTGACTGTTTCTTCCTCTGTACTTCATTTAAACGTACTTATCTATAATCTTCTAAAAGATTAGAAAATGATTTGTTCCTGCTACACCCACAGGTCACTCACTGCAAACTTGAATTCCTGGAAGATTTTATACAAATATCTTTTCACAAAGACTATGAACTTTAATGACCTGTTTTTTCCCCATTAAGTATCGTTAACAGCTCAAATTGTAGCTTAAGTGACTACAGCTAAAACAAATTTTATAATTTTACTTTACATTGGATTTCTGATTCTTCATTTTGTTTATATGATGGCAAAGAAAGAACAGGGAGTATCGGTAAAAATTAATTTCTGAAATATAACTTTTGTTATACGCTAATAAACGTGCACACAACTGAGGACCAAATTAATAAATTTAAGAATGCTTCATAAAATGTGGTACAATTTCATTTAACACATTGAAGTAACAGGAAATATAACATAACATTTCTGGTCAATGCGTAATTACTGAGGAAATATAGAAGAATGCTTATGTCCTCAAACTTTTTAAATCCAATTCAAAGTTATGATGACCAGATCCTATACAGCAGCCCTGGGTGCAAGGTAAGATACAGCTCTGGAGTCAGTCCATCACTGGCCCAGTCACAAAGGACCCAACTAGGAATCACCAGTAAATCGAACCTGTATCTTTCAAAGTTAATGCATTAAGTTAAACTCATATATTAGTGTTTGCTTAATTTGAAAATAATATAATTTTCTTTCATAGCTATAGATTATGGTATAGCCCCTAACTCAGTAGTTAACATGAAATAGAACAGGGGTCTCTAACACGTCGCTCGAGAGTTACCGGTAGCTCGCAACCCCCTTCCAAGTAGCTCGCCAAAGGGTTAATGAATCCTACATAAATTTGAAAACTTTTAGTCATATTAGGGGTGGGCGATCTTTCCAAAAAATCATATTACGATTCACAATTTGAATTGCAATTTGTCTTTTTTTAATGTACACTTAAGAGATTATCCAGACCCAAACTCAAGACCTAATTAACACTTTATTTTAAATATCAAACAAAGTTGAATTCAATTGTTCTCTCATTCGCTAGCTAAGCTGAGTTAAGGAACATGCCCCAAAGCTGGTGAGTGAGTGAGGAGAACCGAGCCTGTTGCGTGTTTCTCAGATTCACGCAAATAAAGCAAGCAAACTGCGATACATAGCGAAATGAAAGAAGTGGCAAAATCAACCGGAATGTTCAAGCAAATTATACAGATAAACCCAATATAATTCTGTTAAGTAGTTCTCTTGTGAAAAGCGAACAGAGAGACAGACATTGGATTTTATATATTATATATTAGTAAACCTTCAAAAATAATGTGCAGTAAAAGTCTCAAAAGCATTGTCAGCATTTATAGAGCTTAGTAGAGCCAGATAACTATAAGAATCTACACCAAGCAGCTCTGAAAAGGTCTGCCTTTTCTGACATGAATGTCATGAAATCAAAGTTCAGAACAAGACCGACAGGATGAACATTTAAATGACTCCATAAGAGTGAACCTAAGTGGCTACACTCCACCATAAACCTGTCTTGTTGACTCTATGCAGTGCCAGTCATCTGACTAACTAAAAACACATCACACATGCAACTGGACATGTGAATACTCTCGTAAAATGAAATTGACATGTAACAAAGTGACAAATGAGTAAGTAATATCTGTGTATTTGTAATTGAATTAAAACATGAATGCTGTCAAAACAAAATAATGCAATTGTGTGACAAAAAGTAGAAAATGCATACAGACATACAAAATGCTCTTGCAGGTCAACTAAATATTTTTGTGATGTTTTAATGCAAAATGTGAGTTGTAGACAGCAGCATTTTGTAAATGTTCAGGCAAAACAAGGTTATTCAGTTTGTTTGGGTTGAAATAAGCTATGAGAATAAACGTTACAAAACATGAGTAGCTCTCGGCCTTTTTCATTTTGTAAAAGAAGCTCTCAAGGGAACAAAGGTTGGAGAACCCTGAATTAAAACCTTCTTGGCTATACGTGTAATACAGAGTGTTAAGTCAGTTTGGAATAGATCCCATTGCTAACATGGACTGGTAGACCCATTTGCAGTTTGTAAATCGGATAGGCATACAGTTTTCTGACCGTTTAGAAATGGTTCAACTGGATGAAAAAACTTAAAGAATCAAGCAAGATATATAAGCTTAACACAGAACCTTTCTTAAACAAGAACCTCTCTTTTTTTGCTACATCAATTTTTTCTCTATTTTGTGTGAACTATTTTACCTTGCATTTTTAGTAAAGCTTTTAAAAACGAAGATATTGTGTCTGTGGAATCATTTCAACATGTCAAGATATTGCCAGAATCCAATGAAGCAAACTAAAGCTGTAGAACTTTGGTAATTTTAGGTAAACGCAGCTACACTGTACATATTCTATGATGTTGGCAGAAAACCAAGAGAGAACACAGAAGGAACATGCAATCCCCAGACACAGGGCTCAAACACAGACTGTCTAATCTCAGCTGAAGACGAAAGACATAAATGCTCCATAACAATGCAGAATTGTGTCTTTATGTGTACACTTGCCATTTATATTTTACTATCAGTCTGCATCTTGTTAAATACTATCCTTTATCATTCTGTAAAATTTTCTGAGGCCTTACAGTAAAACTCAAACAGCAGGCCTTCAATCCATACAATGGAGGGTATGAAGCATGCAGGAAAAAGCCAAGTTTCAAGCCAGGGCAGATGTTGAGTTTTGATGTGAGCCTTCCATGTTACAACAAAAGGAGTTTGAAAATATAATTTTATTGCATATTCCTGCCACTATTTTTATCATAGTAAGGATACATTTTCTTTTTGTTTGTGCAAGTAAATCAAAACCAAACCCAACTACGTGACATGCAAAATATACTGTGATTTAGTCTTTCAAGAGAAAAACACCCCCCCAAGGGGTGAAAGGTTGTTGGACAGGAAATCAACGTGCTGAGCTACCATGCTTAGCTGGTTTACTTTTAAACTATATGAATCTCATAATACTTCTCAAAAATTATAAGTATGAACTATTTTACATTGTGTGTACTCACAAGACACAGATCAATACTTGGACGTATCTGGCAAGTTTTCCTCCATGCTCCGCAGCCTTCAATGTAAAGCACCAGAAAAGGCAAGATATTTAAGTTTACAGAAAGCACTAAAACACAATTTTGTGTGGCAAAGGCATATATACCGTGTTTGTGAAGAATACCAAAAGTGAATACCAAACTTATCCTTTAAAGATTAAAATAACAGAATTAAGAGAGAGAAAGGAACTGTGAACCTCTGACTCAGACGACATAAGCAAACAAACACACAACAGAATATATGTACAAAGAGACATTCAATCAATCCATGAAGATTGTGCACTGCAGGACAAAGATGGGGATTTGAAACTGTCTTTTGTGGTGAAGGAAGATTTAACAAATATCAAAATAAATATAAGGTAACAGAAACCAGCGAATTAGTGAAATCTCCCAGTATTTTTTCCATTTTCTCACCATACCCCAGGAAATCTCCATTTACTATGGTGACAGCAAACGCTTTTCAAGGAACAACATACAAACACTTGTATACCCAGCAACTACTGTCTTGTAGAAAAACACAAACAAATATCATGTTTGCTCTGATGGTCCACTGTCCAGTGTGTAGCAAAAACCTAAACAACTTGTATGTGATGGCACATCAGTAATTACCTCAGTATTTTTCTACCACCAGCTAACTAGAAATTCTGAATATATGACAGTGTTAATGGAGAAAAATTTAAGCTCAAAATTTGTCAGAAAAATTTGCATTTCTTTACTAGATATTTGCATAGCAGGACTTAGATCTACAGGTAGTTGCCTTTGTAGCACTGGCACTAAACCACTTTTTTCAGCTGAAAAATCGTTCTCAAATACATAAACTAGTTTACAGTAAAAAAGTAACCAAGGAAAGATGTGTGTTCTTTAACATACAATATTTATGTTGTATGGACAGCTAGTCTTCATTTCAGAAATACTGATACAATAGGGCATTTAATTTAACAAGTAACAATCAGAATGATACTTCACTATCACTTATTCTGCTGATGCTGCAGAAATAACTTTGTGTAGTTTCTTGTAACTATCCATTAGACTCCTACATTGACTTTGTGAAATTTTTGTCCACTCTTTCCATTCTTCTGCCATGCGGTGTGTGAGGGTTTCTTGTATATATTGCACACCTGAAGCCCCACATAGAATTTCTTTGGGGTTAAAATGTTGGCTTTGACTTTAACTTTTTTGGACCATTCCTTTGTGTATTTGTTAGAAGTCTGATGTCAGGCTATCCAGATCCTGAAGTAGAGAAGCTGCCAGAAACTATTCTGCTTCCACCAACAAGTATTTCAGTTGGGGGTGTGATTCTTTTGCTCAAAGGCAGTTTTAGGTTTGAACTTTTGGAATTGTGGTGAAACATCTCTGACATTGTCCTATCCATTCAGAGAATATTGTTCTCATACCCTGTATGTGGGGACAACGTTTTGCAGTCTATTTTAGATAACTAACTCATGCACTTTAAGAAAACCTTTTTTGTTAATCTATTGATGTTATTCTGTGGCTTTTGGAGATTTCCTGCATTGTTTTTGGCCCATGTTTGGGCTGAATCTGGTGAACTGACATGGCCTTAGTATTTGGCCATTGCATGGAAAGTTTTTCAATTTGCATATAATATTTCAGACAGTCAAGAGTTTGTTTACAAATTGATTTGAAATAGCCTAGAATCCCTGAAGCCTACAAGAAAACTCGTAATCCCGGGCCACCTTAAATTCCTTCACACAGCGTCTTTTGTTTTGCAAATGTGTCAATCAGTACAAGCAACAGGCATCCTGCTACCCCATGCCCCATAGACGCAGCTTTAGTCATACATCAAGTTTTCCCAGCTCAAGTCTATTTATCTGGGTGTGAGGTACCTGTAATTGTATAGGATAAATAATATTTGGAACACATACATTTCATGTGTGTTCTGTGTCCACCACGATCTGTGTAAATGTAGAAATGTAGGAAATGCGAGACAAAAAATGCTAAAACACATAACTAAAAACAAAAACTTTTTTCATGTTCTACTAATAATTGGCAAAATGCTGATGTGAAGTGTTTAATATGTGAAGACTAAAGTCCACATATCAAATAAACACTTTCACAAAAGACAGATATAACAAAACAAGCATGCTTTTTTTCAAGAATTTAACCAAAGTATAATTGGGATATGGTACGACACACACACCCACATACACGTTTGCTTGGCTGGTGTACAGTAGAGGTAAGAACTGCTGTCTCCAAGTCAAGAGGTGGCGGGTTCGATTCCTAGTCTTCCATGCATTGAAACGTTTTTGAGTAGTGAGCAGCTATTATTACCACTATAAAACAAAAACATACATTTTAATTTTTTGAGTCTGTAACAGTCAGTGAAAATTTATGGTACCTGTAAAAGTTGGCGTTTTATTTCATGGACCTATATTCCTTTCAGTGTAATAAATAATAATCACATCAATACAGAACGTTTCTAACCTAGTCATAGTGCTTTACATAGACAGCAGGGAAACTCTTCAACTACAACCAATGTATAGCATTGACCTGGATGATGTGATGGCTCACCTCATATTAGCTATAAGGATGTGAAGGGGTGAGAGAGAGAGAGAGAGAGAGATAGTTAGACAATAAGGGACAGGGTATGATTAGGGGAACAAAATGACCAGGCCATAGTGGCCAATTTAGCTTGGGCATCGGAAAAAAAAAAATATGTCCAGGAATCTTTTATGACCATAGAGTCAGGATCTCAGCTTTACATCTCATTTGAAGGTTGGTGCCAACTGTTACATCACTGTGTACCACACACAGACTACAGAGGTAAGCATCCCCAATCCCCTCACTAACACCTCTCCCAGCCCAAGCTTTTCTTAGATGATCTCCCACAGAACTACTGGTCATGTCCAGACAGGCGTGGCTTCAGGTGGATTACCAAATAATACAAAAACACACCTCAACATTTTAAATCCAAGATTTCCTTGAATTTCATATTCTTGTTCCCCAAACATCTCCATATTGTGAGGAGCAGGTATTGGTCTGTAGTACATACTAGAATAAATTGGCTTCAGTCATGAGACATGCAAGAAGGATGTTACTTTGTTTATGACTTAAAACAAGTGATTAAACACATCATAAATATAAACTTTTCCACTAGGCACTTGTTTCATGTTGTATACGGATAGGCTGCTAATGCATTGTACACAGATTGCATTTACAAAAGAAATTTTAAATATGTCTTTAACAGGCAGATGCAGTTGGGTATGTATTTTCCCTTGCAAAATAAAAATTAGCTTTCACAGTCGTGGGGTTCAACATTGTAGGAGCTTCCGAGTTCTGTACATGTCATGCATTATTACTGATAATGCTGCAAGTATTACAGCTTTCATTAAACCCTCAAGTATGCTGTGTTCAGTCTGGCTGCATGAATGAAGTCAAGGCTGGTAGAATTAAATCAAGCACTGTCAGCATGTATTGCATCAAATTTTTCAATATTTGTGAAAAGACTGCAGCTTCTGTTTTAGAAGACATACAATTTATGTTATCTTGCAAATGATGCTTTAACACCCTATTCATTTTGTTCAGAATAAGAAAACCATCAGTAACACAGTGTATTCAGTCATCTGTGATCAGATCTGTTGGTACATCAGTCTTGTTCCAGGAAAGCAACACCTTGAAATTATAAGGGTGTTAAAAGGAGATGGAGGTTTCCTCAGTACGGTGGTGTAATTAATGGGTCATACTTCCCCATCACTGTCCCAAAAGAATATGCCAGCATTCAACTCTGTGTCAAAAGCTCCCTCTTACAGATTTTTACCTGGCACCAGTCTTGTGAAGTACTAATCTAGACTGTAGAGAATGAAGGATTCAAGAAGCTGTTAAGAACACTGGCAGCAAAATACAAGTTACCTAACCACAACTTGTATTAATTACTATGCTGGTTAATGTTGTTAAACACCTGCAGGCATCATATAGACTGTTACAGGTAAGAAAATGTAGAGGATGTATATGCAAATACATCATTTGTAACCTTAATAAAAATACAAGTGTCTGTGTGTCAATTCAGTTGGTATGTCATTGTTATATGCCATTTGGTATGGAATTTGTGAAACCAGTGCTAATATTTATGATCTGTTGGAAAGAAAAATGCAGTGCATTTTATTACTACTTGCATTACAAAATACAATCTAACAGATTGATCCAATAGATTCAACAAACATTAAAGCTGAATGCACTGAGGCCTGTTTTATTACTTAGTTTAAACTCATTAGACAGGTAGCACAGCTAGTGCAACTCATAAAACAATATACGTGTAATACACATATGTGCATATAGTACGACTTTTGATTATTGTGGTAATGAATTTGGAACTTTATCTTTCTTTAAATAAAACAGAGACCAAGAGAGCAATGTTTACTCACTGGCAGACACAAACATATCAAGAAGTATTAAATATTGTATTTTAAGCCAAAATAATCACAATATCAATTTACAGCCATAGCACATTGCCCTAATTGAATTTTGTAAATAGTTCTAATATTTAATGAAATTATTGTTTATAATTTTTTGTCATCTTCTTTGTGTGGATCAAGCCAAGTCAAGGAGAATTTCTGGCATCCCCATGTAAATAAGAACGTTATGGTCAGAGGCCCTTGAGAGGTCAATGAAACTATAAGCCTACTGAGTTCTCTGTGCACCTGTAACCTGGAGCAGAACATGTGAATGACATTGCTCAAATTTTTATCCCCAGTGATGACCAGGTGTATGACCTTTTTGGTGTAATAGTTCTTCACCCTATGCATATAGCAAATGAAGGCAAAAAATTGAGAAGGAAGTCCGGAGGTTTGGGGGAGCTGGCAGCCTCTTTCGTAGCCACTAAGGCAATCGACCCCTGTAATGGAGTTGATATAATGGGAATGATTAAGGATAGTTGTTCTTGTCTATTGCTGTGCCAAAGATGGAATTTCCTAAGCTCAGCCCTCAGTGTTCACCCACAAACATCGTCAATTTTATAGAGGAACCCAACCAGAGGGCAGAGCTGAATCTATTGAATGGTCCAAAGTTACAGGAATTCTTTAGCAGAGCACTCAGTGTGCTAGTGGTTTGGTGGTTTGTGGAAAGTGATATGCTCCAGAAAGACAAACTCCACAGATATCTGACCTCCCATTACAGAGCCCTTTCTCGCTAATGATTCTTAAGACACTGCTAGAAATTAATTTCCAGATCAAAGTTCAAAAACTATTGTAAAGTCTAACAGATTTTGTTTTTGAGCTCCATGCAGCATGCTTTAATTGTTGACCCAATAAAGACAAAGAAGAAATATTGTGATGAGACCAGCAACTGTCCATGTCATTGTTACTTGCAATGGACTTGCTAGTGTCAGTAGGGCATTATTCTGTCAAGGATTTAGTGTAGGGTATATAATTTTGGCAGAGCACAGAATAATCTAGTATCTAGTTTGCACAAGCGATCAATGAACGCTTCCCAGTACAGAATAGTATTCTTCAACATTTGAAGCCTGTTATGTCATTGTTTAGAAGGTGGTCTTCAGGATGGTCAGATAATATAATTCATGCAAATGTAGTATATCATTACATTCGAACTGCTGACCAAGACCCTGTTCACCACAGAATTTAGTGTCACCCTCTAAAAAGAATAATGTACTATGTCCACAGAAAACAGTCACAGTTTAACTGAGAGGGTTACCAGAAGATGGAAATGAACCACAGAGCCTAAAGATCAAACTAACCAAAGTGACAGAGCCTAACATAAATAAAAATAAATAGCAGAATGGTTTATAGCCAGGAGTTGATAACAGAGAAGAAAGCACTCTAAGTATTCATTTATAAATTATGATCACATACTATTGACGGGAGATTTTAATGTACACATTGATATGGAGCCCATTGTGGCACTTCTTGTGCGATTTTGGGATATATGAAAATAAATTGTATTATATTGTATTGTATTGCCATGGTTTGCTGATAAACTTGGATGATGGCAGCCCAAAGTCATTGCAATATATAGACACTTGGAGATAATGTCACAACAAGATGAATTTGGGGATTATGTGATGACAATGTTGCACAACCCTTATGGAAAACAGTTGAAGCCACTTAGAAAAAACACAAAATGGTAGCAAAACATGGAAATAAATAATGCACAAAATGGTGATGTGAATGTCATGCGAAACTAAAAATATTAATTTGAAATTAAAATGGTTTAAAGAATTAATTAATCCAACAGTGTAAAAATCATAACATATAATCAAAGAGTTTATTGACCATATGTTGGCTGAGGTATCATGGCACCTTCCAAATCAGCTTGGGATAGTCATGTGGTGCTCTTGTAAAAATACAAGCCTGTCTAAACCACTGGGAACTGAAAAAGCTTATCCCATGCCACTTGTTCTTGACATCATGGAATCACTGCATGGTGTAGTGGTGTTCAGATGCCTGCTCCTAAAGACCAGGCATCTGGAAATGAGAATGGGAAATGATAGCATAGAGAAAGAAGCAGTCTTCACCCAGGGAGACCTGTTCCAGCTCAGGATGATGCCTTTAATTTCTTTATTCCAATGTTTGATGGAACAGGTCCTTCGGGGTCCATTTTAAACAAATGTGTGTGTAATTGTAATTATTTCTCTCAATCCAGCCTCATGGACGTAAAATATGTAAGCATTTTAATGAAGACATAAGCATCTTACTGATACTTATTTTTAAAATGTGGTAATAGCAATACAATATCTTATATGCTTTCTGGCTACCATTGCGGTGCAAACATTTAATTCAAAAATGCTACATTTTCAGAGAAAAACACATTTCAAGACCATTGCAGACTTGATTTTTCA
The DNA here is from genome assembly GCF_016835505.1 of Polypterus senegalus. NCBI lineage: Eukaryota > Metazoa > Chordata > Cladistia > Polypteriformes > Polypteridae > Polypterus > Polypterus senegalus. Next base: position 213,792,965 of record NC_053155.1, read on the forward strand.
CCACATAACAATGCTGGAAGTGTGAAAACAGAATAAATGATGGTGAATAAGGTGTAACATAAAATCCTCACTCCTCCCTAACAAAGCAGTTAACTGAGTTGTTTTGCTAAATCTCAATTTTCTAATCAGAAAGACAATAAAACATAAAACTTAAGAAAAATCAAAAAATTTTATTTAAAAATCATAGAATAATTTAACACCATTGAGGAATTTAATTCAGTCCAGAAACTGGGGGGTCCTGTGAAATTATTTGCAAGCCTTTTAAAACTGTTGCAATTACAATCTAGTGTCTTTTTCCTTTAATCCATAGGATTTTAACATTTGTTAAAACACACACACACGCACAATTTGCCAGACAGTGCTGTCATCAGCTGTTGTCTTATGTGCACCCTTCCTAACCATATAATTTTATTAGCATTTCCCAGCCTCTCAGGTGTTAGTAATAAAACACAAAGAAAAACATAAAAATAGTAGAAAATGCTGAGATTTTCAAATGGTTTAAATTACCAATTGAGTGCTTACTGAATGGAGATGATTAAAAAATATTTAGAAAAAAAAAAGCAGGAAATGTTGTGGTTTTGACTTACCACAAAGGGAATACCCAGCTGAGTCATTAAAGATCTACAAACATCAGACTATCAGAACTCAGTTTGTTGGATAAGAATGGCTGTGAGTCATGACTGTCATTTCCCTTATTTTAAAAACAAATTTAAAAAGACTGAAGACAAACACTGGCTACAGAAGCAGAACTGAATATTTTATGTAGAAACAGAAAGTGTAATAATAGTTGAACAAAGCTTTCTCAAACAAAGCTAATCTAATTCATGGTTGTAGGGTTTGGAGCCTTAACCAACACCTTTGGGACAAGTTAAATACCTGTCAATTGACCTAACAGGCACATGTCTCTCAGCACACCCAGAGAACAACGCATACAGACACGGACACAACAAGAAAAATCCACACTGATAATACCCAGACAGAATTCTAAACCGGAATGCAAGGTTTGTAATGCACAAATGATAATTACTGCGCCACTATTTATACATAACAACCAAAGTAAAAGAAGAATTTTCTTATACCAGAGGCTTTTGGATAACAACATTGTCTATTACAGGAATATTCAACAATTACACAGTCATCTTTCTACCTCCACATCCTCCCCACTACAGGTCTTATTGCTTTGTTTTTAATTCTTAGGTACTTAGAAACATCAGCTCTGTCTATTTTATGTACCATACACTGATTCATATCTGGTGAAAAGGAAGCCTGATTCAGTCCCAAACCTTCTAAAGTTTGGTTTTGTGTTCATTTTTTATCTCAATATGCATCTTTTTTTAAAGTTACTTCTTTGTCCATACAATATTGAATCATGCAGAATGGAATCCTGCACAGTAAATTTATTTCTGAAAAGTATTTTCACGTATTCTATTGGCGAAACCTTGTTTTTGTAGATTTTGTAGAATTTCTCCATTTTGTGCTGTCTAGACGCCATGGTTATTGACTGGGTGCAGCAGTATGAAAGGTCAACACCATACACTATCAGGTCATCCAACATTTGCATAAAAATTCTGTGTGTGATTTAAACCTTGCTTTATTTTTTTAATGTTTAATTGATACACTCTCACCACGATTTCTCACTACAAATTTTGGTTTCTGTTTAGGATTTGGTAAACAAAAAAAAACAAAAAAAAAAAAAAAAACACAACAGGACTGATTTTTAGGTTAGGAACTTTGCTTAGCTCATGACTTACCTTTCATTTCCCGATCCTCTTTTACAATTAAAACATTTTTGACTTTTCCCTTCAGTAAAACAATTTGCTGTTGTAGTGCCTTTCTGATATTATTAACTACTATAAAGAACAGGCCTCAAAACCCCCACAAATTGTTTCCTGAGGTTCTCTTTTGTACTGCTAAACAAAAAATCTAATGAGTATCATGTATAGTGCAGTGTTTTCCACACAGAAAATTTAGCTGTGGGCTGCCACTGCAGCTACAAAATTATATAAATAATGGAAATCCATAACCATTTCTCGAATTTCATGTCATCAAACCTGTGCATGGAGAATACTATTTTTTTCTCATTTAATTATCAGAATTTTTATACTGCCATGCTTTAAAGATAATGCCCACTGCCTGCTTTGGGTGTTTTAGCAATGCATGTCAAATCAGTTTAATAATACAGTACATGCTATTTATATGTATCTATTAAATATATATTGTCTTGTGCACTATATAAATTACATAGCCATGGATTTCCTAACCAGATTTTCTAGTGATTATCCTGCACTTATAAACCGGTCAAGCTATTTATTCATAATTATGTAAATCCTCAAACCAAGTGAATTGTTCAGCTAAATATAATGAATGTTTATGAGACAAAAAAAGGATAATGAAGTCTCCCCACATAACCTTTATACCCAGTGCAACTTATTGTATTACTCCCACCAGCCGTATCCACTATAGCAGTGGTTCTCAACCTTTATTCCTCCAAGAATGCCCAAGTAAACCACAAGATTATGTAAAGGTCCACCTACACATTTCCATTCCTATAATTTTGCTGCTGTTTGACAAAGATGTTTGTTTTTGACCTTACATTAATTAACACAATGATATTTGCTTCTAGTGCTGTTACACTGCTTGTACTTCATAGAATAGTGTAAAATTAAGAAAATCCTTTCAAAGACAGTGATTTTATTAAATAAAAAATACTTGTGTGTGATTTTCTTAATCATAATATAAAATGAGTATTTTAATTTTTTTTAGGATAAATAATAACAAGCAATTACCAAAATATAGAAATTCTCACTGCAGATATTTTTTTAGCAACAAAAACTACTTATTACTTAGTTGGTTTAACCATTACTTTTTAAAGGTTGGGAGAATGTGCTGATAGGGCATTGCCGCACCCACCACATGACAAACCACCTGCATTGATGCAGTGGGTGACACCTCAGCACCACATTAGAAGAGTGTAAGGTTTATTGCAGTGGCTGGAGTGCCAATCCTGCTTCCAAACCCCATGTTTTCCCTGTTAAGTTGGAGGACCTGCTTGCAGGGCTGGATGCAGATTAACGTCATAACCAGGATGAAGCAAATGTAGGTTAAGGGCTTTGTTCAAGGGTCCAACTGAATAGAGTCAGTTCAGAGTCAGCAACCTTCCAATTGCCAGCACAGATCCCTAACCTCAGAGCTATCATTAGTATATCTGAAAGTAAAAAAATCAAACATTTTTAAAATGAAGTATTACTCACTGCAGACATTTTTTCATAACTCAATTACAGAAACTACTTCATTTTTCACTGGAGCACTTCCACCATGGATAGCCCCATTAAACACAACTGGAAATGCAAAGGTATTTTCTTTCAACATATCATATTCAAGACAGCAGAAAAGACAAAATCATCATGTAGGACAGCAGCAGTCAGGTAGGCTATGGGAGGACAGGCAGCCTTGACACCCTGTGCAGCTTTTAAAAGTGAGGGCAGTAGCGGTATGTGTGACGTTGCCCTACCATGTTCTTCATAAGACTGTCAGATGTTTGGCATCATGCTAAAATACTAAAGGTCTTTATGACAGTAAGGTGTGTCATCTTCTTGTCACTTTTTCTTCTTAGGTCAGTACAAGTAGCCTGTACATATTGCAAATACAGATTACTACTATAGCCGTGGTATATAGGAAACAAACATTAAAGGGAGTCTTTGAAACAGCTAACAGCCATTGCACACTGTATGCACCATATTGTAGCAACCCAATACATGGTTTGGGAAGAAGGTATAGCAGAACAAGGATGTGGTCCCAGAAAGTGGCTTATTTAACAACTGCAGAGAATAAAATAATAATAAAAGGAACTGAACCTGGAACTATTTACATGTAACTATAACCATCTCACTGTGATGAAAGTCACCCTAACTACTGAAGTAATATCCAGAACTTTCTGCCCGATTTGAAGCTCTCTCCTCTTTTGCCCGATGGCCGGCCCAGGTCAAGTCACAACATCGCCGCTCACTCTCCAATTTTAATCTCACTGCAGTTATTACACCATTGTACAGTCAACGATGACCTCACCACTTTTTTCTACATAGACAAAAATCACCCCGACTGCAAGCCATTTCAGTGTGGCTCACATGTTCCCATCACTCTTCCAAAAGTACTGTTTTAACTTGAGTTTTATTGAGGAGTATTTTGCATATAATGTATAATTATGTTCATTCATCTTTCACCAACCTTGACAGTTTACTGAGCCCTCCTACTGGGCTGCTGCTATTTTCAAAGGTTTTGTATTATAGGACAGTACGTATTCAAGCAATTATATGGTAGCCCAATTACAAAAAAAATACTGTAAATACTTTCAGTAAGGGCTGTCACCATTTTTCATACTTTATATTGACTTGTTGCATGCATTATAATTACATCATATGCAGTATTTGAGTTCAGATAGTAAAGCACAACTGAAACTTTGTTTTGATATGCAGTTTCTTGCAGGCTCTTCAGAAAATACGATAGTACAATACACAACTTCAGATTTACGAAGTACTGAGTTTTTTAAAAACAGTTCCATTGGAACTTTATTTCAGTGTTACAGTATATCATAGCATTCTTCTAACGATATCCATTAAAATGCTGGGGATATTAATATTGTACATGACGTGTTCATAACAAGAAAAAAAAAAATGACACTGCTCACCTGCAAACAATGAATTTCTTTTTAATACGCAGCTCCATTTAGCCGTTATTCAGTTTTTGTGGCTAATTGCAGCAACAACATTAATCTTTATTCAAAAGACTATTTTTAATTGAATATTCTTTTTGTGATTATTTATTGAAGTTTATTTATTATTTGTTGATTATGTTATTGTTGATTATTAATGTTACTTAAAAATTAATTGGTAACATTTTATTTGCTTTATTAAAATTCTCCAAATTAGCAATATGCAAAATCATAACAATCATCATCATAATGATAATAATTAAGCCACTGATTTAAACATATGCATTTAAAACATAATTGGAAATGCTAAAACAATTTAAATGGTCATGTGATCAAGACAGTTATATTTTCTGGGGACATGTGTCAATAACAGGTAGCCCTTCTCTTGAGCTTCTGGTGTTTAGATTACCTCCCCATCATGTAAATATTAACATTTTATTCCTTGGGTAAGAAAATGTATAATCTGCCTACCCATTCTTATCCTGCTAAAGAGCTAGATAACTTCTCTTCAATGTGCTAAATGTATTTTTAAATTTTATCCTTAAAGTAAAGTTTATAGGAAAATTAACTGAATTTGTACAGGCTGTCACTCACAAGCACATGGGGAGCAGCTTAAGGACCCGAGACGAACCACGACAAGTCATGCCAGGGGACAACGGCAGAGTACTAACCTTTGTCTTCTTATTTTCTCATCAAGGACGAGGAGGCGCCGCCATAATACCGCCCAGATGATCCAAAAAGCCACAACACTTCCGGGTTCCTTTCTTCCCTCTGGTCCCCATGTTATGACGTCAGCCACCCATCCAGCACCACGATTTTCCCAGCATTTTCAGTCTGACCCCATAAATTGTCCATCTTCCCTTCCCTCTAGGTCTCTTGAGATTTTGTAAAATGAAGACGATTGACCATACTTTTGTTACAGTTGGCGTAGCTGGCAGGATTAAGCCCGAAGATGTCGGAAGGGCAGGACTTGAATGAAGTTCTAACCACTTTGGAGAATGAGCTCCAGGCGGTCAAGATGGACCAGGTCGCCACTAAGGCGGAGCTCGCCGAAACTAAGAAGCTGCTGGCAACTGCAGAGGCAGTGAAGCCGGAGCCCGCATAGCCACCACCACCTCCGATCGTCCCTCTCACGGAGGCAGACAATCTCAAATCATATCTGACCATATTTGAGAGAAAGGCAACTCTTAATCAATGGCCACGGTCGGAGTGGGCATCCATCTTGGCTCCATACCTGAAGGGCCCTGCGCAGCAGGCCTATAACGATCTTCCAGAGGAGGAAGCCGCCCAGTATGACCTCCTGAGGACTGAGCTCTATAAGCGCTACCGCGTAACCTCCGGCCAGTAGGCGAGGGTATGGCAGCAGTGGAAATTTAACCCTTATCTCCCAGCTAGGGTCCAGGTGTTCGAGTTCTGGGGCAAGCTCAGGCACTGGCTACAGCCAGATATCCATGTCTTCTGGAGGTCCTGGAGCGACAACTGGCAGTGAACCAACTCAGGGTGATTGAGAAGCCTACTCGCGGGATTCAACAGGGATGTGTCGCCACCCCTGAGCCCACCATTCGCACTGTGAAGGCTCCGGCTACACCAAGAGACCGGGTGCCCGCCCCTGCCGCACTGTTTCAAGTGTGGCGAAGTGGGGCATATCCTTCCCACCTGTCCCCTTAACGCGGAGCTGATGGACTGCAGCTACATAAGAGGAGAAAGGTACTGTGCTCTGTCGAACCCTCTGGCGGTCACAAATACAGTGGAACCTTGGGTCATGACCGTAATTTGTTCCAAAACTCTGGTCGCAACCCGATTTGGTCGTGACCCTAAGTAATTTCCTCCATAGGAATGTATTTAAATACAATTATTCTGTTCCGGACCATACAAACTGTATGTTAATTTTTTTTTTTAAGATTTTTAAGCACAAAAATAGTTAATTATACCATAGAATGCACAGTGTAATAGTAAACTAAATGTAAAAAAAACATTGAATAACACTGAGAAAACCTTGAACAGAGAAAACTAACATTGCAGGAGTTCACGCTATAGCCTTACAAACCGCTCGCTGTAAGCACTTTTTTTTAAATGAGTTTTAAGCTCAGGGAAAAAAACGAACATTTGAAAAATCCTTCATTTATACAAAAACTAAACCATAAACAACCAAGAAAACTAACCTTGCATGAGTCGAGTTCTGGCATGAAGGAAGTGAGCAGGAACTGGGTGGAGAGGAGATTACAATTTTGAGGTAAAGTCACTGACGATGCGGGTTCGCTACATGCTTCCATCTCACTCCCGGGAGCCCTTAAACCCGTCACCGTCAGTAATGTTACCAATGAGCACAACAGTGAAGCACTACAATGGAGCAAGGGGATGGTGCAAAAATTGCCAAGTGCTTTTATTAAAATCAACAAAACAACAATTAAAAACAAAGTCCAAATTAAATAAAGTGCAGTGCTTTCAGAATCCTTCAATAAATAAATAATCCCATAAAAACAGAAGTTAAGTGGAGGTTAAATTACAATAGAAAAAAGTATTCATTAAATACAAGGTTAAAACAATGCTGGAAGCAGTTTCTTTAAAAACAAGCCAGGTACATTCTTTAGCTGGTGACCCCCCTGCTTCTCCCTATCCAGGAAGCCACTCTACCATCAGCTGTCCTTCCTTCTTCCTTCTGGTCTGGAGGCCTCCCGAACCCTGGCTTCGGTCGCACACTCTCCAGACCGAGACTTGGCTTCCCAGGACACCCGCGTCAGGGAATTCACCACCCAAACCTCACGACTTCCGCTGACTTCTCAGCCTTACGCAGCCAGCCATCCTCCTGGTCAATCCAGCTCCTTGATCGCTCAGCTGGAGTGAACACTTCCTTCTGCCCCACCGAGTGTCGGCCAAACACCCCTGCTTGGGCTCATTGTCCAGCTGCCTGCCTGCGAGCATGCAGTTCTTTACACCCTGCTTCCTTCCTCACTCCACAACCTCTGTCTTTCTTTTCTTTTTCCTCCATTTAGCTGCCTCACGCTTCTATTTATGAAGAGGACGTGGCAGCTGTAGTGCGGCGATTATTTATTTAAAATTGGCCTCTTGACGTGAGCTGTGGACCCGCTATATCACAAAGTCCAGATGCATGCCTGACCGAGAACAATGTAATGTACAGGGAGAGACTAAACACTTGCATAAATCACCGGCGTATACAAACCGGAAGGGAAACGAAATAGAGCACAAAGAGTTCACAGCAAATGCACAGGGAGAGACTGAACACGTGCATAAATCATCGGTGCGTACAAACCGGAAGGGAAACTTGCTTGTCCATCACCTGAGTGTGTGGTCATGAACAGATGCAAAGTTTTGCAAACTTTTTTGGTCATAACCCGATTTGTACGTGGTCCAAGACGTTCGTGACCCGAGGTTCCACTGTACAGGAGTGGTGTTGATAAACTGGCACTCGGTTGGGGCATTGTTTGATTCTGTTGCTTACCATTATGTTCTACCACAACAGTGGCTCACTCAACGGATGAGTGTATTGTGTGTACATGAGGAGACCAGGTCATACAAATCTGTAAACTACTTTATAACCAGGAAGGGAAGTCCGAAACAGCTACTTGTCGCAGTGTTGCCCAAGCCCCCATATCCAGTTATATTGGGACAAGACTGGTACGAAAGTAAACGAGGTAGAGCGGTCACCACTTCTATGCCTAAGATGGGTATGACTATGGATGGTCAAGGGGCCTCCCAGCTGCTCCCACTCGTGCTCCTTGGCAACTAATGATGATGTGGACGGCACAGGGGCGTGCTCTTCAGCGACGGACCCTGACCCGGAAGTACAGTTGGGTAGGGTTCTGGGGCAGGGGAGCACTACTCCGGTCAGGGCACCCGATCTACTCGCCAGCATAGACTATTAGTTCCAGGCTACACTGGCATCATTTAAAAGGGAACAGTGGAATGAGGATTCCCTGAAGTTTGCCCGGAATGCTATTGTGTCCGTAGACAACATATCGTCGCTAGATTCCACACCACCGGGACTCTACTTTGTTTTAGATAATGAATTGTTGTATCGAGTTGCGAAACATGAAGGCAAGGTACGAAAGTTGCTGTTAGTTCCGCAGACCTACCAGCAGGAGGTTTGCGAGCCAGCTCATGCCCACTTCTTAGGTGCCCATCTTGGGACTGAGAAAACATTGGGGAGAGTAAAGCTCCGGTTCTATTGGCCCGGGATCAACGAGGAGGTCCAACGTTTTTGCCAGTCTTGCCCAGTCTGTCAGCTACGTCAGATACCCAGAAGGGATCGCGATCCTCTAGTCCCAATTCCCCTTATTGATGTTCCTTTTGATAGGATCGCAGTCGATCTCGTAGGACCCCCAGAGCCTTCAGGACGAGGCCAGAAGTACATACTGGTCACAGTAGATTATGCAACTCAATACCCAGAAGCGGTTCCACTGCGAGTTGCTAATACCAAGAATATTGCATGGGAATTGGTAGGGCTTTTTTACCTCCCAGAGTGGGCATACCTAAAGAAGTCCTTACAGACTAAGGTACACCCTTTACTTCGGATACGTTCAGGGAGGCTGCCAAAGTACTCTGTATTAAGCATCTCAAAACGTCTGTTTATCACCCTCAGACAGATGGACTGGTGGAGAGATTTAATCAGACACTTAAACAGATGCTGCGCAAGGACGTCAGCACAGACGGTAGGAACTAGGACCAACTTCTGCCCCTAGTCATTTTTGCCCCAAACTCTACGCGGTCTTCCCCTTTTGAGCTTCTGTATGGACACCAACCCTGGGTCATTTTGGATGTATTTAAAGAAGGTTGGGAAAGGGAGGCACTTCCCTCAACAAACATCTTGGAGTATATTGTGCAGTTTAGATTAGATTACATTTGTGCGTTGCTTAAAGAACACATGTCTTTTGCTCAGGCAGCACAGGGCACGAATTCTAACTGAAACTCCTCCATGCGTGAATTTCAGCCAGATCATCGTGTATTGGTGCTCATGACCACCTCCCACTCAAAATTCCTGGCCCATTGGCTGGGTCTGTACGAGGTTAAAGTGAGAAAGGAGCTCGTTGACTATTTGGTAAGCCAGCTGAACCACAGACCAAGCAAGAGGGCGTATAATGTTAACTTGTTGAAACCATGGAAAGCTAGGGAAGAACAGCCTCTTTCCGGCCCCACCCTCTCCCTTTTCTCCAAAAAAGTCACGCTTAACCTCTTGAAACCTTTGGCTTCTTTCCAGAGAAGGGAGCTCAAAGGAGCAATCCTGTCCGTCCCGGAGTTGGGTCAGTGAAGCACCAGGCCTTGCTGATTCAGCATGACATCGTGATGGACCCAAGGGTGGTCATCAGGGAACGACCCTATCGCCTCTCGGAGGTGAAGCATGCGGAGATAGAACTAGAGATCCAGCAGATCCATGTTGGACATGGGCGTTATTGAGGACAGCCAGCCCTTGGTCCAGTGCTATTGTCCTCGTATCTAAGTCGGATGGCTCTTGAAGATTCTGTAACGACTGCAGACATCTTAATCAGCTCTCCAAATTTGATGTTCATTCCATGCTCCGAATCGACGAGCTCCTCGAGAGGCTGGGAACGGTCCATTATTTGACTACTCTTGACATGACGAAGGGTTACTGGCAAATTCCCTTAACGGCATCCGCTAGAGAGAAGACTGCATTTAGCACCCCTAGTGGACACTAGCAGTACAAGGTACTTGCATTTGGGCTGCACGGGGCGCCAGCAACCTTCCAGCGTCTGGTAGACAGAGTGCTACGGCCCCACCAGTCCTACTCTGCCATCTACCTCGATGATGTGGTCATCTTTTCCGGCACCTGGGAGGAACATGTATTGCAGGTTTATGCTGTCCTCCTGATACTAGTGAGAGCCAGGCTACGCATCAACCCCCGGAAGTGCTTCTTCAGGTTGAATGAAGCCAAATATTTAAGCTACCTGGTAGGAGGGGGGGGACGGTGAAACCACAGTGCTACAAAATAAAAGATATCCTTGAATGGCCCCGTCCGATAGTTAGGAAACAGGTGCAAGCAAGATATAACCACTGGTTTGTACCTCGGTTCTCCGAGAGGGCAGCCCCCTTGACAGACTTGACAAAGAAAAGGGCCCCTTTGCATGTGGTGTGGAACAAAGCAACAGAACTGGCATTCAGTGACTTAAAAATGGCTCTCACTTCGGCACCTGTTTTGAGAACACCTAATTTTTCACTTCCTTTTCTCCTCCAGACAGATGCTTCGGACACAGGACTTGGTGCAGGGTTGAGCCAAAGCATCGATGATATCAAACACCCAGTTATTTACCTGAGCCGAAAACTGTTGGACCAGGAGACAAGGTATGCAGCGGTGGAACGGGAAGCCTTGACCAGCAAGTGGGCGCTAACTCACCTGCGGTACTACCTGCTGTACCGGGAATTTACCCTGCTGACGGACTATGCCGCCCTCCAGTAGATGGAACTTCACAGGGACTCGAATCCTCGGGTTACCAGGTAGTTTTGGGCCTGCAGCCATATAAGTTCACCGTCACTTATCATCAAGGTAACCTCCACGCCAACACTGATGCACTCTCGCAGGTCCATGACCTCTCAGTTTCGGTCACCCGACCCGATGGGTCTGGGCTGAAGAGGGGGTCATGTCACGCACGAGTGCATGGGGAGCAGCTTAAGGACCTGAGACGTACCACGACAAGTCGTGCCAGGGGACAACAGCAGCGTACTAACCTTTCTCTTCTTATTTTCTCAGCAAGGATGAGGCGGCGCCGCCATAATACCGCCTGGACTATCCAAATAAGCCGCAAAACTTCCGGGTTCCTTTCTTCCCTCTGGTCCTCATGTAATGACGTCAGCCACCCAACCAGCACCACGATTTTCCCAGCATCCTACCATTTAATTTCCGGTCCGACCCCATAAATTGTCTGTCTTTTTTTTTGTAAAAAGATGATTGACCATACTTTTGTTACAGTATACGGGGCTAAGAACACCAAATTTTTATGCTGTGCCTGTTTTCTATTACAAGGCATAAGTGAAAACAAAGACATGTTAAAACAGGCTTCTAAAAAGATAAGGAAAAAAAAAATCAAGGTCAGCAATACTGTTCCTTGTAGGGTTCTTTTATTGGTAAGATTACATTATCATGTAACTTTTTAAATCTGCTTTTTCTATTACTAGAGCAAGAGTGTCTGTTTACTGTACTTAATCCAACCAGGGCCAAGAGTGAAGAATTTCCACGCAACCTATTGCAGGAAATTCTTTCATTTTAAATATAAAGCACCTAAACAGTTGAAGTATTTTTGCTTGGCAGTAGCGTGGTGGTTTGCTTTCCACCACTTCCAAGTTATAAGCCTGCAAAAACATAATTAATGACTAGATATGGTGTTAAGTTAACTTGAATAGACAACTTTGTGAAAGAACAAACAGATTTTAAACAGGTGCTTTCTTACTCATTATTTTCAGTTTGAGTTTATTTATACTTTACATACTCCACTTCCAACTAACATACTAAGTGCATTTTACTCATGTTCGATATAATGTTGCTAGAACAGCCTCCACCAGTCCATGACATTACAGTATATTGAAATAAGAGAAAATAATCATAAACCATTCACACACATCTATGTCTCAACATATTCTAAATAGTGAGAAAGTGTTGGATGGGATGTTTATTAACCTGAACATTCAAGATAACAACATTAAATGTGCAAATTCTATTCACTCTGCACAATATCAAAACACTACCCCAACATATTGTGAATTTAATTTCTTTTTGAAAACATGTACTTGTGTCAAATCTAATGACTGCAACACAAACTAAAAAGTTGAGTGTTTAACACTGTGTAACATCTCCATTTATTTTAATAACACTTATTAAGAATATGGGCAAGTCACGACTACTGCCGGATCAACCTAGTACCAGCATCCCTCTGCTTATGCAGCCATGCCCTTATTAAAAATTCAGGTCAGAATATGGTTTGTCCTTGTTCTGCTGGAAAATGCAGCAGTGTCCCTGGAAAAGACTTTGTCTGGATGGTAGCATATGTTGCTTCATAATTTGTACATTTCTTTTTTCATTTTTGGTGTGCTCATCAATGTTCAAGCTACCCATGTTATGGGCACTGACACACCACCATACCATGAATTTTGCACCTGATGCGGATAACTACTAGGGTAGTCCTTTCCCTGCTTGCTCTGGAGTACACAAGCGCTATTTTTTTTTTTGTTTTTCAAAACTATTTGAAATATTGACTTATCAAACCACAAAAAAATGACTCCAGGTGAGACCACACTCAGTGAAGTCAGTGGCACTTCTGGACAGTGCCGATGTATGGCTTTTGCTTTGCACAGTAAAGCCTTAAATTGCATTATTGCCTCACTTGTTACACACCACCTGCTTTACAACACCTTGTTATTTCAACTTGTTTTGTTATTAGTCCTAAACTAACCTGTCCCATTTTTTGTGTTGCAGGCATCAATTTAAGGATAAAAATATACTGTACCTACAAAAGAATAATGCAGTTGAATAGGTAAAACATTAAATATTGTCTTTATAATGTTGTCTTAATAATGTGTTTATAATGTTTTTCTCTGAATACATGTCAAAGTAAATTTACATATCAGTCATTTTTATTAGCAATTTGTTTTGATACTGGGGTTGCACACTGATAAACTGTATATTAATAATGAATTGTCATTGTCACAGTAATACTCAGCAAGTATAAAAACAGTTTATTCTACTGCCAGCAAAAAGGATTCATAACATACTGTATGAACTATTACCTCATTTTATGTTAGCAATGTCTGGAAAAATAAGATCTGAGAAGGAAAAAAAGCACACCCCACATCAAAACACATTTCCGTTTAAATAGAACAATAAAAAACGTAACGTTTCACAAAGGAGACATTTATAATGTATACAAATAGTAGAGTACTAGGTTTGTATAGGACCCCAAAGAGAAGAAGTAATAACAGGCTGTGCAGCTCATATTACTATCAGCACTGTGAGAAACCAATTACACTTACCAAAGTAAACAAAAAAGAGGATTCATAGCGGTAAGACATTAGACATCCTTTAAAATTATGTTAGGTTATGGTGTCCACATATCCTAACAGAACATTACCTCCCATAAACTTCTTAGAAGACTGACGGTGTTTTAGATAAAGTGATATGTCTAAACTGACCCTCTATGACAGCGTGAGCAAGTGGGCAATGTACTGGTGCCCCATCCACAGAAATTAGGAAAGGATGTTGCCCAAACTGATCCTGAACTGAATTAAAGGTCTGAGAATACTGCTTTTTTTCATGCAAAAATTTCCATCCATCCATTATCCAACCTGATATATCCTGCAAGAATTTCCAATGTATAAATCCATTTGTGACAGTACAAAACAAACAACCAAGTTAACACCTGGGATAGAATCATCAATCCACAAAAAGAAATTAAGGTTAATGAACACAATCATTCTGGAGCTATGACAAAGCAGACCATTCAAACACTTTCTGCACAAGGTCACTTAAATAAAGAGTGGTATATAAGAGTGTATATATTTAAAGTTACTTCCCTTTTCAGCTTTCTTCTTCTTTTACAAACATGAAGTGAAACTTAAACTGGATATGTCTAGCAATTTGCAGCATCACTACATTACCTGCACAACCTGCATGCTGTTAAAACTGCTGTTTGTTTTTTCCCCCAGGCTTTTCAAAAGCAATACAAATTATGAAGACAACTGGGATTTTCTGACCCATACCTTATATTTATTTTGTGGTTATTAGTTTTTTATTCAGAATCTTTATTTTAAAGTTTACAAATTTTCACTGTATTTTTTGACACCATTATGTTTTTTCTTCCAGGCACCACTATAATGAGATGACAGCATTGCCCGTTGTCATGGTAAAAAAAAAACACATAAAAAAAAACAAACAAACAAAAAAAAAAACAACTTATCAGCTTTGTTTTGAGAAGTCAGTACAAAATCTCGGCTCAAAATTAGATAACCTGAGAAAGGGCAGATTTTTTGGAATGTGTAAAAAATCCAGATGGTAATGAAAGAATTAAAGGGACAAGTTATTGAAATTGTCTCAGATTTATACAACAGAATATCTGAGGAGCATCTAGCCAAAGAACTAGCTACTAAAATAGGAACAGGAAATATTTTGTAAAAGTAGTCAACTCAACAACATAGAAACTGAAAGCAGGAGTGTTAATATAAGATATAAAGAGTCTGTCAGCGTGGAAAATAAAAGTTTAGGCAGTAACCATGTTGCAAAAATCTCTTTACAGTGCAACAATTTTCAATAACCGGAAAGTATTAGCACTACACAATTGTGGGATAGATGACAGTTTAATTAGTGAGACTTCACCAAAGTAATTAGATATTTGTAACATTTCTTTAAAGTTTAAATTGCAAGTCATGTCAATTGATAGTAAACGTATTGGTAGTGGATCAATGGATTTCATATTTCCTCCATCTACTGCTCCAAGTAGGACTGTTTCATAATAAAAATATCACCTTCTTTGTTGTACAATGACACATCTCCTATCTTACCTTGGGGATGCCTTGGTTATCAAACCCAATCTGTCTCTGGCTAGAAAACCAGAGATATTGAAAATTGCAGCATCGAGCATTACCAAATGCCCCTCCCCCAAATGCAAAACGTATGCTCCCTACTGTAAGGAAATTTTAACAATGGTAGAATATATTAAAGAACTTAAAAAATGTGTTAATTGTGCCATCTAACAGTCTTGTGGTAGCTGGCTGTTTCTTTACTGATAAGAAAAATGGTGGTTCACATCCATGTATTATGTTGGAGAAAGTGGGCATTGCTCATTTGAGTGACTTTTAAATGGCACACAAGGCCTGTTAAGACAGCAGATTTAACACGGATGCAGAAATCTAGGTTCATCAAACGCACACTTGCGTTCTAAAATAAGTGTCTGCACTGAAGTCCGTACCAATCTCAGCCCAGTACTTCATATGATAAAGGTGTATATCAGAGTAGAACTGGCATATTTACAGAATGTGTCAAATGGATACACACATTTGAACAAAGAACTATAATACAAGTGACAACTGTGAGAGATAAAATAACACCTATAAGCAGGTGCTAGTTCTGTGACTGGAAGTGACTTTAATTCAGTCACAAGAGGTTACACTTTATTTTACAAACAGCTGCACTCATCTCTCAGTGCATGAACTCTCTGAAATCTCCCCATTCTCTGAAACCAAAAAACTGATGAGACACTCTCTCTTTTGGGGAAACTAAAATCTGACACTCTCTTATCTTTGTTGTCCTGAAAGCTGAGATCCACTCTGCCATGTCAAGCACTATACCAGGATCTCAGTATAGTCTGAGAAGACTGAGAAGCAGTCATTACTTCAAAAAGAGGACTTTAACTCTGTCAGGCAGAGTAATGCTTTTCCCTGTAAAGTCCAGACATATTAAAAACTACTACTATGAACTTAGATGGGAAAAATTTGCAATTACATTAGGCATCTTAAAAACAAACAGAATTTCAATATGTATGTAAGCTTAATACATAATAAAATGCGTCTACTGAGCATCTTACCTTGTAAAAAAGTAAATGCGTCTGTCTGAGCCAGCAAAATAGATGAATGCCAAACCACTGCTTCATTGTAAGAGTCTCAATTTGTTTACTCAATTGGAGGATCTGCATATACTATATGTCCATATAGCCTATTTCAATAGTTTTTCTTGCTGCCTTCTCTCTCTCTCAATATGTTTTTTAACCTTTGAGTGACTTGATTGCACAGCTTCACCCATATTCTTCTGATCAAACATTTTCCCCTCATAATTTACATGTCGTACACCCTGAGTCTTCATCTTTATGGAGCCATAGTTTGTATTTTTTATTTGTTAACCAGAGAATACCAAACACATTTACCCATCATTTGGCATATTTGTTAGAGGCCCGCTCACCACACAATTGTCACAAGATCTCATAAAATTAAACTCAATCCTCTTTTCAAGATTTTGCTAATTTACAAAATTATGTAACATAGACCTTGTTTCCAGTATATTAAAAATCCATGACTTTTCCAAAACTTAATGGTCACGTGATCATTTTTCAATGCTTTTCCAGGTCTGGAAAAACAAAATTTCACTTTCCATAACTTTCCAGGATTTCTATGACCATTGAAACCCTGTATATTTCTATAATCCTCGTGTTTATCAAAAAATTGCATTATTCTGTTTCTTAAAACAAGTGTATTACAGTTACCTTGATATAACTGTTAGAGATAGTGTCCAAAAGAAAAAGTTAATCAAATAATTCAATACAACTTCTACTTTTACTTAACTACTGGTATTGCCAAAAGACAAAACTGATAATTAACCAAGTTAATTCATCTTCCTTTTCTTCGTACATTTAGTCACCACTGGATGACCAAACAAATACTTATTTTTTCTATAATAGACTATAGGTAGCTAAATCAAATAACTGGAAAAAAAAAATTCCCTTCCCTTGATCTTGTCTCTTCTCAATCAGGTCAAGGGTTCAACGATATTCCCTAGACTTGACCTAAGAAATGCATATCTAATCTGAATACATGATAAAGAAGAGTAGAAAAATGCCTTGAATATTGCCACCTGAGATTATGAATATGAAGTAATGGGCTTGCCAACAAGCAGTAGTTCTGAAGATTTCATTAACAATATATTCAGGGATTGTACTGTATCATATTGGGCATATACTTAGTGTATGTTGGTGATATTCTGATCTGTTCTAAAGATTTGTAAACTCACATATTGCGTGTTAAAGAGGAGTTGAAATGCATTCAGCATGGAGAAATGTAAGGTCTATACTGATAAGAGTGCTGATTCTGGAATTTAAAATCTCTCAAAAGGAGCTAGCTATGGATCAATTGAAAATTGAGGAATTATTAATTTTGAATATATCCAAGTGTGTAAAACAAGTACAGCGCTTTATAATTATTACAGATATTTTATATAAAACTTTAACTCTGTAATTGTTTCAATTATCTCACGGACCAAAAAATCCTAGAAGTTTGTTTTGAGTTTCGAGGCAGAAGTGGCTTTTAACAGGTTAAAATGGTTATTAACTAGAACTTCTATCTTGAGACTTCTGTGTCTAGACTTTCAGTTCATTTTAGAAGTAGAGATGTCCCATATTGGTGTAGGACCAGTATTGTCTCAAAAATATTTTCACTCTGATCAGATACATCCATATATATTTTTCTTGTGAAAATTATTTCCCATGGAACAGAATTATGATGCTGGTAATTGTGTACTTTTATCCATAGTATTAGTTCTGGACGAAAGGAGATACTGGCGGAAGCTACATTTATTTTTATAACAACTTTTTATACACAGAATGTAGCTTAAAGTGCTTTACAAGATATCAAAGAAATAATTACAAGAATTGAAAAACTAATTAAAATTAGGTAAGAATAATAATGATTAATTAACAAACAATAAATCAATATATGCTTACATAAAATAGATATAATTAGTAGAGGAGTTGAGTCATTATGTATAATGCTGGTTTCTAAGTCTCTAAAGATGAGACAAAAGAAGAAAATTTAAAAAAAAAAAACACTTCAGAGCTAAGAAGCTGAAGGAAAAAACCCACCAACTAAGCATTTTACCTTATATAAATGTAGACAGACAGACAGATAGATAAACAAGGTGAGCTCAGTATGCCATGCTCAACCTCATCCGAGTTCACTTCTGTTATAGCATGTCTATTTGAAAACAGCTGTGTTATATATATATAGGGGAAGCATGAACGGGACTGAGATAAAAACGAAAAACAAAAACCCACTAACCTTTACAAGTACCAAAAATTTACACCAGCTGTTACAGACTGAAATCAAATGTATGTTTTTTATTGTATAATAGTAATAATAAGAGCAGCTCACTACTTAAAACATTAATACTGGGAAGCAGCCAGCATCGAACCTGCGACTACTATTGGGATTACAACTATCAGCAAAAAAAGCAAAAATCAAAAAAGTGTTTTTTTAGTTTTTCTTATGATCTATGGTGTTAGCCTGGCATATCTGTATTGGTAAAATATTCCATATTTTTGGTGCATAACAGCAAAATGCTGCCTCAACACTCCTTTTATGATAATCTTTTAGAATAATGAGAAGGAGGAAAATAGCCATTTCTCATCTGCACAGTTTATAAAAATGTAATTTATTTAAAATCTGCCAAATAAATGAATGCTCAACAAACCAGGTATTATTTTTAGCAGATTTAATTTTATGATCTCTTATTGTTCTGGGAAACAGAATGGCAAATCAGTTGCCATGTCACACATTTTGAAACCAGATGACAGCCCGGAGGAAGCCTCAACAATAGAGAAGTTCTTCTGTATCATTATTTCACCTTCAGCCCCGCCACTTGAAGACCAAATCTGAGCAGCTCAAACTCATATACCATCTGGTGTTTTTTACATTCCCAATCCCTTAATGTAACTAGGTTTTGAATTGGACTCACAGTAGTAAAATGTTTGGACACCCGAGGATTCAGAGATGTTGAATATGCTTGAAAAGTTATTTTAAATTAGAGAACATGCAAAAGGAAACCAAAGAATACATTCCTGCATTTGAAATCTGTTGTTGTGCTAAGTCTTCTTAAGGGTTGCCCACTGGGTTATTGCAACCTAATCCATACCCATTTTGCTCAGCGAAACAATTACTACAGACTCTGTTACAGATCTTCTGTTCTACTAATGGTTTTACCACAATTTTTGTAGTTTTTGATTGCTTCTTGAAAAATATACACATTTCAATTTTCTCAAGAAACTTTACTTGGCAATAGAACTGGCTACTACACCAATCAGACACATTAAAGCCACTGTCAGGTGAAGTGAATAACATTATCTTCTTACAATGTCTCCTGTCAGAAAGTGGGATATACTATGCAACATGTGAACTGTCAATTCTTGAAGGTGATGTATTGGAAACAGGAAAAATTGATAACTGAGCAACTTTAACAAGGGCAAAATTGTGATGGACAGTCCAGTGGGTCAAAGCATCTCCAAAATGATGGGACTTGTGGGGTGCGCCCAGTATACAGTAGTTAGTATGTACCAAAAGTGATCCAAAGAAGGACAACTGGTCAACCATCAACAGGGTTATAGCTCAACTGGTCTGATCCAACAGAAGAACTACTGAAACAGAAATTGCTGAAAATCCCAATGTTGATCATGAGAACAAGGTGTCAGAAGACACAGTGAATCATAGCTTGCTGTGTATGAGGTTGCATAGCCACAGACCTGTCAGAGTGCCAATGCTGACCCTTGTCCATTGTTGAACACTCCTATAATGGCCACCTGAGCATCTGGACTGGACATTGGAGCACTGGAAGAAGACAGCCATGTCTGATGAATCAGGTTTTCTTTTCAAAGGCAATGTAATGCATTGGGCAATGATCTGCTAGAAACCTTGGGTCCTGGTATTCATGAGGATGTTACTTTGACATGTACCACCTACTTAAAGACTGTTGCATACCACGTTCAGTCTTTCATAGCAACAGCATTCCCTGATGGCAATGGCCTCTTCCAGCAGGATAATGCACCCTATCACACTGGAAAAGTGGAAGTCAACCTATGTAATTAGGCAAATGGCAAGAAAAGCTACTTTAATGAATTCAGAACTTTTTAATTTTGCTCTTCAGTCAAAATGGACGCCATTTGCATTTGGACAGTGAGTTTGTGTTCAGTGCAGCTGCTTACATTTTTAATTGGAAAAAAAAAAGATAAAGAATTTAAAATTGCTGCTTAGGATGTTAGCCTTGTGTCTTCTTGATAAACAACTTACAAACATTACAAACATTTGCTGCTTTTTTAAAGGTTTGTACTGTATATTATTTGTGTCTGTCATACAGTATACATTTTGGAAAGAAACAAGTATTACATAATTAAAATGGTAATCCATATTTATAAAAAATACCTCAAGAATTACAACTGTCTAGCTGATACAGTGCTGAAAAAAATTCCTTATAAATATAGTAGGAAACAAGTACAATTTTATACTGAAAGGCAGAGAAGAGATGAAAACCAAACAGTGTCTCTCAGATGGTTGTTTCAGAACAGTTTAAAAAACCAAAATGGATGGAGGCTTGTACATTACATTAGAACACTTACCAGTTTGTAACAAATAACAACATTGCATGGAACATTCAAATATGTCTAACTGAATGAATTTTTTGCAAGTAAAAGTTTAAAGTAGTCAACACTGTCCTTCTAACCAGTCCAGCCATGAGACAATTTTCAGAACAAAGTAATCCTGTTTTGATACTGAATTTGTAGTACAAGGATAAGTGGGTGATCCATCTCACCTAGCAGACAGAGATAAAAGGTCCTATTTAAGAATTCCTAGAGCAGCAGTAACTAGGTTTTTATTTCTTCATACTTCTTTTGTTTATTTCTCTCTTGTGTGCTTTGTTTAAAAATATACAATTTGTTTGTACTTTATGGCCTCCTTTTTGTATCCCAAGGGGGATACTCCAAACTTACCCACATCTCATCCAGATGTTTTATAAATCTACTGGAATCTCTATTTCAGCTCTATGAATTGGTACTTTGATTTAGATTCCCATGGCTTTCTGCAGGATGAAAATGTTTTCTGACTCATTTAAAAGCTTTGCCTAAAAAGGAAATTTGAAATCAACTAATTTCTTATTAGGTCATTCTCACTGCCCCTGAGTTTTTGAACTTATGATTTCCTGTAAATCCATGTATGCTTTAACAACAACAAGTAAGGAAACATCCAAACCCTTTAAGTATTTTGAAGAGCAAATATCTCTGGGGCTGACCAAGCAATTTATGGGTGACAAAGTATTTGCCAACATGATTGAGTACTAAATACAAAGCGACTGTCATCGCATCAAATATAATACTACTGAAAAGATTTTAAAGAAGGATTTGAATTATGAGATCGTAAACGTACCAGATTTCCTGCATGTTTACTTCCCTTGGTAAATAGGCTATTTGACAGTTGAATCAACAGTTGGATGAAAGTATGAAGACATAGAACTTTATTGTAATGTAGCACAGTTGTGCGCTGGAAGCATGCTGCATCAGTATCGTTGTAGCTAAGAAAGAACAACACTATGGGAAATGGTTTGATATCCTTTTTTTTAAAAAAAAAAAAAAAAAAAACTAAGATCAGAAACCATATGAACAAACAATCTGTGAATTTAAATCATAAGTCATGTTCCTTTGTGTTCTGGCATCTTCCTTTCAACATGTATGTGTGTTATAGATAGCAGTATATTTCTTACAGAGTCCCACCTCAGTCCAATATTTGATGATTTGTTTAATTGGTGTCACTTGAACAAGTTAATGTAATTTCAAATTTTTTGATACTTTTAAATTCTTTCTTGATAACAAATTAAAAATTGTTTTCTTTTTGATGTGGTAAAGTAAGATAACAAGTGCCAAGAATGAAGAATTACAGAGGCAGCAGAAGATGGATGTGTACTCAGTAGCAAGGTTATACTGCTCGAGGTTACCTGCTCTGTATTGCTCTTCATTATGTTAAGTTTCTGATAATATCACTATACATAATATTTTTATGTCAATGTGTCTGTCCTTTTATGTGAATTACTGCTTTAACCACGTTGCAGTGATGCCTTTGGCCCGACAAAAAAAAAAAAAAAAGCCATACATTGCTTTTTTTGATCTGTGTGAATGTGCATGTATCACCCTACAAAATATAAACCTCATAAACTACTATCATTTACCTGCTGAATCTGTTTGAAGAGGTAGTGCCTCAGGGCGGTGGAGTCAGTACTCAAAACGTCTGTCTTGGACTCTCTCAACTTATGGTACCACCAAATCTGACTCCAATATATTTGTAATTAAGCTAATATACAGTATTAGTGAAAAGTGTGGAGTGACCCCAAAACATTCATTTTCTTTACAGAAATGATACCGTTTTTTACTAAGATACCATTAAACTGATTTAAAAACATAGCCAATGCATTACTAGTATGTATAATGGCTATTACTGCTTGAAATGACTGATTTTTAAGTTATTATTTGTGTATGTCTGCAAAGCCCCATTTTCAGCAGCAACAAATAATATGGCCAACTAGATGAGATGTCAGCATATAAACTAGATGACTGTTAGTCCATTATGTAGGCTAAGAAATCATTTAACCTGCCCATGGTCAAGGAAAAGAAATGTACAGATAATCTTGCTGTAGCTCTGTATTTCTAAAGGTATCTCGAGATTGTATTAATTTCAGAATAAGCTAAATCCTTGTAAAATTACACAGAATTAGCTATGAGTATTAGTCTAAAGGACACAACGCAAGCACAATGCATGCACTGGATGTAAACTGAACCGTGATTATGCCGTTTGGGAAACACATTTAAATATATATGAAACTTTCTTCAAAAAGACCCTACAATGACCTAAATCAGAAGTCGGCATGGCCTTACCTAATTTTCAATTTTATCACTCGGCGGCTAACATACAAACTATAAAAACCTGAACACTGACACAAATAGATGAACCTACACTAGCTTGGCCTGCAATAGAAATGAACTCCTGCAGTACTTCTTTATATTCCTTGCATTGTACACCAGTAAATACAAAATATCATCAATATCCTAACAACCCAATTGTCCTTCATTCATTAAGAATATGGGACCAATGTAGGAAGCACTTTAAGTTAGAGAATATTTTATCTGTGACACCTCTACATGAGAACAACTTTTTTCCACCCTCTCAAACTTGCACAGTTCTGTTAGGTTTTGACTTGATTCTATGGAATGTTATATGTTATTAATAAATGTAAAAAAAAAAAAAAATCATATTTATAAATTATTGTAACAATAATAAATTGTAAAACACGAAACAAAAAATTTAAGAAATGAAAAGAATTATTTTATTTTAACAATATGTTAACAGGCTACTAACAGTTCCAAAGAATATACTGTTTCCAGGTTTCCCAAGGTGTCTGAGGTCTCTCCCACAATTCAATGACATTTATGTTAAGAAATTTAGTGACTCTTGTGTATTCAGGAGTAGGTGTGCCCTGCAAAAGACTAGCATAACAGCCAGGCCTGCTTTCTGCCTTACAGCCTATTATGTAATGATCCTCCCTAGTCATTTAATGGAAAAAGGTAAGCTTATAAAACTCAATGGACAGCTACAGTAAAGAATTAGTATTCATTCAATAAACAACAAAGGAAAATGTATTGTATGAAATGCTAAAAGCTTAAAAAGGGAAAAATGTATTGTATAAAATGATAAAGGCTTATTATTTCAGTATCTTCACTGTTTTTGTTGTTATTAAATATCACGGATTTACTTATAATACGGTTCCCGCAGACTATTACAATTTCAGTCTTTTTCCAAGTAATTTGTATTGTTTGCAAGAATACTCCTACAATATGCAACAATAATAAAAATTAAAGACAGTTTGCTGATTTTTAACAAATTAGATTATTTTCTGCTTAACTTGGAATAAAGTCTATCAAGCCAAATAAAATCAACTTACTGAATCTGTTTCCCTTTCAAATAAATGAACAAATCGCATCTTACTCAGTTTATATAGTTGGGGGTTTATCAAAAATGAACAGACAACAGTATAAAGAAGTCAGACTATTTAGAATTATGGCAGCTATGTTATCTAAGGATTTTGTAGTGATTTCAGCACAGATTACCAAACTACACAACACAAAATCACAAAGGCATAATACTGAAATAAAAAGTGTAATTTGCTTTACAAAATAATCATAATAGCTTGATTAAACAGTTGTGAGGGACAGCATACAGCCAGAGTTGGTTTGAGGTGTCTACCTGGATGGGACGCCAATACCATGGATGGATAGATGACAGCAATAATTCCAGCTTATTGTTTCCACCTGTAAGATAGATGGCAGCAGCCCTGGATATCAGTACCTGTTCAGACACCCACAGGGAATGCCGGGAATTGTACTCCGGTAGCACAGTCCTCTATGGTCAGCGGGTAGCTCTACAGGCTGATGCAGAGAGTTAGACTCCCTACTCTTTGGGACTTCTGTATGGCCTGGAAGTGCTCTTGGTTCCTTCATAAAAGGGACTGCACTCCAAGTTAGGATCAGAGACGGGCAACACTCAACTTGGATGAATAGTAGTGTGGACAAACAGACACAGACAGAGAAGAACAAACCTCATAATTGTTAGACAAAAAGTAACTGTTAAAAAAAAAAAACCCTTTATTTTGCGACCGGGATTGTTGTGTGTTCATGTTTGGGGCTCAGTGCTGCCCCACTAGCATTCTCCTGAAGACACGCCCATTTCTACAGCCGCTACTGCTATAAAAAGGGAAGAAATAATGCAATATTATGATGATAAAGAGGAAAAAAGGAAATTTAAATAAACATTGTTCCATGAATTATGGTATGATTTCCAACCCAAAATTTTTTATCTAGAGGAGGTGGATTGTAGAATTCAACAGTAAATTAAATTAACACTTAAAATAATTATAGAAGTCTGAAGTGCATTTTAAGATAAAATCTGATAATGTAGCTAAAAATATATTAACTAGCAAAATACCCCCACTTGTGCTATACAGGAAACTGCAGTGCATGTTATAAAAAGGCAATTTGATATAGAAATGTTTAGCTTATTTTTAAATCCCCAGAATTTACATAAAAGAAGAGTCCATGAGTCAACAGTTTTTACTTTTGTTTAACTGATAAAAAAGAAGTACATTTATTGCACAGCTAGCATGTCTGGACAAAGTAGTAGTTGCATTTTAATGCATCAGCCCATATAAAAGAAAGTTTGTCAGCATTCATCAAGTTGAGATTACCATCACATTGATTCTATAGGAAATTCAACACCATTTAAATTCAGTTCTGTTTAGAAACTATTTAGATTAGGAAATGTTGGCAACCATAAAATGGAAAGCAAAAAAAAAAAAAAAAAGATAAGAAATACATCAAAAAGCAGGTGGAGGTCAGAAATTAGTAGGACAAACAAGAGCCGAATCAAACAAAATCAAAAATGTTAATCAGAACTCGTTGCCAAAATAAGGTCAAAGAGAATAGTCCTAAGATTTATCAGAAGTATCTTAACTTCCACCAACACTAAAAACAAAAGAATTGAAAGTTTCAGCAACGAGAAGCTGAGTTTAACTGTTGTGATCTGGAGTTTACTTTTAATTTTTTTTTTTACAGTTTCTCTTTGGCCTATAAAATAACTGGTTTTGGGGGTTTAGAAGTCAAGGAATTTGGTCATTACAGTGTTTTGCGATTCTGACACAATTTAATGGTGTTTAAAAGTAAACACATTTTCCTGCAACACCATCTTATTTTCATTAAAGGCACCGTTATTTTGAACTTGGCTAGTTATTTTTATTGATTCACCTTTACATCTTAACTCAAAATGCTTCTCTGGGCTGTCAGTACACCACCATCTTAAAAATATGGGCGATATGTCATGTGACCTCTGTCACATGAATGGCAATGGGCATAGTGGCCATAAATAACATGAAAAGAGTGCTATCTATAAAAGAAAGCATACTGGAATGACAATAATTCCAAAACTACAAAACAAGGTATATGTGTACACAAAAAGATACAAAATGAGTATAAGAGGCTTCTTCAGCTGTGACACCACCCACAACACATGACAAAGGAGAACAATACATAGATTGTAAAAAATAAACAGAACAAGGTTTTCAAAAAACACAAAATAATGTATAATAAACACATAAAAATACTTTAGAATGAGCAAAGAAAACAGAAAAAGTAAAAGAAACATAAGCCAGAAAACACAACTTGGCTGAAACGGGACACCTAGAAAGTGCAGTAAATTGGGGAAAAAAAAAAAAAAAATGAAAACAATAATATTTAGTATGACCACTTTTTGTCTTAGGAATACCACCAATCCTTTTATGTCCACTTGCATGCATTTTCTGAAGGTACACATGTGGTAGTTTGTTCCAGCCCTCCTGGAATACTTACAATGGTTCTGTACATGCATCACCACAACGTATGTACACAAGTAATTTTTTACTGAAACCATAGGATAGTTTGGTGAATGAAACTTAACATTCTGTAAAATACACTTTATTCAATTTAGGTTTGCGCTTGGGAGAGGGTGGAATATGGTTAAAACATCCAGGCAGCAATAACCAACCCTGGATGGGCAGCCAGTTTATTATAGAGCACACTCATGGCACACTCTGTCAATTGAGATATGCCAACTAACTTAACAGGCATGTACTTGGAATGTGGAAGGAAAACTAAAGTAGTAGGATAAAAACTCAGCTGGACAGAGAGAAACTAAAAACTCCACACTGACTGAGAACATGATTCAAACCCAGGATACATGGAGCACGACGGGTAATCAAATTGCCACTTATGATGAATGAAAACAAGTGCTGGAACTTTCTATATTGGAGCTTTGACACAGGGGCTATTAAGTGTCAGTAAAGTCTGTCTCTATGAAGGAAAGTAAGGATGAATACTAAGCATTTAAATCTGAAAAAAGTGTAATTAAAAATGCTGAGAAATTAAAATATACAAAAAGGAGAAATTAACTGATTTCAGGACTGCACAAAGTGCAGTTTTAATGTTAGGTTTAAGTTTGCATTAGAAAAGGTAAGCATATATTCTATGATGTGAGAAGCACTGCTTCAGGAAGTATGTTTTACATTACTAATAAGAACAGCTGTTTGATATTTGCCAAACCTCCCCCAAGAGTTTTTAGGAGATTCTGTTAAATACTGACTTAGGATGTGACATTTGTGGTGGGGGTATCAGTGCACGTGCCCCCTCTCTCTCTCTGTTTGGTGATACAAAGCAGATACTTTTAAAATGGCCTGAAAGGAGGACAAGATGAGCTTGGGTGAATGAGTGCATATAGCTTCACTCTTCAGGAAGAAATCTTTAGGAAGTGTAATTTGTGGCAGGGGCGCTGGAAGCATGCACTCGGCCAGTTTGGCTGTGTTCAGATATTATATGAGCCTAGAAGCCATCTTCCACAGGAAAGCCATTAACTGCCTAGCTGATATGAAGTGGGTCTGAAGGACTAAAATATGGCTTTTTACGACTGACCATTCTGTACCCTAATGGTCCAGTTGTGTTGAAACAGGATTGGATGAAGCAAAGAATTGTGCATACCCATTGGTCCAGGAATTGTGATAGGAATGGTATAAGCTTGTCACTCTGCCTTTCTCTCACCATTGTACCATGAAGAGAAGACTACATACATACATACACATACAGTATATAAACTATATACAGTAATCCCTCGCTATATCGCGCTTTGACTTTCGCGGCTTCACTCTCACAAATTTTATATGTAAGCAAATCTAAATATATAACGTGGATTTTTCGCTGCTTTGTGGGTTCTGTGGACAAGGGGTCTTTTTACTTCCTGTACATGCTTCCTCAGTTGGTTTGCCCAGTTGATTTCATACAAGGGACGCTATTGGCAGATGGCTGAGAAGCTAACCAATCAGAGCACGCAGTTAAGTTCCTGTGTGCTGAATGGCTCAGCGACGGAGCGCCGAATTCAATTCCGCGGCATTAACCAGGAAGTCTTGTCTCGCTCATTCAGCATCAACGTGTTTCGCTGTGTAAAGAGTTACCTTTTGTGCTCTTTTATGTTTATCTTTGTGCGTAGTCAAGCCCTTCATTATGGCTCCAAAACGATCTGCTCCTGCTACTACTTCAGGGGCCGTGCCCAAGCGCCAACGGAAGATGTTAATGATTGCCGAAAAGGTAAACGTTTTGGATATTTTGAAGGAAAGGAAAAGCTACACCGCTGTAGGATGCCATTACGGCATTAATGAGGCTACGATTCTTTTTATTTAAAAAGTAGGAAAGGAATATAAGATCTACGGCCACAGTGTCCTTTTAAACAGGGTGCAAGTGGAAGTAATAAGGCAGTAGTCTGGATGGAATCTGCTTTAGGGATTTGGATTGAAGTCTGCTGGAAGAAGAACAACGATGGTGCTATACAGTTGCCTGAAGAGGCTCCTTTAGAAGAGCTGTAACGCTCTCCTTTGTTGTGCAGTAAAACTAAACTCCTCATTATCAGACAAGTCATCGTGTCATTGTTGGTGAATAACTAGAATTAATTTTCTACTTACAGTACTTAGTACATGTACGTATGTTTAGTGTCACTGTACACACATTTACTGTATACAATTTTTCTTGCATTTTACGTATTTATTGCTGGTGGCCTGTCTAGAGCAAAGGCGGGAGGCTTTATAGGACGTTGGGCGGAAGTGACGTCGTCCTTGGGGCCGGGACCGGAAGTGATGTCGTCCTCTGGCCCGAGACCAGAAATGATATGTCCCGTTTCGAGGTGGTGGCTCCTGGTGGGATTTCCCGGGAAAGACTTGTGGGGAACTTGGAAATAGCGTCAGGGTACCCCCCCGGGCAGATGTATAATCAGTCCTCTCTAAGCCCTTCAGCTGCCTTCTATGCACACGTGTGTGACAATACATAATTTTATTGAATCTTACCTAATATCGAAGAGAATACAAAGGGTTTATGCTGTATAACTGTGCGGGGAATATTTATAAACAGTGTGGGAGAGTTTATAAGGGCTTAAAATATACAAAAATAACCATACAAATATATGGTTTCTACTTCGTGGATTTTCACCTATCGGCAGGGGGCCTGGGTCGCGATCAAGGAGGGATTACTGTATGTATATATACTAGCTGTGTAAGCCCATGCTGTAAAAACTCCGGGGTCCTAGAAACTATTGAAAATGTCAGAAAAAAAAAAAAAAACCCTGAAATGTAGAGATGTCAGGTAATAAGAAAGGAACTACTCTGGGCATCTCTCTCCTAGGAGGATTCATTTTGCCAATGTGCTCACATCACTTGTGCGTTAGCAGCGGGAGGAAAAGTAAAAGGGATACCATTTTGCCAATGTTAGCGGCTAAGCGACTTTGTCTTTTTTCTGAGGTTTTGTTTCACTGACGTGCTGGCCCCGCTTATGTTATTAGCGGCTAAGAGAGTTTTCTGTTTCCTCAGAGGTGGAGCCCTTACCCCAACTCCACCTCTCACTTCCAGATACACATAGTACTTACACGTTTAGACGTTTATATTATATCTATATATATCTACAGTACAGGCCAAAAGTTTGGACACACCTCCTCATTCAATGTGTTTTCTTTATTTTCATGACCATTTACAGCACTCCATCACTCTCCTTCTTGGTCAAATAGCCCTTACACAGCCTGGAGGTGTGTTTGGGGTCATTGTCCTGTTGAAAAATAAATGATCGTCCAACTAACCTGACTTCTGCACACCAAAACTGCTGGTCCCGAACCCCATTGATAAAGCAAGAAATTCCACTAAATAACCCTGAAAAGGCACACCTGTGAAGTGAAAACCATTTCAGGTGACTACCTGTTGAAGCTCATCGAGAGAATGCCAAGAGTGTGCAAAGCAGTAATCAGAGCAAAGTGTGGCTGTTTTGAAGAAACTAGAATATAAAACATGTTTTCAGTTATTTCACCTTTTTTTGTTAAGTACATAACTCCACATGTGTTCATTCATAGTTTTGATGCCTTCAGTGAGAATCTACCAATGTAAATGGTCATGAAAATAAAGAAAGCACATTGAATGAGGTGGTGTGTCCAAACTTTTGGCCTGTACTGTATATCTATATATGGTACCATGCATGGCCTCAACTATCGGGCAAAAACAGGCAAACTGTACATAGTTCTAAAGTTTCAGCAAAAGACCAATGAGTAATCAAAGGTCAGCCACAAAGGAGAAATGTAACAATCAAGTTAGAAAGAAGAGAACAATCCTACAGGCACAGGACAAAGGACACAGTAAGTCTTTATGTTAATATGAACTATTTTGTTTCTGTAATTTGGTGGCTGTAAAAGTAATTTGTCTTCTAAATGTTAAACTCTGGGAACCATTTGCTCCCAAGTATTTTTTTTTTACTTTGGAGCTCTGTTATTTAAGGTAAGCTTCTTCTGCATTGTGTTCGGTATTGCTGCTATACTGATGTTAAAAGTAGCAGAAGGAGCACTACTGCAATTACAAATTCTTTCTGGCAAATATGCCAAAAGGGCGTCACACAGGCAGAAATGATACACTGCTCAGTTCATAGGAAGTCAGTGAAATAATTATGTTCTTATGATGGTGACATTTAAGCAGAAATCAATTCTCATTCCTAGCCAAGAACACGCTTTGCATAATGGATTGCCAAAGCAACATTATAGCACTTAACGTAACTGTGAACTTAATGCTGTGCTTGTTAAAAGATTTTAGCAGGTATATCAATTGGACATCTTAATAATTTAACCTCCGCTTAATCACTTTTTTCCAATTGAATGTTTAATAGTTGTAATTATACCTGCTATTTTTCATTCTTGTTCTATACACAGTGGTAAGTGGCAAGTTTGAAACACAGTGTACAAGTTGAAACCTGTGCAATTTAAAATTTCAGTTTCATTCTTAAACATTTACAAAAACAAAGAAAAATAATTTGAAACAGTATTTAGTGGACCATCAAATAGTGATCATTTGGGGAGAGACACAAATGCGCGTGAGAGTGTGGTCTGTCTAATTAACTTCAACGGCATTATGCATTGAGCGATTGAGGCATTGTGGCAACGGAGACATAACTGAGAAAAAGGAGGAAAAAAAAAAAAGTACAGAAAGAAAAGAAAATGAGGTTAAAGGAAAGGATTGGAAGGAGGGCAGGAGCAAGCGAGAGAGAGCTGATGCAAGATTGGAAGAAGCAGGCGGACAGGATTGAAGCCCCAGGGATGGACCGAGTAGCCGGTGCTCAAAAAGGGGGCTGAAAGTTGCTCCTGCTGAGCTTGAAAGCAGGAACAATCAGAGCACCCTGAAGGGCCTCTCCCACAGGGCTGGAGATGGCAGAGGGAGTCAGAGAGAGGGATGGCTTGGACACACTCTGAGGATTGCCATGGGATGGGCAGCAGGAACACAAGCAGGAATTGAAGGTAGTCTGCACCTGTTGGTTGACGTCTCTCCGTGCTGTGAGGTACAAATAGGATAAGCCAGAGAGATGTCTGTTTTAAAGGGTTGCACCTTGACTCAAATGATTTTTAGAAGACTGTTTCCTGCTCATTTGAACCTAGTTTTTAGTTTTAACATCCACTGAGCATCTTTTGTGGGGTTATTCATTTATCGAACCTTTTTTGCACTGCATTATTTATTTGGACACTTAATTTGTTTTGGTGAATTGATTTTTAATAAAAGCACCGGAGCACTTTTGCACCTACCACTTGCTACGTTTGTGTGTTGTGTCCTCATCAGTTGGCTCATCCCCAGATACATTATCGGTGGTAGTGGGTTCAAGGGGCTCATTTTTACAATGAAGTCCTTTCCCAAGTATCAAATAAATGGCTTCCACACATTAATATATCAAATACAATTATCCACACATTTAGCTAAGGGACAAATCTCATATCACTCATTCTTTACTAAATTTTTAACTAAACCTCATCTTTTGTAAAATTTAACCAGTCATTCTTGGACTCGTGTTATAAACATACTTTGAACAATGAATGCCACAAATCCACTACTGCACTCACCCATGACTGCAAGTAAACGAATTATACCAGAAGGCAAAATAAAATAGAAAAACGCAAGTAAAAACTTGATAAACCACAGGCTTTTGTTTTGCCACTTTTATCTCATTATGAAGTTATTTCAGAAATATATGTCGGTCATGTGACCCATCAACTGTGAGTTGTAATCATATAACTTGTAGTGTCAAAGGTTATAAAATGATGGCAAGATGAATTGCTTTTTAGTACTGTGTCCTACACAGTCCATAAAAGTAATGAGGCTTCACATTCATTCTCCAGTTGCATCAAATACATCTACAGATGCCCATTTAAGCATCCATTCATTTTCTAACCGGTTTATACAGTTCAATACTGGTGAGGAAACACCATAGGCACCTATCACTATCCATACAGAACTATACAAACTGGCACAGCTAACACTGGTGATGAAATGAGCTGCTCCATTAATTAATACCAAAATAAAATATATTTAATGCTTTAAAACACAAAGTACTTTGGAGGGACTGGCAAAACAGCATACTTCATTTCAAAATACAAACAAGCAAATAGTAAATTTGTGTCATTTGTTCGGTTATTAAGTCAAAACTAATATTCACAGGTTTTGCAGCTACACTGCAGGTTGAGTTAATATTCTAGTTCTGGATTAGTTCACTGGCAAAGCACTAGCAAAGTCTTATCAGTCATAAAAGATACTTTAAAAACAGCAAAATAAATGGAGTTTTACTGGAGTCATTAAAATGGATTAAAGTAAAACTGGCAAGTTTGATTTCACACAGGAAATCAAAGAATGGACAAAAGGAAAAAAAAATGATTGACAGATTTGGAAAATTAAAGCACCAGGATTTTGTGACATTTTAAAATTGAAACAATGTGTCTTAACCATCAAGTATTTCTCTTCAGTGACTTTTTTATAATTAGCTAAAAATGCAAATAATATTACATAGCATATTTTAAAAGTATGTCACAAAAACAGCTTTTAAGATTAAAATTAAGCATTTCCAGAACAATCTTGAAATTCTCCAATTCAACAATACAGATATAGTAATGTTTGAATGTTTATTTTCAGTATTGGTAAGATAAATCAAGTAGTCCATGATAATATCTTTTATAAAACCTCCCAAAATGATACAATGTCATCCATTTATTGTTACACTGGAAATAAACGGTAGGGTATGTTCTTGAAGAAATTTTGTCATTGTATTTAATAGGTATCAAGTATCAAATAAAAAAAAAAAAATAACAGATTTTGTGTAACATCAGTCACAAAAAAAAAATTCTATATTTTAGAACTACTCAATTATACACCTATGTTATGTACTCTAAGTGTGCATTATTTATGTTATATACTATCCATCCATCCATCCATCATCCAACCCACTATATCCTAACTACAGGGTCACGGGGGTCTGCTGGAACCAATCCCAGCCAACACAGGGCGCAAGGCAGGAAATAAACCCCGGGCAGGACACCAGCCCACCGCAGAGGTTATATACCAATTATTCATTATCATTCTTATCTAATTTTTATTAATTTCTTTGCTTGTAATTATTTCTTTGATACCTTGTAAAGCACTTCCTTTGTATGAAAATGTGCTATAGAAATAAACGTTGTTGTTGTTGACTTTGACATCCCTATTATAAGAATACTTCACCCAAAAATCTGAGAAAAAAAGATTGCCCGTTGTCCAAGTTTAAACCACGAAGCCAGCCCAGGATGAGAAGAATGCCTTCACTGACATGTACTAGGAGCCACTTAGTACATGGAAAGATATGACTGAATTACAAATGATGGTAATACTTCTTAAATACACTTGGCAATTACAGAAGTATGTGATTAGTTTCATTTCTCATTTCCTTGCTAGTTACTGATAAAACTGGAGAAGTCAGGATTCTGCTACACTAGATTGTACTGGCTTTCTTATGAACACTCATCCTTGCAGAGTAGCTAATGGCAAAAGCTTAGAGTTAACAAGGATAGTAGTCATTGAAAATAATCAATCTGTGAAAATCATTTATCAGTAAAAATTTACTTTCACACTGTGCATAGCATAAAAACCAGATGGTGTTCCCCAACAGCACTAGCTCAATGCATGAACAGATGAACAACTGAAGAGAAAGAAAAACTACTCAACAGCCTTTATCAAAACTGAGTAGCAATAACATTCTACAGGAACAGGCGTCAGCTATATAAAATTATTTTAAGCTATTTTCTCCAGCCATTAAATTACACACATACATCAGAATTCAGGAAGTAGTACCTTTTTTCAAAATCCATCTTAAATTGAGATAGATCTCATTCTTAGACATCTAAACATAGTTGCTAATCATATTAGTATGCCACTTTAAAAATATTTGTCATAAAGTATAAATGATACCAACTACAATTTTATTTCAAGAGAAGGGCAGCTCATACCTCTTCAATACTAAAGGAAAACCAATATTCTATACTTGAACAATTATAAGTTAAACTTTTCAGTAATAGTTCATTTTTGCACTGCTGATGTGGTGTGTGTGTGTGTGTGTGAGTAAAGGATCTCAGTTCCACCTTCTGCACAATTTATGACTGAAGTCCATAAAACTGTGGAAGTCTACATTAAATATATTTCACTTTCTCTGTTGTGGTTTGGACGTGGTAATTGACTATTTTTCTCATTTCAGAAAATCCTAGCCACAGTGAAACCTTACACATATGAAGTGCTAGAAATGTGAATTTGTCTATTGGAGAATCAAACCCTCAGCCTCTCTTAGGCCTAAAACTTCAACCACTGAGCCAATATCGCCAAATCACTGAAAAGAGTATTTCACCAAGTTTGTATATAAATGATGAAAAATAATTCAATAATTAAAATTACAAAAAAAAATATCATGTGTATATTGGTCTCAAACCTTCGACCATTAAGGTTGAGTTTAGGGAGAAGGTAAGACAGGCACTAGGTGGCAGTGAACAGTTACCATACAGCTGGGCAACTACAGCTAGATGGGAGCTTGGTGCTACATCAGGACAAAGGAGGAAAAGGAAACCTGGTGGTGGAATGTGGAAGTATAGTAGAGTATACATAGAAAGAGGATGGTGAAGAAGAAGTGGGATAGTCAGAGAGAGGTGCAGAAAGTAGACAAGAGTACAAGGAGATAAGATGCAAGGTGAGAGAGGTGGCGAAAGCTAAAGAAATGGTGTATGATGAGTTGTATAAAAGGCTGAACACTAAGGAGTGAGAAAATGACCTGTACTGATCGGCTAGACAGAGGGACAGAGCTAGGAAAGATGTGCAGCAGGTTAGGTTCATAAAAGATAAAGATGGAAACATACTCATAAGCGAGGAGAGTGTTTTGAACAGATGGAAAGAGTACTTGGAGAGGCTTATGAATGAAGAGAGAGAGAGAGAGAGAGAGAGAGAGAGAGAGAGAGAGAGAGAGTTGGATGATGTGGAGATAGTGAATCAGGATATGCAACGGATTAACAAAGAGGAAGTAAAGACTGCTATGAAGAATGGAAAGGCCGTTGGTCAAAGTGACATACCTGTGGAAGCATGGAGGTGTTTAGGAGACATGGCAGTGGAGTTTTTAAACAGATTGTTTAATGGAATCTTGGAAAGTGAGAGGATGCCTGAGGAGTGAACAAGTGTACTGGTGCCTATTCTTAATAATAAAAGCGATTTGCAGAGCTGTAATAACTACAGAGGGATAAAATTGATGAGCCACAGCATGACGTTATGGGAAAGAGTAGTGGAAGCTAGGTTAAGAAGTGAGGTGATGATTAGTGAGCAGAAGTATGGTTTCATGCCAAGAAAGAGCACAACAGATGCAATGTTTGATCTGAGAGTGTTGATGAAAAAGTATAGAGAAGGCCAGAAGAAGTTGTATTATGCTTTGAGGACCTGAAGAAAGCATATGACAGGGTACCTCGAGAGACGTTATGGTATTGAATGAGGAAGTCAGAAGTGGCAGAGAAGTATGTAGGAGTTGTACAGGATATGTACGAGGGAAGTGTGACAGTGGCGAGGTCTGCGGTAGGAGTGACAGATGTATTCAACGTGGAGGTGGGATTACATCAGGGATCGGCTCCGAGCCCTTTCATATTTGCAATGGTGATGGACAGGTTGACAGACGAGATTAGACAGAAGTCCCTTTTGACTATGATGTTTGCTGATGACATTGTGATCTGTAGCGAGGGTAGGGAGCAGGTTGAGGAGTCACTGGAGAAGAGGAGATATGCTCTAGAGAGGAGATGAATGAAGGTCAGTAGGAACAAGACAGAATACATGTGTGCGAATGAGAGGAAGGTAATTTGAACGGTGAGGATGTAGGGAATAGAGTTGGCGAAGGTGGATGAGTTTAAATACTAGGGATCAATAGTACAGAGTTCAGAGGATTGTGGAAGAGAGGTGAAAAAGAGCACAGGCAGTGTGGAAAGGGTGCAGAAGAGTGTCAGGAGTGATTTGTGACAGACAGACATGCATCAGCAAGAATGAAAGAAAAGATCTACAAGACGGTAGTGAGACCAGCTTTGTTATATGGGTTGGAGACAGTGGCACTGACCAGAAAGCAGGAGACAGATCTAGAGGTGGCGAAGTTAACGATGTTAAGATTTGCATTGGGTGTGACGAGGATGGATAGGATTAGGAGTGAGTACATTTGAGGGTCACCTCAAGTTGGACAGTTGGGAGACAAAAGTCAGAGAGAGGTGAGATTGCATTGGTTTGGACAGGTGCAGAGGTGAGATGCTAGGTATACTGGGAAAAGTGTGCTAAGAATAGAGTTGCCAGGCAACACGAAAAAAGGGAAGGCCTAAGAGAAGGTTTATGGATGTGATGAGAGAAGACATGCAGGTGATGGGTATGACAGAGCAAGATGTAGAGGACAGAAAGATATGGAACAAGATGATCCGCTGTGGCAACCCCTAACGGGAGCAGCAGAAAGAAGAAGAAGAAGAAGAAGAAAAATAGAAAAGGTCTTGAACATTCAGACGAAAGTCCAACACACTAACCACCTGACCAACAACACTAATTTTTCATATTTTATGATAGACGGACATCGTTTGATCACCCAGCACGCATTTATTTACATCACAACTATTTACAATATTTACAGTTCAGGTGCACAAACCCAGTGCCTTCAGCACCGATTCCCCAAAAGTCTGGGCCTTTCACACAATCATCAGTGCCTTACTTCTGGCCGCCCCCAGTCCTCTCTCCAGCTCCGTCCTCTTCCACCCGACTTCTGCTCTCGAGTGTTGGGAGGCGGCCAATTTTATAGCACCCCAGATGCCGCTCCAAGGTTCTTCAGGCACCAGGGCACCACCTGGCAGTGGCCACGGGCCCCTACAGGGTTGGGCTTCCAGCCCTCCTCCTCAGCCGCATGCCCTATATATGTTAAATCGCTTAAAGTATAAGGAAATGAGAAATTTAAATTGGACATAATTAGCATACAGATCCCGGGTGAAAACTGATAGAATATTCCATTGTCACTGGAATTCAGCATGCATGCAAAGTTTGAAGGAAATCGGCTTGATAAAAGTGTATAAAAATTGATTGCAAAATTTGACCCAGACAAACAGAGGGTAAGATGAATAAAATTGTGCAATAATAATAATAAATAATAAAATTGATAGGACCTAAAATTGATAGAATAACCTATTATTCTATTGCACAACCTTTAGAGGCAATCACTGCAAACAAATGATTCCTTTAGCACTCAGTCTTCTGCACCTGTCAACAGGTCGTTTGGGCCACTCTTCCTGAGCGAACTGATCCAGCTGTATCAGGTTTGATGTGTGCCTTCTCCAGACTGTATTTTTCAATTCTTTCCATAGATGTTCGAAAGGATTCAAATCAGGGGTCATAGAAGGCCACTTCAGAATAGTCCAATGTTTTGTTCTAAGCCATTCATGGGTGCTTTTAGCTGTGTGTTTTGGGTCATTATCCTGTTGGAGGATCAATGACCCGCGACTAAGAGAGAGCTTTCTGTTATAGTAGTACTGTATGTTCGACTCCAGAATGTCTTGGAAGTCTTGAGATTTCATTGTACCCTGTACAGACTCAAGCCACCCCATGCCAGAAAAAGCAAAGCAGCCCCAAAACATAACCAAGCCTCCTCCATAGTAGGTACAGTGTTCTTTTCTTTGAAAGCTTCACTTATTTTGCCTGTGGATGCACAGCGGATTGATGTGACTTGCAAAACGTTCCAGTTTTGTCTCATCTGTCCAAAGGGCATTCTCAAAAGGGAGGACTGTGGCCTGTCAATATGCATTTTACTAAATTCCAGTCTGGCATTTTTATGTTTTTATTTCAACAGTGCAGTCCTCGTAGGTCTTCTTCCATTGAGCCCACAGTCACCTAAAAAGCGATGGATAGTGTGATCAGAAACTAAATGGACCTTGACCTGTAGTTCATCTTAAATTTTTTTGGAAGTTGTTTTTGGATTTTTGCCCATCATTCTCACTATCCTGCTAATTCTGGGTTAATTTTAATCTTGCAAGCTGCGTCCAGGGAAGTTGGCTACTGTCTCATGGACCTTAAAATGTCTAAATATTTGCAACTGTTGTCACAGAACATCAAGCTGCTTAGAGATGGTCTTATAGCCTTTGTCTTTGACATGCTTGCCTATACTTCTCTTTCTGATCTCCTCAGGAAACTCCCTCTTCTGCTTACTCTCAACTATGTTTAGTGTGGAACACACAATGAGCAGAGTGACTACTTTTCTTCATTTAAATATTCTGAATGACCGATTGCCCAATTGGAGACATGTGTGATACTAATAAAAAAAACAAACAGCTAGTCTGTAAAAATCACTCTAATCCAATTATTTTGGATGTTTTCTTGGACTACCAACAAGTATTAGGGGAAAAGTCACTGTGAGATCTTTAAACCCATTTTTTATTTATGAGGGATCCCCAAAAAATAGTAGCAGCAAATATTGCAAATGAATGTTTTGATGGCTCTATTTTATTCAAGAAAGCATTTCATTTTAAGTCATTTACAAGATTTGTTATAATTACTAGTACTGTATTATGATTTAGATTGTAACTGGATTAAAGGCATATTGTAACTCTGAACTCAGAAACTGAGATGATTTAGAGCAGGCTGAAACTATTCTAATTGATTTGAAAACTTCTGACAAAAATAAATATTTCATTGTCACCAATGCTTGGAAAAAAAAAAAAAAAAAACCATTAAAGCCAGGCTGAAGATAAGTTGTTAACACCACTACCATTTCCTGGCAAAAAAAAAGTGTGTAACCTGCAGGTTAAATTTGTGAAAATATAGCAAAGCATACATCCACTTAGGGTCAACCGGATCAAAATATTAACATAAGGTTGGCACAGTGGTAGTGCTGCGGCCTCGCAGTAAGGTGACCAGGGTTTGAGTCCTTGTGTGGAGTTTACATGTTCTGCCCGTGTCTGTATGGGTTTCCTCTGGGTGCTCTGGTTCCCTCACACAGTCTGAAGACTTGCAGGTTTGGCGGAGTGGCAATTGTAAATTAGACCTAATGCGTGGTTGGTGTGTGTGTCTGTGTGTTCACCCTATGATTGACTGGTGCCCTGTCTAGGGTTTGTTCTTGCCTTGCACCCTTTGTCGGCTATGACAGGCACCAGCACCAAACATCCGCCACCCCGCAAACATTGCAACAGCCTTTCTGGACAATGCAGGTTAGAGAATGACAATTAGTACAAAAAACTTGTACATCTTTAGAATGTAAGAGGAAAACCAAAGTATCTAGAGAAGCCAGAGTATCAAAGCAATAGATTTTTTTTTTGCATGATCTTTACAAAGCATTTCAATGAATAGCTATCCAGTGTGTACCTCATTGCTACAATCAAAACTCTTGGAAGTCAAGGTGGCATGATCATTGTTATGACTCACTAAATTCTCTGTAATCTCTCTCTTCAATCTTCCAATCATCTTGGTGGCTACTTGATTAGTTTCTCTGGGATTAATAAACACTAGGCCAGTCTATTCAATTGAATAATAACATGCATACTGTGTGAAGTAAATTTTTTTGGTAATTGACCAGAAAATGTGTCAGCTATAAGAAATTATTTTTTTAAACAACTAATGATAACTTCAACAGTACTGAATGTGTAAACAACATTGGGAACCAGAATTTCTATTTTTTTTTATTTTGTTAATATATCAGTCTCAATTAAATGGATTTTTAAAATATCACTCATTGCTAGTTACCAAAAGCCACTTAGTCTATATAAAATTTCCAAATAAGAATAATAATTCAATTATGCATTGTACTTTTCTAATGAATTTCAGCTAATTATATTGCCTTATTAGAATAGTATGGATACATTAATGCCACCATTCATCTATTAGCAAAGACATACTTTAGTTAGTTCTGATAATTTTTTTCCATAAAGGGGCAAAGTATTCTGTAAATTGAAGCTAGTGGTAAGATGACCAGGATGTAGAAATGAAATAGATAGAAATTGCTACTCAAAAATTAGTATCTTTTGTCATCTTAAGGGTTAAAACAAGCACGAAACAAGCTCTGAGCACAAGCAGAAGTTAAAATTAGCTAAAATCTGTAGACATTTTCTTTGGCTTGATATTGGGTCTAACATTCTTGAAAATGGCTGACAATAATATTATTGGGCCATAATAATAACATGGCAACGCTGATGTCATCAGCTGTCCCACAAACATTCATCAATGACAAAAGCATCAACATCAAGGTGTAGCAACAACTCAGAAAAAGTCAATGATCAAAGACACACAATAAAAATAATCAATAAAAGAAAATATTTTTTTAACAGCTAAACACTGAACTGAAATAATAAAAATACAAATTAACTTTCTTGTATGTGTCATATATTGCAGATACTGACCATTTCTACCAAATGCCTTACTAGAATGTGAAATGTATAAAAACGAAACTAGAGATTCGCTCCACTCCAATTACTAAATGCCAACATACTTAGGACTACATCATAGACCATAGTAGGGTTAGCTGGACTTATTCCTTGGGTTCCAGAGATACAATGTATTTTGGATTGATAACACAATGAAGGGGTAAAGAGGTGGCCGACGGTGAAATGAGTTGCAGAATGTTTGGCATCTCTGAGAGAAATGGAGGCCAGAATGTTGGATGGTTATGAGGGACACAAACATTTCATGACACCATGCTAACAAATGACAGCAGCCAATTGTGGTTACCTTTGCTCAAGCCACTATATAATTATGCAGCCAAGAAGGCAGGATTAATAGGGGGTGCCAGAGAGAGCTCCAGTTTGATGGCCTCAGGTAGATCTCTTCTGAAGTACACGTGGTATGGCTGATTGGTACTTGTAGTTTTGTACTTATACAGAATGTAAAAATTAACCTAAACTTCACCTGTCATAATTTATTATCTGAATGGCACAAGCCTAGATAATTGAGTTTTCATTGGAAATCAATCATTTTCTGTTTTATATAGAGAAACTGCAAGGCAGTTAATGTTACAATATGGTTATTTTCACATTAACTGCACATCCGTAAATAAGACAAGGGCATAAACGTTTTGCATCAAATTTTTGACAAGTAATTCAGACAGAACACTTTCTAAATTAATCACGGATATATGTGTCCATTTAATAAATGTATACACTATAGTTCTGCACTGAACAACATGTATATGCTGCTGTATATAACAGCTAAATGCAGCAGGTTAAAATTGACCACAGATATTATATGTTCATTCCATAGTCATATGACATCTGTTGCGTTTAACTGGTAATCTAACACTTAAAGGTAGGTAAGAATTTTCAATAACAATCATAATGGTTTCTTTGGGATAATAAATCTAATGAGGATATGTCTACATTGAAAAATGTATCAGTTTAGGTATTACTAGCCAACCCGCAGCGTACCATACGCCGCATAATCAGGCCGTTTTTTTAATGATTTTTAAGCATAGGGAGGAAATTAACATTTGAAAAATCGGTAATTTAATAAATAAGCAAGAAAAGCAACATTGTAACAATGCATGGAACGAACCAACACACAATCATCTGTGACTGAAAACTGGCGGACCGTCCTCATGCCTTCTCCTGCCAGACGGAGGGATGGGGATGCATGGCGTGGAGTCTGGAACGGGAGGAGAGGAGGAGGACGTCCATTCAGCTCCGTCCGTCATGCTAGTCTGCTGATATCCTGTTCAGTATGCACTGCCCGGCTCATGTGCCCACCTCCAACTCGTCACTTGAGTAGTCGTCTTTACACAGTCCAGATGTACCTGTGACTGACGTAGACTTTTCATTGCTCTGTGCGGTTTTGGCTGCTTTTCTATATATAATCCACCAAGACACCCGACCACGGTAGTAGCGAGGTGATAGGGGGGTGTGTACAAAGGGTTGGGACGCAACCAGTGGGAGCGTAGGAGTTGCACTTGTGTGAATTCCACGGTTTGCAGCCCAAAAAAGGTTCAACGGCTTACCCACGCCAGGTAGACACACGTTTTACACGCTGCATATGGCGACTCACCTCCGCGAGAAACATGCCTCTATGAACAGTCAAGGTGGCTCGGAGGTACATGAGGCCTCTACGACAGACAAATATAAATGACGTTGTTTTTTTCTGTGTCGTCGCGCCTGAGTTGGTGGGCGCTGCTCTGCGAGTTGTAATCGTATCCAATGGTCTTGGAGTTGGTGGGCGTGGCTCCTCCCCGCGTGTGCCATAGGTATCTTACTTGTCGGCGGCTTAGTGAATCCATGCCCCTTCCGGTGTGCTTTCCATGGGTGTCTTACCTTAGTGAATTATATATACCTGTGCAGAATGCCTACAATTGCATTTGAATTTGTCTCTATGTTTCCTTGAGTGTTTTGACTTGTTCTTTGGTCTATCCCTCCCATTTTTGCATTAGAAAAAGTAGTATATTTGATATATCTACTGTAAGTACAGAGAGATGTTAGCTGGCACCAATTCAATTTACAACCTTATACTGTAAGCCAAAACACAAATCATGTAAATATTCAAAAATTGAAGTAGTTGGCACTATGAGTCCACATTGTAATATATAAACGTAATGTTTAAATCAAAACAATAAGGTCAAGTGTACAGTTGCTTGGTTAATGTTAATGCAGACTGATCATGTTGTAAATCAATAAAAGTATTACATTTGTGGTACTGCAGATGGAAGGCAAACGCTGAAGTTAAAGCATTCATCACAGTTTAGTATAATGGTCTTAATGGCTCTATAGAAATTTAAAAGTTGCAGAGAATTTTCCTGAATATAGCTAGATTTTTAAAATAGGAATGCTTTATATTCTTCTTTTTGAAAATAGTCATTTAGATTTAAAAAT
Source organism: Polypterus senegalus (assembly GCF_016835505.1). Taxonomy (NCBI): domain Eukaryota; kingdom Metazoa; phylum Chordata; class Cladistia; order Polypteriformes; family Polypteridae; genus Polypterus; species Polypterus senegalus. The sequence continues at coordinate 213,836,460 of NC_053155.1, forward strand.
ATTCAAAGAAAAATTACAGCATATTTAAAACAGAGCCAGATTATCTCACAAGAAAATATACACAACAGAAACTATTTTGTGGCTCTCTAAAATAAAGTCACAGCTTACTCAGCAACACTCTATTGCACGAATATTTGTATTGCTAAGCAATTATAATATGCAAAACAAAGCACACAGCTGCTCTATAAAAAGATTTTATGACATTCTTGCTCAAAACCTCAATTACACACAAAGCCATATGTCCAAAGAGCACAGGAGTTCAACTAAACAATTACAGGCCTTTCATTAACAAATGTCAAACAAGCAAATAACCCCCCTACAACTTCGAAAGTACTTGTGCTGCCTTTTTTACATAATAAAGTTGAAACATTGCTTCCTTTAATTAAACATGTAATTCGTATAATTTGCTAGTACAGGAAAAAATGTAACACATACCATACTATTAGTCACACTTTTTTTATAGTGAACATTTAAAAAGTAATAAAAAACTGTTTGATGCATGCTTACCACTTCCTGAAAATTAATTTCTTACACTGTAGCAAGGAAGAAGTTACGCATTCTCATCAGATTTCATGAATGACTTCACTGCACTTCAGTACACAAATGGTAGAATCTTCTTTTGGCTGCTCTAGTTAGGGGTTGCCACAGCGGATCATCTTTTTCCACATCTTCCTGCCCTATGCCTTACTCTGTTACATCCATCAACTGCTTCACCACATCCATAAACCTTCTACACCTACTTATTTGTATAGCCCAGTGTAAAAATGGAAAGATTGATAAAATAAGGGTAATATCCTGACAGAACACAATTGTTTTACCAGTATGTGTACAAATGTTAGGTTGCGGTCTCAAGTTATAAGGATCTGGAGGATGTAAGGATATTTAAGTTAGTGTTGAGCAAGGTGTAAATTTCTCACATCAACCAATTGCCCCCTTAAGCATTGCTAACTGACTACATTATTGCAGGGGGTGAGACATCACCATGACTAAAGGAGTCTTCAATGTTAATAGCCATGCACTGTAACAAAGTAGGGTGGTCCATTATTTAATACAAAAAAGCAAAGATGGACAAATAGGTGGCTAAGAACAACACAGGCTCGCCAATGCTTTAGCTTCAAAGCAAATGATCATAGGGAGCCAAATGATTTAACCAAACTTATCAGTCAACTAAGCTGGAAGTTAAATGACAAACATGGCTTCGGACAGTAGCCTATTCGGCCATTTGTATGCATGCCTTGGATTGCAGCCATTTTTCCACCTATTTACAGCTGGTAATAAAGCAAGTTTTCACTCGTTTATAAATGAGACTCTCTCAACAACAATGCCGATGCTTTCTTTGGTTCACGACCTCTCCGTCCAGTTTCGCCCGACCCAATGGGTCTTGATTGAATGGGGGGCCGTGTCAGTCAGGTGTGAAAGGGAGGCAGCTAAATGGGCTCAAAAGAGGATAATTCCATGACAGACCAGGGGGTGGCAGATTACATTGATCCTTTCTCTTTTTCCTCTGCAGACTAACCACAGGAAATTCCGCCTGGGCCCAATGGCGTCACTTCAAGTTCCAGGGCCTGTTGACGCAATTTCTTCTAACCGGCTTTAAAACTGACATTTTTGTCTCTCACGCCAGTTCTGTTTTGGACTAATGTCTGTAAAGACCATTGCTTGAACTTTTGCACTTGAACTTTTTTTTTTTTCAGTCAACTATTCCAGTATATGGGGTGGCTGCCCCAAACCTTTTTTGTATCGTCATTGGCATTCATTTCACACCAGGCATAAATGTGTTTCATTCTGGTATGCACATGCACTGAAATGTTACCCCACTAAGTACAAGCCCACCCAACCGAAATCCTTTTTCCCTACTAAATATCAATGTTTTTCATAGTTTTCTCACTTTTCACAATGAGGCTTTCATTTGCTTTTTTCAAAGTAGCAGAGATTTCTTTTTTCTTTCCTTGTCTAACAGGTTTGAAAAGTGATTTCTAGAATCTAAAACAACCCAAAACACTAATCACAAAATAGATTTTTTTCTTCAAATACCTAAAAGTTGAAGTCTTTTGGAGCAAAGTCAACTTCACCAGTTCCCAGCAAATCTACCCTAAAGATTTTCCAAAAAAAAAAAAAAATTTCTTTCCATTCCTTACCAAATATTTTCTAACCTAATTCAAAAATTTTTTCCCTTTTCAAAAACACTGCTCCAAAAAGCAGCATCTTCCCCCACCAGGTAAAGGTTGAATTTAAACAATGTGCTATGTGCCACATTTTTATTAAGATAGTGTCCATGATACTATACACAAGTGAATGCATATACGTAATTTGGAATGATGTCTATGGCATTGAAGTATATCATATGAGGCATACCTGATATCATCAAACCACAATGCTGTAAGCACCAAATAGCAAACATATCAAATCATAGCAACAAATGTTATAATGGTGGAAAACTGCATAGCAATGAAATTAGAAAACTTAGAATCCTTCAATTAGAGCCCTGAGGAACTACGGTCTAGTGGCTAACCTAGAATTTAAAGGGAGTTAGTCGATAGATAGAAACTTTATTAATCACCAAGGGGAAATTCACATACTCCAGCAGCAGCATACTGATAGACAATATTAACTAAAGAGCTATAAAAGCACAGTGCAAGTTAAAAAAAATGCAAGGTGTAGAGTGTGAGGCAGGTAGAACAGTCTATAATCTTGTGCAGTGTTCACGTTTACCCCCCCGGGTGGAACTGAAGAGTCACATAGCGAGGGGGAGGAACAATCTCCTCAGTCTGTCAGTGGAGCAGGACAGTGACAGCAGTCTGTCGCTGAAGCTGCTCCTCGGTATGGTGATGATACTATTCAGTGTTTGCTTTGGATTCTTCATGATTGACAGGAGCCTGCTCAGCGCCCGTCGCTCTGCCACAGATGTCAAATGTTCAGCTAGGGTGCTATTCACTTTCTCTTAATCTGGGGCACTGAATACCACCACCTTTCTATCCTGACATGAAGATATATTCCCTCAATACCAGGAACCGTTTCTTGTGGAGAAGATTTACATGAGGCTTATCTTGGGTCTGGTACCCTCTTTCAAGAGAGGCTTGCCATGTTTTTTTGTGTTTTGACTAATTGTTACTTTTGGATTGGTTTAAATATATTTATGAAACAAACTAATATATTTCTCTTTGAATTAAGATGTGCCAAAGCTAAAACGAGTAATGCAATTTAATGCAAAGTAATGCAATTTAATGTATTGTAGTCTATGCCCAGCCTTTTATGTGCTACCTTCTTCTGTCATTTATATATTATTTAGCATTACATTTTATGTGGCAGTCATGTCATAAAAGGAATAGGAAAATAAGAGTCTATTTATTATTTTCCTATATGAAGGCCTTCTTTGTTTTATTCCTGAGAAAAATTTAATAAAACAAAATTTCTAAACTAGAATTGGTTTTCCAAAAATAATTTTATTTTGCTTGAGCACTATTTTCTAGCCAGTCGTCACAATACAGGTCTTAAAGTTTGAATATTTGCCTAATGCAAGCAGTCTTCTTTAAACGTTTTGTAAACACTCAGTGATTGCCAGTGTTCAAGAAACATATACAGTATATATATATATATATTTGTTAAAAAGACCAAAAGGGATAACCAGCACGGCTACAAAAAAGGGATCAGACAAAACCTGTCCTGGTTCAGTTTATGTTCTGTATTCACTGTTTAAGTTCCCTTTTAATACCACCTTTGTTTAATTGCAAGCATTTTATATGTTTATTTATTTGTTTAATGTGTATACTTTTTCATTATTGTGTAGTTATGTTTCTTCTTTTGTGCTTTCTGGGTGGTTCCCCAAGAGGCAGGACCACCTGTCTCCATGTTGAAAAGCCCCCAGCAGTATAAAGGCTGGGGAACCCTACTGGTCAGATGTGGTACATTTCATCATACATGTTTGATGTGGCAACTTCCCTTATGTTCTAATGATTTATTGTTTACTGGATTTCTGACCTGTGCTTTGTTTTTTGATCATTCAATTTGGATTCTGTATTGGGACTTTTGTTGCAATCAGATTACCTTTTGGCAAAGCGGTTTTGTCTTTTTTTACTCTTTGAACATTCAGGAATTTCCAGGCCTTTCTTAAACATAAAACCTTTTATTTTTATAAAGATTCTTTGTCTTCTCTTATGTATAAAGCCAGAGGTTTACAATGCCCCTCTCCCTATAAGGGCATTTGTTAATGAAATTTGAGACTGTTAGTTTTTTGTGGCCAGTTTAGCATTTAGAGGGCCTGCTCCCTGTTAAGCCAGCAGGTCTTCTCTGTGACTTGTCCTATTCAAGTGTGTCTCGACACACCTCAGTGAAGACTGTGGAGAAGAACTCCCCATTTTATAACAAAACCACTGTTTAATAAAAGCCTGAAGTCTGAAAATACTTGGGGAAAAGAATTAAATCTTTTCTCAAAACAAGTATACAAATGTTTGTTGTAAAAGGGTCCTTAAACTAACTTTGTGTTTCCCTAACACCACATTTGTTGTTTGTTTTTAATTTTATCCAATAACAAGATCCTGTCCAATGCAGTTTTACATACAATCTGGGTAAAGAAGTGACAAGTACAATGATGTGCAGATGGCCAAGCAACAGACAATGAAGCCTGTGGCAAGGAGTAAAGTAAAGTACCGGTAATTAAACAATACCAACAAACATCCAAAAATACACATAAAAGTAAAAAATAGATTTCTTGGAGGCCACAACAAAGATTTAATGACATTTACCAATGGTCACTATAGTGTCACCTATCACATGGAACCAGCATCACATTACTAGCAACCTTGCACCATCACAGTAGCCAGATATCTACAATGGCAATGCTTATGAAAAAACAAAATGGTAACACATTACCAACATAAGAAAAAAAAAAAATCAAATAAAATTATGCCTGGAAACAAAAGCACATTTATTAAACATATTAATCACTCATTGTTCCCGAAACTCACATATAAGAAAGTAAAATGCTTTATTTTTTCTTGTTAAGTGAGACATATTGTTAAAGAAATGTTTCCTCTTTAAGAAAATAATCTGCTTATATTGTCTCCCATGACATCTTCAATTAAAACAATATATGTGGTGCTGACACATCACTAAATAAGCATAAATTACCATATGGTACCTTTTTCAACAGTTAAATGACAGCAATGAACTTTGTTTAAACTAAATTACTGATACAGATTTCTTCATATAAAGATCTCCTCCCAAAATATACTGCACTGCTGAGTTTTTCCACCTTGGAAACCATTTTTGTTAAACAAATCTCCTCCTTAGAAACAATACAGACGTTAACATTTTTCCAACAGCAAAGAAAAATAAGATACTTGCCCAAATTAACAATGATGAGTTCATCACTAAAGTACCCTACAATACAGTAAAACAAATTAGTCACAATATAATAATTCAATCCGGACTCTAATTCATTTTATTTCATGTGAATATCTTCCTGCAAATTCAGTTCTCACAAAAAGTTAACAAAACATTAACATTTTTTATTAATTTGTACATGAAAAGCATATAAAGTACCAAACAATAAATTGGTGTTGCTTGTTTCCAAATGTCAAGTTAGCAGTAGTTATTTACTGTACCAGGTTACATGCTAATATTTATTTACACCTCATCTCAAAGGGAATTCCATTCCGACCTTCCTATGAAAAAGGTTTTTGGTTAAAAATTTGTTTTGAGAATAAGTATTGCTCATTTTTAGCCACAGGGCATGGACAGATTATATGGCAATCAGTGATGTTTGCAATTTACGTTGCTTTTGTTAACCTGTTCCAAATAGAGCACATTTTCAAAAACCTTTGCCCCACTGCAGGGGTTGTAAAAAAAGAGAACACCCCATGAAATATTTTTGTTTATCAACATATGTTAACACTAGCTGGCTTGCGTGCTATTTCGTAGTTGAAATATGAAACAAAATACTGTATTAATTTTGCTTTAATTAGAATATATTACGATATGACGCAGACACGGGGAGAACATGCGAAACTACACGCATGGAGGACCCGGGAAGCGAATCCAGGTCTCCTAACTGCAAGGCAGCAGCGCTACCACTGCGCCACCCTTTATATTTAATATATTTTATATATGGTTTGTATTTATAAATTTTATCTTTATATATAAAACTGTACAGTACAGACTAATAGATCAATGCACAGCCTAAACCACTGGAGCTAGAAACGTGAAATTTGGACAGTTTTTTTATTTGTTTTGTAGAGCATATTTATCAAGTTTCAAGACTAAAGTCCTATTTTGATTTTTTTTTCCAGACAAACTTGCACACCGTATATCACCCCTGCAGGGGTTGAATTTCGAAAAATCCAAAAAAATTTTGTGTTTATTTTTGTGTTTCTCAGTTAAGTAGTTTCAGATATACGGGTATCACTTAAAAAAAAAAAAATAAATAAATAAAAAAAAAAGGTTTTAACCCCCCTTTTCACCCCCTCACAGGTTGAATTTCAAAAAAATCCCTTCTTAGTGGGTGCCTACATCACAAAAGGCATCTACCTGTCCAAATTTCATGTTTCTAGTTCCAGTGGTTTAAGGTTGTGCATTGATCTATTAGTCAGTCACCGTACAGTTTTATATATAAAGATATGTAGCTTTGTTCTACATTTAAACAGTGCCTATAGATGAAGGTGATATAACAAACATCATACCACATTTATATTTTGTACTCAATGTATATTTTAAATAGAGATGCTCTAATAGATTAGTTGCCAATCTGTATCGGACGATTTTCACTACAAAGAGTGTATCAGTGATTGGTAAATTGGCCATTCACAAAGAAATGATCTTTTCATCCCCTGCTTTTCTAGTCTTTATGGTAATTTTTGCCTATATTTTAAAGAAAGTGGAAAAATAAACTGAGAAAAGAAGTCTTCCTCTGCAATCAGACAAACGTCAAGAATTCAACATACTGAATTCGGACCTTTTTATTTTGTTCTTTAATTAAAACGTAAACTGTTTTGAGTTTGGACAGCAAGCTTGCTTTAAGTGTAACATCTTACATTTTAAATTGGAAAAGGAAAAGATAAAAGAAGAATTTGAAATTGCTGCTTAGTAAACAATAGGCTTGCATGCCTAGCAGAAAAACGTGTGTTTTGTTAAGCATGTTAGTCTCAAGTATTCTTGATAAACAATTTATGAACATCTGATGCATTTGTGGCTTTTTAAAAGATTTGTTCTGTGTTTGTGTTGCTGTGTGTCATAGAGTGTAAGTTCTGGTAAGAAACAAATGCTGCACTGTTAAAATGGTAATCCATATTTATAATTACACCTCAAGAATTAGGAATGTCTAGCTGATACACTGAAGAAAAAGTACATACCTGTATAAATATAGTAAATGTATACTTAAGCGTAAAAAAGCTGTAGTGCAGTTAATAATTAAAAATAAAAACTAACTGCAGGTATATTTACATTTAAGCAGTGTTTGCCAGTGCCAATTAATGCCTCGGGCTTACGTTGGAGGGAGCATCAGATCACACCTGCATTCAGTCAAGGCAATATAAAGGAGCCTGCATGGCAGAGGCATGGGGAATGAATAGAAAGGAACAAGAACAGAGGCTGAAATGAGAGGGAATGAAAGAAAGAAAGTTATAAGCGTGAGAAGAGGGCTCATGATAGTGGAACTAATGTAGGTGGTCGGGAACAAGACTCTGGGCTTCAGGAGCCTGAGGCTGAGGAAGAGGCACTCCTGCTGAGCAAATTCCAGGGAGTAGGAGTAACCTGATGTGCAGTGTGTCCCACAGACGCTGAGGGAGATGTGGCAGGTGACATGTGCGGCTCAGCACAGCACCCCATGGTTGCAGAGGGCAGCCATGCAACCCAATGGCAACCCAAGCCAGGAATCAATGATGAACTGCACCTGTTGGTAGGACGTTTCCTTATTCTGCAGGATCTGTAGAGGGTAAGCCGGGGACCAGTTGTTGGAAGGAAGCATTGGAGCTCACGCTTTTAAAGGAACAATTTGTGATTTTAACCTCAGTTTTATTAAATGTTTATTAATGGTTTTTAACCTCCACATTGACTTTTATGGATTATTTCTTTACTGAAGGCAATTAGATTGGAGAACTGCAAAATTGGAACACTGTTTTAGAATTTTTAATAAAAGCACCGGACACTTTTATATATACCCTTTGGCTGGATGTGTGTGTCCTCATTTGCCTGGCTCATCTCAGTTCATGAATCTTGATTGTTTCAGGTCGAAGAGGTACAGTAATACCTCCTCGATCATGGGGGTTGCGTTTCAGAACCCCCCACGATAGGTGAAAATCCGCGAAGTAGAAACCATATGTTTGTATGGTTATTTTTATACATTTTAAGCTCTTAGAAACTCTCCCAGACTGTTTATAAATATTCTCAGCAGTTATACAGTAAACTCTCGTTTATAGAGGTTGATCCGCTCCAGACAGATAAATGAATTTCCAAGAAGTAAGATTATTTATAAATCTAATATTTTCTCAGTTAGAGCATTGAAAACCTGTTTACCTTCTAAATACGTTTTTTAACATTATTAGAGCCCTCTAGACATGAAATAACACCCTTTAGTCAAAAGTTTAAATGTGCTCCATGACAAGACAGAGATGACAGTTCTTTCTCACAATTAAAAGAATGCAAACATATCTTCCTCTTCAAGGTGCGCGTCAGGAGCGGAGAATGTCAGAGAGAGAGAGAGAGAGTAAAGTAAACAATCAAATCAATAGGGCTGTTGCGCTTTTAAGTATGCAAGCACCGCGATAAAACGGAGCAATGGAAGGATCAATGTGAAGGTAGCCATTCAGCATTTTTTTAAAGATGCGTCCGTATCTTCTAAGCAAACAACCCCTCTGCTCACACCCCCTCCGTTAGGAGCAGATAATGGGGCCAATCATATGCCTCCCTGATGGTATTGCATGATGGACAAGTATCTGCCTGTATCTCAGAGAGAGTGAGAGAGACAGAGAAAAGCAAACAATGAAAAATCAATACGGGCTGTTAGAGCTTTTAAGTGTGCGAAGCAGCGCACGGGAGGCATATCGTATATCATTGAGGAGTTTTAGTTAATATGTAATACATGCTCTGATTGGGTAGCTTCTAAGCCAACCGCCAATAGCATCCCTTGTATGAAATCAACTGGGCAATCAAACTGAGGAAGCATGTAACCTAAATTAAAAGGCCCATTGTCCGCAGAAATGCGCGAACCAGCGAAAAATCCATTATATATATTTAGATATGCTTACATTTAAAATCCGCGATGGAGTGAAGCCGTGAAAGTCGAAGCGCGATATAGCGAGGGATCACTGTACTGCAAATGCAACAGGGAGTGTGGAGCCAACCATCACAGAGAAACAAAAAATCATAAAAAAAGTGACCAAAGAACAAAATTCTTTAACTGGGATCATGATTCTCTGATTGCTGGAAACACAGGTACTGTACATAAAAAAAAAATTTAATTATAGTTTCTCTCTACTTTTGGTGTCGGTCTTTGACAATGGATAACAAAGAATGTTAGTGTCTGTGACAATTTAAGCCAAAATATAAATTCTTCAGGTTCCCTTTATGGTCTCTTGTATCCCCTACCTAAGCTTGAAAGACCATGGGGAAGAGAAATATTTTATTGCAAGACCAACCCCAAATGTTATACTATTATCTTGATTACTGTAGATAGATTGTCAAAATCTGCTCATTATGTGGCATTTAAGTAGGGGATCTGTGAGCAATTTTATTAAGGAATATATATATGTCATACAGCATGGATTTCCAAAAAACAGTTTTGGCTGACTATGGTCTGCAATTTGTTTCACGATCCTGGGTAGAATTAAACATTCAGTACAATCTTACCTTCAGGTATCACACCTCAGAATAATAGCCAGACAGAAAGGATCAATCAATTGGAAGATATTTTGTTGTATATGGTAGGGGATATTGGATAGACTTTTTTTCCCCACTGCTGAATTTTTGGAAAACTTATTAACTATTAATGCTACTGGATATTATACCTTTGAGCTCATTTGTGGATTAAACCTTCCTTGTTCACCTTCCCCCTAGTACATACTCCAGTGCGGAGTTTAACCGAGTATGTTCAGATGTTCCAGTTTTTATAGCAAGTTTTTAGGGAGAACTTAATATGGACAAGAACTACTGACAAAAATCATTTGGACGGGATAGAGTCCCCACAAATTATAAGACTGAGCAGATTTAATGGCTCACATTTCAAGATATCTAACTGAGCTTTCTGTCCTAGAAACTCCATGCTTTATTGGTCCTTATAAAATAATTCTGAAAATGACACCTGTCACATATGGACTAAGCCTTTTAGCACATTGTAAAAAACCATCTGACATTCCATGCCTCTCATTGTACTCTCTCATCATCTAAATCTAATCATTTTACCACCTCTTATACTGTATACTCCTCTGCCTAAATGTGGGTGTGGGATTTGGTGTATAAACTGCAAAAGATTATTGATTCTAGAAAATTTGCTTTTCATGTCTGGTACTTGGGGCACCAGAAGTGTTAAGGTACAGAGTTCACATTGAAGGTTGAAAATTGTTTTATCAATGCTCCTCGGGTCCTCCTGATTAATTCCCATCCGAGTAACCCTAAAGCTAAAGGGAATGTCTGGAGTTTGTGTCATAGGGAGAAGGGTTTGGTTTTGAACCTTATTGCCTGTGCTTCCGTTTCACACAAGGTTTTTAAAATACTTTGGGTTTGTTTACTTTACATTTATTTCACATTGACTTCATTCTCTCTTACTCCCAAAATTTAAGTTTGCTTTCTGGGTCCTGATCCTAGAATGTTGTTGGCCTAGCCCTTTAAAACATTTTCTTCTCCTGGCTGTTGTATTGTCATAATAATTTCAAAGCTGTGTGTTTTTGACATCATGGTTGAAATAGTATTCATGGTACCAAAAACCAAGAAATTCTACCTCCCAAAAATCAATACTTTTTGGTATAATTTGAGTTTGAAACTTTCACTCTTTGTGAACTTTGTTTTGCTACTGGCAGTATACACTCTAGATTTATCCAAAGTAGATCTAAAACAATTAATCTAATCAAACTAAATCTTGACAGAAAGGACCTGGGATTTTTTAATAATAAATCTCTCAACACCACAAATTTAACATTTGTATATTTCCTTTAAAACAATGTTCCTTCACAAAAATTTTGAAGTTCATTCGACTACAAATATTTCAACACTACCATGCCCTAGGAGGTTGATTATTATCCATCCATCCACCCAACCCGCTATATCCTAACCACAGGGTCACGAGGGTTTGCCGGAGCTAATTCCAGCCAACACAGGACGCAAGGCAGGAAACAAACCCCGGGCAGGGCACACACACACGCACGAGACAATTTAGAATTGCCAATGCACCTAACCTGCATGTCTTTGGACTGTGGAAGGAAACTGGAGCACCCGGAGTTAACCCATGCAGACACGGGGAGAACATGCAAACTCCACGCAGGGAGGACCCAGGACGCAAACCCGGGTCTACTAACTGCGAGGCAGTATCGCTACCAACTGCGCCACCATGCTGCTGCCGATTATTATAAATCCTGATATTTCAAAATAAAAATCCATATACATACCCTGGTACAACAAAAGTACAACATACTAGTTCCAAAAATCTCTAATTGTGACAACCTTAAGCATTTTATGGTTAAAGTTAACAAACTTTTTCTTGAACCATTGGGGTATGCTGAATTTATTTAGTCAATTTGTCAAGCTCTGTATTGCCTATGTTGCCCACAGCAACCTGAAAAAACACGGCCAAAAGCAGACAAGAGGTTTGATTTTTGTAGTATTAAGATATTAGTCAATACATGTCTTTAATAAGATATGGTGTTTTGCATTTTTCAGTGGTAGTATATTTATTGAAAGAGTTTATGAAACTGTGTTTTGGTGTATGCTGCAAATATTTGAAGTGTAAGCTGTCACTGCAGTTCATGCGATTGATCCCAACTGCTCACTAAAAAGAAACAGGCCTGTGGGCCCAGAACATTATATTTTTGTCAAGAAATCAAGCGAGAAAAAAAACAAAAAAATCAAGGTGACATTGTAAGAAACTATTCAAATAAGAAGAAACCTTGGAACCTATAAGAACAGAAATGTGATAGAATGTATTGATGGCAGAACTACAGTATACTAAAGGGAACCACAAAGAAACCCAACTAAAAAAATGGGGCTGAAAGCATGATGGGAAAACTGACTTGGCTTCTCAGCAACATGAATGGGGCCAAGAAAGCTTTAAATAGATCAACCGAAAGTGAATATTCCCAAACAATAACACACTTGGGTATTTGGGAGCAGCAACGTATACACAAAGGAGATACTTGAATGTAATTTGCCTGAACATGAACAAAAAAGGTGAAACAATTAAGATATACTAAGAATGACTAGACCTGGCAGAATGCAAACACTAACAAGTTATAAAATTAAGCAAAATCTGTTATGGGCAAGGACTGGTTTCTAATAAAGAAATTAAACTGGAACAAAAACCAGGACTGACTTTGCAGATTACTACACAAGTTTGCACACTCCATCACCATTTACTGAGTAACTGAAACATTCATACATATAAAATATATATAGGAACATTCATAAATTAGTATTAAAAAATTAATATAATTCTGCACCCATTTAAACAGGGAGAAAAACCCAACACAGAAATTTGAGCACTCCACACAGGTCAGAATTTGATCCCTAGGCTCTGTAGACTGAGGCTGCTAGTATTACTACCAAGGCTGCAGGAAGATAATCCAATTAAGATGACAATGTGCATTCATCTTGTAAATATATTAAGGGGCAACAAAATTGAAAAGCAATAGCTAGGGCAACATTACATTCAGACTACAAATTAAAATGTCTTGAAAAGAGCAAGCCTTCCCTGCCCAAGCTGCTTGTCTTTTTCATGTGCTGGGGACATCCGTGCAGATAGCGACACAAACAGAACCCAAGTGCTGCAGCAGTGATTTAGCTCTAATCAATGTAGCAACCTGTAACAAATTAGTTTCTTCAATGCCAGTCTCCTTGCAATTCCACAGCTGTGTCATTAAGCTTTTTGCATACACAACTATGTCTATTCCCCAGAACATGTTTGTTGGGTTTGTGTATCAGGCTCACTCGCTATTAAAATCTCCAGAGTGTCACCATCTGTATTTCGCTTTAAATTTACAGATTTGTGCAATACAGATTTTTATTTGGATAGCATGCCAACACAGCAGTTGGGGCTACGGTCTTACTGCTCCAAAGGCTTGGGATCAAATTCTGACCTATGTGGAGATTCTCCGATTCTGTGTTGCGCTCCGATGGTCAGGCATCTGGACCAGAATGATTCTCATCTTTCACCCAGGGCTATCTCAGTCTCTTTGGTAAACGCATTACAAAATACACTTTTAATATTTTAATGTTTTACATGCATGAATGTTTCAGATACTCAAAAAAGGTGATGGAGGAGTGAGACACTAGCATAGGGAGCTGCAAAAAAAGGGATGGATCATCTGGGTCCAGTCCATTCCTGTGGTATTCCCCAAAAGGATAAAGAAAAAGTATGCAGGTGAATCCTAGCAAGATGGTTCTTGGAAGTTTTATCCACTTATCATTCTGCAGTTTTACAAGTCATTTGTCAAAGGAGGGGTACAGGAGAGGCCTTAACAGGGCATTTCTCGTAGAATGTTTTGATTTGGCACAGGGGCAAAGAAATATATATTTTTTATTTTTATTAATTTTATTGCAATCCATCCAAAATCAAGTTTTTACAAAAGAAAAATTGAGTTAAAGGACAAATCGATCCCTCCCTGAAAGAGCAAGCAAGCGCGTGAAATTTAAGGCTTGTAAACATACCTAAATTTATAAAATTCTCTGTGCTTTGAGATTTTAAAATATTACTGATTAGATCCTGCCATGTTATGAAAAAAAGTCTGTACGGATCCTCTGAGTATTTGAATATTTCCAATTTCATAAATAGTATAACACATCAGTTTCCCACTGACTTAAAGGAAGAGTCTCCAGTTTATCAGAATAAGTCTGCGTGCCAAAAGTGTAGTGAATGCAATCACAATTTGTTTGTCTTTCTCCACTTTAAACCCCTCTGGAAGAACACCAAACACAGCTGTTAATGGGTTAGGAGGGATTGTGAGACCAAGGCTGTCTGAGAGGTAATTAAAAATTTTTGTGCAGAATAATGTTAATTTGGTGCAGGCCCAGAACATGTGACCCAGTGAGGCTGGACTACTTTGCAACGTTCGCAGGTTGGATTATGCCCTGGAAACATTTTGGAGAGTTTTAGTCGAGACAGATGTGCTCGATATATAATTTTGAGTTGTATAATTGTATGCTTTGCGCATATGGAGCTCGAGTGAATTCTCTGCATTGCTACTTTCCACTCCTTTTCTGATATATTAATTGAGAGATCTTTTTCCCAGTGTCCTCTTGGACCTTTGAAAGGGAGGGATTGTAAAATGATTTTATATATTGTAGAGATGGAGTCTAAGTCCTTGAGATTGAGTAATATTTTTTCCCAGTATGGATGTGGGTGCAAGATGAGGAAAATCTGGAAGGTTCTGTTTAACAAAGTTCCTGATTTGAAGATAGTGAAAGAAATGTGTAGCTGGAATGTTAAATTTGGAATGTAATTGTTCATAGGATGCAAAGACGTTGTCTATATAAAGATCTCTAAGCAAGTTAATTCCAAATTTTTCCAGATATTAAAACTGCATATGTTTGTGAAGGTTGAAAGAGGTGGTTCTCTTGCAGAGGTGCCACAGATAGAAGCTTCTCCGTCTTAAAATGCTTTCTACATTGGTTCCAGATTCTAAGTAAGTGGAGCACAATTGGGTTATTAGTATATTGCAGATAACGTGTGTTTATTGGAGCACAGAACAGAGAATACAAAGAAGTACTGCAGGATTTTACTTCTATTGCGGACCAAGCCTGTGTATGTTCTTCTATTTGTGTCCAGGTTCTTATGCCTGTATATTTGCTGCCCAGTAATAAAACTGGAAGTTAGGTAGAGCCATGCCGCCTTCTGCCTTTTGTCTTTGTAGGGTCGCTCTTTGGATGCGTGGATGTTTTGAATTCCAAATAAATGAGGTTATTGTTGAATCTAATTGCTTAAAGAATGATTTATTAATGTATATTGGAATGTTTTTGCTTAGGAAGAATATCCATCTTAAGTGTTAATTCTTCCAGCTAGTGTGAGATGAAGGGTTGACCACCTATGCAAGTCTTGCTTAATTTTTTCCATACAGACGGCGAAATTTTGTTGATAAAGAGCTTTATGTTTACTTGTGATGTTTACCTAGGTATTTAAACTGTTCTGCAATGATAAAAGGTAGGGTATCTAATCTAATATTATATGCTTGAGAATTCACTGGAAAGAGTACACTTTTATTCAGATTAATTCTGAGACCAGAGATCTTTTGAAATTCTGTGAGTGCTGCTAAGACTGCAGGCACAGAATTTTCTGGGTCCGATATATACAGTACCATATCATCTGCATATAATGAGATTTTCTGTTCCAGTCCTTCTCTGCTAATCCCTTTATCTGATCAGTATTTCGACAATGTATTGCCAGTGGTTCAATGGCAATTGCAAACAGTAGCGGTGACAAGGGCATCCTTGTCTAGTGCCACGTTCTAGTTTAAAGTAGTCTGAGCAAATGTTGATGCAAACTGAAGCTTCTGGGTTAGTATACAGTAATTTAATCCATGCACAAATGTTGGGCCAAACCCAAACTTCTCCAATGTAGTAAAAGGTATTTCCATTCAATCATGTCAATGCTTTTCTGCATCCAATGATAATAATATTTCTGGGGTGTTTGATTTAGTTGGTGAGTATATTACATTAAACAGGCATCGAAGATTTGAAGATAAGTGTCGGCCCCTAATAAATCCAGTTTGGTCTTGTGATATTACCGAGGGAGCACTTTCTCCATCCTTCTAGCTATGATTTTAGAGAGTATTTTAACGTCATTATTCAGAAGTGAAATTGGTCTGTATGATGCACATTGTAATAAGTCCTTATTTTGTTTTGGAAAAACAGTGATTAGTGCTTGGCGAAAGGTTTGAGGAAGAGATTGGTTATCTCTGGCTTCTGTAAATGTTGCTAATAGGAGGGAGCTAGCTGGCGGAGAATTTCTTGTAAAATTCTGCAGGGTAGCCATCAGGGCCTGCTGCTTTCCTGCCTTGGAGTGACTTTATAGCATCTAGTAATTCTGATAATGCCAGAGGTTTATCAAGTTCCTCCACACTAAAAGCGTCTATTTGTGGTATCTGTAATGTATCCAGAAATGCATTAGATTGTGTATTGTCTTCTTTAAACTCAGTAGTATATAGGGATTTATAGTAGTCTCTGAAAGTGTGCATTATATTTTTGTGTTCGATGATTTTATCTCCGTTAGGTTGGTGATTACTGAGATTGCGTTGCACTTCTTGCTTGTGAATTTGTTGAGCTAAAAGCTTATTAGCTTTCTCTCCATGTTCATAGTAATGATGTCTGGATTTATAAATTAGTTGTTCAGTTTCTTTAGTTGTCGAGAGGTTTAGTTCTGAATGTAGAACCTGCCTTTTCCTATGTAGAGTCTCTCTTGGTAGTCTGGCATGTTCTTCATCTATTCTAGTAATTTCGCTTTTTATCTCTGCTACTTTCTTGGCTTTTAATTTATTTCTGTGGGAAAGATATGAGATAATCTGTCCTCTTAAGGCCTTAAGAGTTTCTCCAGAGTATTCCTGCAGAGATCTCGGAGGATGTATTTGTCTCTAGAAAGAATTTGATTTGTTTGGATATAAATTCTGTACAATTCTCGTCTGCTAATAGAAGCAGGTTGAAACGCCATCTGCGGGATGAGTGTATGGGGCTTAGTAATTTTAGCTCCAAGATCACAGGACAACAATTGCATCGTATTTGCAAGATTTAATCATAGGCAAGAAGTTATTGTCTATAAAGAAATAATCAATCCTTGAGCAAAGAAAAATATTAAGTTTAACTTTTGGTGATTATTTGTCCATAGTCTATTCAAAACAAAGCCACTGTTCAGCAGCAGGCTCAAAAATGTAAACATTAAAAAGTGGTGTTTTCAAGATTTGGACTGGATTCCATCCATCCAGGACTTTGGTGATGTCAAGTATCTTTAGTTTTCATTCCTTAGTACTAGGGGGTTTTGCTGAAGTATTAAATGTAACATTTAAAACACAGCATGTGTTCACTGCACTCATTAAACTTGTTTTGCTCAAACAGGCATTCATTCAATTTCTGAGATTAGGCTTTTTCATTACATTAAGGAAGAGTTTAGTATATTGAGATTATTTGTTCTTGTCCAGTGCTTTTGGTTTATTTTCTGATTTTTTTCATTAGCCTTTGGTTTACTACTACTGTGGTTTATTACTTCATTATTCTCAGCTCTTTAATTAGTGCTTTTCTTCTCATTATTTAATTACATATTTCAAGTTTGGGTATTTTCTTTCAAGGCTCCCCTTCCAGTCAAAACTGGTGAAGCAAGGACATCAGTTCTATGAGCTTATAATCAGCTTGGCCACAACTTAAGAAAAGACCCTAGTGCAGGGGTCTGCAAAGTCGGTCCTGGGAGATTGTAGTGGCTGAAGGTTTTTATTTCCACCCAGTTCTTAAAAAGAAGTGTATTCGTGTTGTGGAAGCACTTATTGCTCAAGCGGCACTTTTACCCTTCATGTTAGTTGTCTAGCATGTTAAAATTCCCAGTTTTGTTTATTTTTATTGGGTCCTTATTAGCAGTTTCATGTACATGACAAAGGAACCAGCAGTTCTCGATTTAACTTGTTTTTTTATTTACACCTATGTGTATTCATCATGAATCTGATTTAATGTAATATTTGTAAGGAAACCAAAGAGAAAAAAAGTGAAGGACTGAGAGTTACTTATCCGCTTCAGGCTACAAATCATTTGGAGGAGGTCCTTGGAAAAGAAAAAATAAAAATTACAATACTGTATATTGGTCAATCCTCTTCACTCAAGCTCACCTGTTAGACATTCAACACAAGATGCCCCGCTATTCCACATAGAGGGCACACAGCTAAGCATCAGTATGGGTACAGGCATACAAGAAACTTTCTATACTATCTCCACTAGTGACTATGGGATGGAGAATCAAGAGTGGCACTCTTGTTCATATCCTGACCTCTCTGCCTGCAATGCCCGAGTAATGCATAAAAATGATAATATGCAGTTGTACCACACACTGCAAAAGTACTAACTGCCAATACAAGAAGAAGCTTCCATGTACTGCTGCATTAAAATTCAGGACAACTAGAAACACATGCAGAAATATGAATGAACAGCTGCATCCTTCCCTTGACTGAATTAGTATTGAATTCACTGAGGTGTTTCAGTATTATGCTATTATGTACACTGAATAGTACAACTAGAATATGTGCAGACTTCAGGTGTTTGAGATATAAATTGAAATCAGACAGAAAGCTAAGAGATTGTGCAACCAAATAAGAAATCATTGCATTATGAATAAAAACACTCCTCAAGACATGTTAAAGTGCATTGAAATCAATGCATTTTCACAATGTTTTTTGGCTTATAGGACATACTGCTTAAGTTACGTAAAGAAAGCAAGAATTGTGTTAAAGCAGCCTTTTTTTGTTGCAATTGCTGCAATAAACAGACAATTTTCCATTTTCATCATACAGAGTAAGAATTTGTGTGTGAGGCACAGATGTTGAATAATTAATCACTTCTCATCAAGAACACAATTCTGAACTTGACAAATTGACAAAATGGATTCAGCATACCCAACTCCTTCCCAGAAAAACATTTGTCAACTTTGACTCACATTTGACAACTTTAAAACTATGAAGAAGATTTCACAGAAATGGAACCAGTCTATAATAGAAAATTGACACAGCAAAGATATCAGAAGCACCACCACCACCCCAGTTTCCCAAGTGTTGACAGATATTTGAGCAGTTTTTTTAAATGGCACCAGCTTCATTGGTTGTACAGGTGATGTTTATAGCAACAAATTCTTTCCCCTCATCCCAAGTGCTTCACAGGGACATTTAAATTTAAAATAAAGTAAGAAAGAAAAAAATGAGAAGAGATTGTTAGCTAGATATACTGATAACTCCTTCAAAACATACAGAGTACAGCATGATTTATTACATCAATTCTTAACCATACATTAAGATTGAAACAGACCAAACCCAAAATAAAAAAGTAAAACTTCTTAGTTGTTTGCTCAATAAACCTCTTGAAACATGCATATGCATTAATACAAAGGGAAACATGAATTGTACACTGTTCTCTGTCCATTATAATTAATGGGCTGTGTCCAAGTAGGTCTGAGCTGCTTCAAAGATTTGTACATTAAACATTTACAGTAAAAATTAACAAAATAGAAAATAAACACATTATTAACATTATTTGTTTTGTATATAACCATGTGCTTCTCTAATGATGACCTATTTCTTCTAATGTGCAAAGTAAACAAAACGGCTACTGAAGAAATACAGGGCAATTACTGTAAAAACCAGACAATTATGGTTTACAAAGACGGTTTGTATTGTATAAGATAATACGGGAACACCACCACTATATGACACCAAGATTTATTAAACATGCACTTTAACCATCAGGTTCAAAGCACCCCCATCTTGCATTCATAAGATATCACTAGGACAGGAATATAAAAAATGTGCTTATTCAGTGTCTTGGGAGAAAAGCAGAATAGCTTTCAAAATGAAATACAAAAACATCCTGCACTTGACTTCTCTCACCATCTTGATCTCAACCATTCTAACCTTACCACCTTCCATGAAGATGGAGGGACAACATCTTCAAAGCAAAGCTAATTCCACTCTCAGTGGGCCTTCTGCCTTAGCCAAATGCACTTCTACTAGTAGGTTTCCTAATTCTTAAAGACAATATAGATAGCTTACTGGATTTTCTGGACAAGAGGTTTTTTTTTTTTGTTTTTTTTTTTAAAAAACAGTGTTATTGTCTACTGCAACTGTGGATCCATAGCTCTCCTCTATCTCAGCACTTGATGAGACAAGCAGTGGGTTATTTTAGTGAATTCACCTTACATGCTCAGATTCTAACCCCAGACACCTGATTAGAAAGTTTAGTTCTTCACTAGGGTTTAAATGCAATGAAAATGCACACATCCCAGCCCTACAGTTTTCAAACTTATCATTGAATTTGTTTAATCCAGCTGTAAGAAGGTCACGATGAGCCAAGAATTTTGTTAGGTTTGTTTCATTGTAAGAAATAGGGACATCTCCCCAGGATCAATTATGTTTCGTCATTTTTTGTGTCGCCCTTTACATGCTGAAGGCATAGCCACACAGCCCAAGGGTTTGGTCACATAAAAGTTATTATAATGATTCATCACCAAAAAAAGAAGGCATACAAGCAAGTTACAATATTACAGGGCCCTGGACAAAAATACACCTCAAGGAGCCAGTGGCTCCTAAAGAAAAAATATTTGTTCCTATTTTTTTTTTTTTTTATTATTTCACACCTAAATTAAAACCATGTAAAATATTAATCTTTTTTCATTCTCTTGCCTTTCTAACCTCCATGTATGTGTGCCCAATTATTTTCCTTCTACTGTGCAGTGCATCCTTTGCTTGTGCATTTGTGCCTCATCTTGATGATTTGGGTAACAATGTCATAAGTTTCAAGCTATGTACAATCATTAAGAACAGTGTATTTTACTTAGGCTCAGAGTTTGTGTCACTGAACATTACAATGTTAGTGTCAGAGGGCCACCGAGAGCAACTTGGAGTTCCTTTCCTCTTATCTGAAGTGAGCCAGCGTTTGACACCAGGTTCAGGATCAAACTGCTCAAATGAAGGGTGTTCTGTGCTGGTCCTGACTAAATCCTCCCAAGGATATTTTGAACTTTTTATTCTGCTCTGGGCCATGTTCGTCTGAACTACTGAAATAGGCAGAACAAGCATGATCTCAGCAAGATGTTGAATACAGTGAAAACTGTCCAATAAGACTCGTTAGTAACAAACTGTTGTATTTCTGTGAACTGGCCTTTAATCAGATTTTTTTTAGCAATCTCCATTCCATTTCTACAGTCTTGACATCAACAAGACTTCGATACTGCTTAATTAAAAAGTGTTAATCTCATTTTCTCCAAAAGTGTTTAAATCATCTGGCCATAAATCATGATAGAAGATTGGGAAACGATGCATGACCTCAGACCCATGTGAGCTTCCTTGCTGTATATTATCCCTCATATTTTCAAATCTGCTTTCTTCTTCCTTGACTGTTACCTCCACTGTTTGTTCAACATGTAATTGAAAGTCACCTCTAAAGTTGGCAAGACTTGTGCCTTTGAGGTTGATATTCTGAAAAGTATTGTCTGAAAAAGTACTACTCGCCGACTTTCCCTGTATTTTAGTTTTCAGTCTGAGATCTGTGTATTATCCTGGGGCTCCACATTTTTACTATGAACAAGTACTTGGAGCACAGTGTGCTTCCTCAGTAGTCTGTCTAACATCCCATTGCTTGTGAGAACACAACCGTCAACAGCTGCTACAGCTTGAGGCAAAAATCAAAGAATTCTTCTTACATGTAACACTAATGTATGCAACATGTCATAGTGTTTCATGTTACTTGATGTGACCGGCCATATGAGTCATTACTGAAATTCGGGAAGCCACCAAAAAGTTTGCCAACCCCTTATACAGATTGATTCGATCAATGGCCGTAGGGAAATACTCTAAATGTCACTTCCATCTTCTTTTCTTTATATTGGCACTTTTGGTTCATTTCTGCCTTGGAAATATATGCACTCTCATTTCCACTTTGTAGCAGCTACCAGCTTAGTGCACATGCCATGCGAGTTGTTTTTAAATCACAAAGTAATCTACCTATTTTCTAAGATGAATAATGTAAGTAGTTAGCTTGTGCTGGTAATCAACAAGAGAAAACATGAGGATGAATAGTCATCATCTGTTCCTGCAGAAAAATCAAGAAATTAAACCAACATTGCCAGTACTGATAATGTAGATAAAGTGGAAAACAGTTCCTGGGCCCGATTTTTTGACTGCAACTCAGAAAAATAATTTCTTCCAGAGAAATGAGTGGCCTTACAAGAGAGATACAATGTTAGGTTAACACACACCTTTAAAACACCATTGCCATATCATCAAGTGAATGTGAAAGGATTTTCTCTTGATAGTCCTCCATTAAGATCATCTTTGTTAATACAGACAACAACTGCACTGATGTTCCTGAAAATTGTAGGACCTCCACTTCAAGTCCAACCCAGATAGATATGTGGATCTATGCCTGCTGCGAGGACATGACTCTGCAGTAGATACTAAGAGATCAAGCAGTGATCAAGAGAGGCAGAACGAGACTTAAAAAGACATGTAGAAAGTATGTTCCTGTAAAATGCCGTTCATGTAAAAGTTCATGTGTTAGTACCACCACCTTTTTTCTTAGGAAAAAAAAAGCACTGATTGATAATGTCTATTTTTGGTTACATTTGTGACCATTTAAGTTGCAGTCTGGAGCCCTGTGTTAGCTTTTTCAATTATTTTTGGAGAAAGGGGCTTTAACATATTCACATTCTTTTTCCCTGAAATTTTGTTAATTAACTTGTACTTTCAATTTGTATTTACTCCACTTTATGGCATATTACTTTAGTGAGATTTTACCCTTTTCATTTTTTTAGTATAAAAGTTTTTGGGGTTTTTTTGCTTACTTTGGTAAAAGTTTTTGTAGGCAGCAAACAAAACAAGTCCTTGAGGGTTGTACAACTTAACATGGAATGTTAATTATTGGCTATCTAAGCCAATGATTTCCAAACATTAGGCCCATGGCCCCAGCAAGGCTGACATTATTAAAAAAAAAGAACTATTACAATGTTTACCATTGTCTTTAAAATTGGTTAATTTTGACATTTAGGTAACTGAAATGTTCTTCAATAGTTACATAAAGTAATCACATACCATTGTTATTATACACAAGAGAAGCAGTCTTCAACCTGAGCTGTACACAAACAGCGGTAAGGTGGTATACGAGGAAACTAATAAGCAAAAAAGGGTAAAAACTGTAACTTTTGGTAACATTCATCCTTCCATTAAATAGCTGAACATAGGCTGAAGTTTGAAGCAGGACTGTGCCTAAAGTTTTCAAAACTGGAACCCGGCACTGGCTATAGTTACCCAGTAAAACACAAAGTGACTCAACCTTCAATTGAATTAGAATTTTTGTCCATCTTTATTTTCATCAGAAGTCATACGTACAGTGCAAGTTATGACAGCTTGCAGTATAAAGGTTGAGTCAGTTAGCATTCCCATACTGGCAATATTGGTTTCTTTGCTTGCATTGCAATAACTTTTCCATCCACATGATGGAGTAGGGAGCTATGTGACAAGTGAGACTTACTGTACATCACCTATTTGAGTGCACCTATAAACATATGGATTAATATACAGTATGGAGTATTATATGGAAACAACCTGCTTTGTCTGTTTATTTGCAGGTAGTGTTATAATAAAACATTAACAAAATGGTTGTCAGTTTAAGAAAAAGCACAGGAAGGAAATTTTTCGGAGTCAGGCAATATTAAAATTATATGGAAGCCCAGAGCCTATAAATATTTGGGATTCCTTACTGTACATACATGAAACTCTTACATGGACAAGATAATGGTCCAATGTCTAGGATGCATTTTACCAGACAGAAGGGACACCAATGAAAAGAGTTTGCAAGGCTCTTCCCAGCTTTCTTGAAATTGAGAATTGCTGTATTGTCTCACTGCCTCAGGAAATGGCGTGTACCTTTAGAGAGGTTGAATCTATACAGTCCGTGTGTTGTAAAACAGAAAACTACCATTTTGCTACTGGCCATCTGCTCAAGACATCAAAATATTAATCAACAAAGACACATCACAAATGCAAATTAAAGGCAAAGAACTATTTCAAATATATTTACAAGTTCGAACAAAGAAAATAGTAAAGGTTAATTTAAAAAAAATAAAATAAAACACACCACACAGGACATTCACATACCAACCTTCTGCTAAAAGGTAAACCTGCCAGCAGTCTACCTTGTCCCATTCTTTTTACTGTATGATAGGAGATACAAGGAATGAGTAGTTTATGCAAGTCGCTCAGTTGTCAATATTTGCAGTGCCCTAACAGTCAAAGCACAATAGTGTAGACTCATACTTTACTGAAAAAGTATCAATTCAAATAATTTATGCAGTGATTATACATTAGCCGGTTTAATATTTGAATGCTCTTTATAATTTTAAGATTGCACCTAGATTTTTCTTAACAGTGGTGCATTCCAAATTGTGCTAAACTGTGTGAGGGATGTATGAGTAAAATGAAAAAAAGAGCTTTTTTGGGTTGTAAGGCAAATATGCCGTTGCAATAATAAACTGCGAAAAGGACTTTTTGCTCACTTTTTTCTGTACTTATAACCTGAATCAAACAGTATATATATATAAAAAAAAACTATATAACATGGCCCTCTGTCAAAGAATGTTTTCATAAAGAGTAAAACAGTGTTAACACTTTGTGTAAATATGGGTCAACTCTTAAAACAGTTACTTTCACACTACGAGTTAATTTAACCTTCCGACAGAGGCTAAAATGCGGAACTCTGGTGATTCAGTCATGCTCACTCATTTGTCCATTTCTCTTATAATAAATTCCAAAGTGATAGAGAGATATATATATATATATATATATATATATATATATATATATATATATATATATATATATATATATATATATATATATATATATAGATATATATATAGATATATATATATATAGATATATATATATATATATATATATATATATATATATATATATATATATATATATAAATATTATATATTTTATTTTCAGCACAAACTCAACTACAACCATATGCAAACAATAAGTGGGTGAGGATTGTATTCAGCTTCAAAACTCCTCCCAAAGTACAAAAATTGTAAACAGTGGTTTGCAACATATACAGGCATTTTGTGAAAGCACATGCCACACTACTGTTGAAAAGCTTTTTAGTTAGTGAAGTTTAGGGCTACACAAAATATCTTTTTAGCATCATCTTCCCAGGATGTGCAAACACAATAGTCATAGCACAAGACGTGCAATGTTATTTATTTTTTGCAAAGTCAGATTGCAAGAACAGCTTGTACAAACAAGTGACACAAATGCAAACCATTTAGTGGATTAGATATATGAAGGCATAAAAAGCAAGCCACATACAGATACTTATATCAGGGTGTGTGGTCAAGTAAAGGAAATTAAAAGAATAAAAAAAAAAACCTTAGGTCATGCTACAACCTTTTTGCTCCTGGATAGAACTGTTCTCATTTCCCAACTTATCAACAAGACAAGTTTGTGTGATGTCACGCACATGCACATGGTAAAAGGCTAAAAGGACCAAAAGATAGTAATTCCACGCAAATTATATGCCATAATTTACTATGATTGTGGGTTTTTTTGGATACATGGAGCTAGGTAATGAGTGTCATGCAGGTTGTGCATGAACAGAGAGCCAGCCACCATTCACAAAAGTTTCTAAATAAAAAAAAAGCAGGCCCCGCTAGTTGTCGATTACAATGGACCTGAAAATGAGCAATGAACAAGAGAAAAAAAATACCAGAATGGAAGGTTTGGTTGCAAAAGGAAAGGCATTGTTAGTCATAAGGAATTATTTTGGCTACAGAAATGATGTAGACCAAAAACAGGTACTTTTTCAATAATGCCTTACAATTGTTTGATCATTTAAATCAGCGCCATAAAACCCTGTATCACGAGTACAAAGCCAGATCTGAATGCTGTCCAAAGCAAAACATTGGACACATTTGCCAGTGTTACACCATATAATAGGGGTTCCAAATAGCAGAGAGAAATCATTGATGCAATAACATTTCACCTCACAAAAGACATATTAACAATTAGCACAATTAACAAAGAGGTTTTTAAAAAGATGATCTAGTCGCTTGACAAGAGATATGTAATCATTTTTTCTCATGTTGCCATCTCTGAGCTGTATGAAAAATGCAAGATTCAAGGCACACGTTCATTCAGGGTTATCAAAAGTGGAATATTTTTTCAACAACGGATTTGTGGTCCTGCCAAACAACGGAGCCCTACATTAAGTCTGACTGTGCACTTTATTAATGAGGACTTCCAACTAAAAAGTCACTGTTTGCAAACAGCATTTTTTGTGCAGGATTATACAACGGAGAACATCGCAACAGGTTTGAGAGAAGCATTGGCTGCTTGGGGTATAACGGACAACACAGCGAACATGGTGAAAGATGCATCGCTTAATATGTGGGCCAGGCTGCAGCTCACATTTGGGAAGTTTGCTATATTTACTAAGCTGTTTTACTAAACAACTTGTTCTAAAATTAAACATAATAAAATTGTTGTATTGGGTTCATACAACCATTGTTTATGTATCTGCAGTAGTAGAAATGTAATACTGCACATATCTTAGCCATGCAAATGTGTGTGTGTGTGTGTATATATATATATATATATATATATATATATATATATATATATATTTCAAACATATGTAATATTTTTCCTCAATCCTTTTTTTTGTTCAAGATTGAGTTTGTTTAGTAGAAAGTTTATATCGGGTGATTACATTATGCACTGTTTATGTGCCTTTTATTACTTATGTTCTTAGATAATTTTAGTTTATATTGCTTGATTAGAGATCTTGCAATGAGTCAGGGATTTAATGCTAGTGAGTTTTGCACATTTTGCACATTTCTTTCCATGTTTGATCTTGTTTACTTAGAAGCATGTTTATTTTTTAAAATTATTTAATTTTACTTATTTATGCAAGCTGTCATTGTGGGTAGCAAATATTTCTACTGCCCGCAGCCTTAAAAACCTATATAAACTATCATCAACCACTTGTTCTGACCCTGGGATATCCCACAACTTAGTTTTGTTTCTCTACTTATTCAGATAGTACAATGATGGTTTTAACCCACAGATACGATTAATTAATAGTCTTAATTCAGGCTTTTCCCTTTAAGATGCTAAAATTTGCATTGGGTGTTAAGGTGCCAAGAATTGCATTGGGTGTTACGAGGATGGATAGTATTAGGAACAAGTAGATTAGAGAGTCTCAGCTCAGGTTGGACAGTTTGGAAAAAGTCAGAGAGGCAAGATTGCATTGGTTTGGACATGTGCAGAGGAGAGATGCTGGGTATATTAGGAAAAGGATGCTAAAGGATAGAGCTGACAGGCAAGAGGAAAAGAGGAAGGCCTAAGAGAAGGTTTATAGATGGACACAGTATGCTTTGGGCATGGTGCATGTTACAAACAGGTTAGCAATATTTGAGCATCCAATTTCTTCTGCCCATAAGAAAATAAAAATAAGTTGTTTTCTTTCTAGTTTTCCTCCAAGTCCAAAAAGACTTAAATATAAGTACACCAAGAGATGAAAGCACAAAATTCAAGCCCCATCCAAAAGAAACATAGTGAAACAAACTAAGGCTTTTAAAGAAAATGAAAAACCTATGAAAAAAACAAAAAATCAAAGTTGCACTGTCTAAAAAAACCTAAAGATTTCTGGCTAGAACTATACAAAATATTCTCAGTGTATCATTTGCTGTAGTTTATGCAAAAACTTTAAAGAAGGTTGCTTTGTATCAATATACTAAATAGGCACGGAGGGTTGATACTATACATCATGTGACTTTTTACGTGATGGTTAACCAGCCTAGCAAAAACCTACATAGTCACCTCCTTGAGAAAACATCACAAACTGATGATAAAGTAGCAAATAAAAGGCAGCATAAGAATAAACCAAACAATACATTTATTAATTAACTCAAACAAAAATATACAGAAGCCAAAATTAAACTTCTAGCAAGGAAACAATGAGAAATTAGGACACTGATTAGCTTTTGTGCTTAAACACTATATTTGTGGTCCAGCACACACACACAAATGTGATTTTTAAGGAAAGCCACCCGAACTTAGCATCTGGGAATTCAGGAGTAAAACCTTGAAAAAAATTTTAGGAACCTTTAACTAAAAGAGAAACCTGAACGTAAACTAAAAGAAAACACAAGGGCTACAGATAAAACATCTTGAACAGAAGAATGGAAATCACCATTACACAGTATTCAAACTGGATAAAAAATAAAAAAAACACGCAAGGCAGCTCACACTTAGAGACAAGAAATACAACCTGTTGCACAGATGAGCTAAGAATGAATCAACTGTTGCCTACTACTTAGTTGTTAATTATTGTAACACCCCTAAAATGGGAAGATTATGAATAAAATCACACTTTCAAACAGTTTCTTTCTTTAACAATGACTCTCAAATTCAGAATACATTTTAAAAAAATGATACTTTCAGGACTACAGTTTGAAGTGTTGAATCTAGTGGACACTGCCTCATAAATTTCCTTAATTTGTGAGGATTTTTGCATGTCTCACACATCTATGAAACAGCAACCTTTAAAATCTTTTATGCTAGCTCATTCTATTAATGGACAAAGTTTGGACATTTTGCGAAGTCTGAAGCTTGCCATTTGCGTTGGAAAAGAACTTTTACAGCATGACTTCCGTGTAGTACGAGGCAGCCACCAGCCACTTATTATAAGTTGGAACTTTCTACAAAGGCATCATGTTGTTGTGGACCTTGCAGAGGGTAAATTGCCACTGTGGAACTGGGAAGTTTAATTTTGTCAAAAACAGGAAGTTGTTACTTGCTGCAATGTTTCAGTACTCAATACAGTGGTAAAATTATGACTGCCAGTGTGAGCACACCCACATTACCTTCTTCTGTTCCTGACAACTACTTTGGTGTGTTGGAATCCCAGACTAATTGAGATTTTGTTGCAGCTTGCACTCAGTCAGGTACGGAATGGACTTACTATTGTACGAGTGCTTAACCCCTCGAATGAAGGCTTGGAATTACATGCAGGTCAACATATACAGGAATTCTTATCTGTGCCTGCTACAGAACCCTTACCACAGATGGCTTCCTGTTGCAATATTTTGCTTGCTCCTTAAATACAGCAGCAGGTTAACAAACTATTAGAGAAGAATTTTATTGAAGAAAGTTTCAGTCCTTGGACTACACCAGTGGTACTAGTGTGGAAAAAAGATGGGTCATGGCGTTTCTGCCTTGACTGCACACACACACACACACACACACACACACACACACAATTAAGGACTCCCATCCTTTACCCAGAGTTGATTATGCTTTATTGCCTTAGTAGGTTCAGCATGATTCTCCACCCAGGGAATACAGAAATGTTATTGGCAGGTAAAAAAGTGGAGGAATTTGACCAAGACAAAACTGCATTTACAACACGATGTGGGCTCTCTCATATGAAAGAGATGCCCATGGGAATGACCAGTGCTCCTGCAACATTTCAGAGGTTGATGGAGATGGTGCTGCATGGTCTTCCATGAGGGACCTACTTAGTGTACTTGGAGGAGGTTTTATTATTCAATCGTACCTTTGACAACCACCTGAAACACTTGGAGGAGATCCTATCTCAATTCTACAAGAGTAGACTTAGGTTAAACCCTTCCAAATGCAATTTTGCTAGAGATCAAGTTGCATTTTTGGGCCATGCTATATACCGACAGGGCATTGAGCCTGACCCAAGAAACAGAGTG
Source organism: Polypterus senegalus (assembly GCF_016835505.1). NCBI lineage: Eukaryota > Metazoa > Chordata > Cladistia > Polypteriformes > Polypteridae > Polypterus > Polypterus senegalus. The sequence goes on from NC_053155.1 coordinate 213,866,113, forward strand.
TAAGAGAATGGCCTACTCCTGGTTCACAGACTGAGGTACATGCATTTCTTGGGCTCTGTTCCTTTTATAAGAAGTTTATACAAAAACTTTGCACACCACGCAGCACCTCTCCATGCTCTTACTGAAAAACATGCCGTGTTCACATGGACACCTACCTGTGAGGAAGCTTTTTGTTATTTGAAGAATACTTTGTCTAATCCTCCTGTTATTGCATTCCCAGATTTTTCAGAACCTTTTCTGTTTTACACAGGCACGTCTGGGACTGCACTTGGTGCGCTGCTGGTACAGGTCAGTAATAAGCGAGAGCCCGTTTTGGACTATGCCAGCCATGTGTTAACAAAAACTGAGAAAAAAAGTGGTCTGCATATGACAGAGAGAAAAAGGGCATTGTATGGGCTGTACGACAGTTCCATCACTACCTTTACAAACTGCCATTTATCATCAGAACGGACCAGGAACCTCCACTTGGCTTGAGGCAAATACCCAATGATAGGGATAGAACAGGCCAACATGCTCAATGGGCTCTTGAACTTGACATTTTTGACTGGTGTTTCACACTTGCGCATAGGAGGCAGGTAAAGGGCCTGAATGAGAGTAATTCCATGCCAGACCAGGGGGTGGAGGAGTGCACAGACGCTTCGTTTCACTTTTCTGCAGGCCAGTTATGGGAAATTCTGCCTGGCTCTGATAAAGTCACTGTCCATTTCTGGCCCGGATGAAGTCACTTCCAGGACCCGCGCCTTGATGATGTAATTTCCTTGGTTTGCCTTTAAAACTGCCATTTTGACCATCTATAATCAGTTTTGTTCTGGACTCCAGTCTGTACAATAATTCATCGTATTTTGCAGACCGGAAATATACAGTTGGCTGCCCCAAACCTTTTTTCTGGCTTGTGTCAAGTTTGTGACATTGGTGTAGTCAGCAGGATTATGGACTTCCTAAAGAATCAGTACCCGAACCTAACATATGTAACTGTGGGCGAGTTTCCGAATGGGGAGTGTGTCCCGTGGTTTGGAAAGACCCGGTGCAGGCTCCGCTCCCTGTACACTTAACCGGGCAAACTGAGCAAAACGGGGAGTGTGCGGAAGGCGTTCACAAGATTGGGCTGGTCCAGATAGGGGAGGCAAAATGGGCTGATTATGCTCTCTCGTAGGAGAGTGCCCTCCTCCCCACTAGGGCAGAGCCCTTAGATAAAATGGTGGTGTCCCAGACTGGCATGTAAGAAAAGTAAGACCATGGAAATTTGACCCAGAGTGACCAACCTACAAAAAGGGTTTATCCATGTGGACAAAGATAGGGTAATGGCTACAGCCAAATGGCAAAACAGTGCCCTACAAATAGTGGAGCAAGCGGCCTGCTGCCTGCTCCTAAATAGCCTACCTGACGGCTTTACCCAGCCGGTCTGGGGACAATTCAAAAATATGTAAGAGGTCATAGAGCTTGTGGAAACATAGGACAGCCTTGCAATCTGGGAGGGCATAACCATCCCTTAGTCAAACCCAAACAAGATTATGTCCCAAAAATTAGACCACCCCCCCGCTACAAACCGGAAACTGTATCAACATCCCTGGATTTACGGGCATACAATCTGCTTGAGGAAGAGGAGGAATGCAGATAAAGGGGGAAGGAAGGGTGGTGTGCTCCTACAAATCCACTGGCGATTCCACAATACAGGAGTGGTGATTATAAATGGATTTAAAACCGAGGCCTTATTTGATTCAGGCAACAGCATTTCCATTGTTGCCTGCCGATATGTGCTACGGCAACAGTGGTCTAAAATTTTAAGTATTTTGGCACTTCCCACCCATTAGTCAAAATTGGGCCTAGTTATAGACGGAGATAATATGGCTCTAGCTACCTCCATGCCGTTTAACCAGCCAGCGCAGGGAGACGATACATCCACTCAATGGGACATAGCAGTTCACGGGCCAAAACGTCATCAACCCACGCTGCAACGGAACAGGAGACCACCATTCTCCTTGAGGTCAATCCTGACCCTTTCTCCATCTTACAGTATCAGTTTAGAGAAATGTCTGCTTCTTTTAAAAGGGAACAGTGGCATGGCGATTCCCTTAAATGTGCAAAAAATGCAGTTCTTGTCATTGGCAAGGGCACTCAGACTATGCCACAGGGACCTCGCTTTGTTTTAAAGAACAACCTTTTGTATCAGGTAGTGCAGCGTGAGAGGGAGGTGCAAAAGCTGCTGCTAATCTCACTGACCTTCCAGTGGCAGTTTTGTGAATTAGCACACACCCACTTCCTAGGAGGTCATTTGGGCACAAAAAAAAAAAAAAAACACCTTAGGAGTGGATTAAACTTCTTTTATTGGCCGGGAATCAATAAGGAGGTTCAGCGCTTTTGTACTTCCTGCCCAGAGTGTTAATTGCGACAAAATTCCTAAGAGGGACTGAGCACCTCTCGTTCCCATTCCCCTGATTGATATCCCATTTGAAAGAATTGGGGTCGACTTAGTAGGGCCCCTGGAACCCTCAGCTCAAGGACACAAATATATTTGAGTACTCGTAGATTATGCTACCCAATATCCTGAACCTGTTCCATTGTGCTCTGCTGCTTCAAAAGGCATCACATTTAAACTGGTAGGGTTCTTCACACGAGTTGGCATCCCTAAGTAAGTCCTGACGGACCAAGGGACGCCTTTCACCTCAGAGACATTCAGGGAAACAGCAAAAAGTTACTTAAAATAAAGCATCTAAAGACCACAGTGTATCATTCTCAAACTGATGGTCTAGTAGAGAGATTTAATCAGACCCTCAAACAAATGCTTCACAAGGTGGTCAGTGAGGATGGAAGGAACTGGGATCAGCTCCTCCCCCTCCTTTTTGCATTTCGGGAAGTCCCAAAAGCCTCTACGGGGTTTTCACCTTTTGAATTATTGTACAGACGACAACCCTGGGACATATTGGATATTTTAAAAGAAGAGTGGGAGGAACAGGCTCTTCCCTCTACAAACATATTAGAATATATTGTGCAATTACGTGATAGATTTGAGAAAATTCATCCATTCCTTAAAAGTAACAAGGTAGACGTGCAAGCAGCACAGGCCCGATATTATGACCAAGGCACGTCTCTCCGGGAATTCCACCCAGGAGATCAAGTCATGGTCCTTGTCCCTACCTCCCATCCGAAGTTACTAGCCAATTGGCAAGGTCCATACGAAGTTAAGAAGAGGAAACAACCCAATTGCCGACCAAGTGAGCGGGTCTATCATGTAAGTCTGCTGAAGCCATGGAAGGACAGGGATCCTGATCGTTCCTCCGGTCAGGGACGGCTCACTCTTTGCTCACAAGAATAACCTTAACTTTGGTGCGGATTTAAGTCCCAGACAGTGACGGGAGCTGGAAACAGCAGTCCTGTCCGTCCCGGAAGTAGCGAGTGAAAAACTCAGGGGGACCTCTCGGATTGTGCACGATGTTGTGAAAGAACCTGGGATTATAGTTCAAGAACGCCAAAATCATCTTTCCGACACAAAAAGAGCTGAAGTAGAACTTGAGAGCATTCTGGAACTAGGAACAATAGAGGAAAGTCGTAGTCCCAGGTCCAGTCCCTTCATGTTCATCAGTAAGCCTGATGGGAGTTGGAGGTTTTGCAATGACTTCCATTGACTTAATCAAGTCTCCCAGTTTGATGCCTATCCGGTTTCCTCCCACAGTCCAAAGACATGCAGGTTAGGTGCATTGGCGATACTAAATTGTCCCTAGTGTCTGCTTGGTGTGTGGATGCGAGTGTGTGTGTGTGCCCTGGGGTGGGCTGGCACCCGGCCCAGGACTTGTTACTGCCTTGCACCGTGTTGGCTGGAATTGGCTCCAGCAGACCCCCCATGGATTAAACAAAGCCAATTATTTATGCTACTTGGTGGGTTGGGGTACCATAAAGCCACAGTGCTCCAAAGTAAATGCCATATTAAAATGGCTCTGTCCTCAAAACCAAGTGGCAGGTCCAAGCCTTTCTCTGCTTAGCAGGGTCCTATCGCCGATTTGTTTACTGATTCTCAGAAAAAGCAGCGTCCTTGACTGATTTGACGAATAAGAGGGCCCCGAACAATATCTTACAGACTGATAAGACAGATGCTGCATTTAGTGACTTGAATCAGGCCCTTATGTCAGCACCAGTTTTGAAAGCACCTAACTTTGTTACCTTTCATTCTCCAGATGGACACTTTGGACACAGGCCTGGGTGCTGTGCTGAGCCAGAGCATTGATGGTGTTGGACACCCCATCATGTTCCTGAGTCAGAAAACAGTTAGAGTGAGAGACCAGGAATGCAGAGGTGGGGTGGGAGGCCTTGGCGATCAAATGGACAGCTACACAGCAGATATACTACCTCTTGGGCTGGGAATTCACACTTGTCATGGTTCATGCACCTTTACAGTGGATGGCCATACACAAGGAGTCAAATCCATGGGTCACCAGATGGTTTCTTGACCTACAGCCTTATAAGTTCTCTCGTTCATTGTCAAGGTTCTCTTCACACCAAAACCGATGCTCTTTCTCGGGTTCACAACCTCTTGGTCATAAACGCCCGACCTGATGGGTCTGGGCCAAGGGGGGCCTTGACACACACATGCGCATGGGAGGCAGCTAAAGGGCCTGAATAAGAGTAATTCCAGACCAGGGGGTGGCAGAGTGCACAGTCTTTGTCTCACTTCTTTGTAGACCAATAACGGAAAATTCTGCCTAGCCCTGATGACGTCACTTTCCTGTTATGGCCCTAATGACGTCATTTCCAGTTTCGGGCCCATTGATGGTGTCACTTCCAGTCCAGGCCTCATTGAGGATGAGACTTCCTGTGTTTGCCTTTAAAACCGTCATTTTGACCATCTCTAAACAGTTCTGTTATGGACTCCAATCTGTACACATCAGTACAATATTTCATCCAATTTTGCAGCCAGAAAATATACGGGTGGCTGCCCCAAACCTTTGTCGAATTTGAGACACTGGGTTGAAGTACACCGAGAGGGTAACACTCAGAAGAACGCGGATGCACTTTCTCAGTGGCCGGTCACTTGTATATCAACAGATTTGGTGAATTCATGTGTCATCTGCTACTGACCCCTCTCACCATAATACAGAGAATGTCTTGCATCATTCAATTTGTGGATGTAGTTACCATCTTCCTTTGACTAATCCTGGCCCTTCAACTCTGTCACCTGGGTTACAGTCCGACTCATTTTTAAAGCTTTCTTTTACTCTCGCCACTAATGAGCACACCATTTATGGACATCAGCAAAGTGATCCTATGCTATCAGAGGTTATTAAATGTATAACTGTTGGTCATCAGCCTCCTTACTGTCAGATCAAAAAAGCTACAGCTGTACTAAAGAAACTGTAGCAAGAATTGCATTGCCTCACTATACATAACCTATAAAGAACACCGTTCTCCTTCCACAGATCCAATCTATCAAGTAGATGCACCATCATTTGTACATGAAGCTCTGGAATTTGTACACAGAAACAAATTATCTGGGCATTTCACCATTGACAAAACCTTACACAGGTTTACTGGCCTTATATGGCCTTGGACATCAAAAAATGGTGTGAGCAGTGTCCAAGTTGTGCAGCATGCGATTCACCTGTCCCTCGGCACTATGTACCCCTCCAAACAGTGACTTCTACAAAACCCTTTGAAATTGTAACAGCAGACACTTTGGAACTGCCATTCCAAGTGGCAAGAGATATGTTTTAGTACATGCAAGATTATTTAGCAAAGTTTGTAAACCTCTATGGTTTATAAGATCAACGTACTACTACAGTTGCTCAATGTTTTTTTGTGAACTTTATCACTCAGCATGGTATTCCAGAACATCTGCTCACAGATCAAGGTCAGCAGTTTGAATCAGATTCGATTCATTATCTTAGTCAAATGAATAGATGTTTAAAAAAAAAGTCAAAACCAGCCCCTACCTTCTACATTGGAAGTTGAGTAGTTCAAACAAACCCTACTGCAACATTCAGGAGAAAGGGATGAATTTCTGAACCCTGTGGCATTTGCATACAACTCCTGCACAGACTAACACTAGAGAGAGAGAGAGAGATTTTTTTTATATATATATTTCTTTCTTTATCATATTAGAGTGACTCAAATGCCTCCTGACCCTCTATTTAAACCCGGATCAGCCACCAACAAACCCTGTGGACTATGTTAACCAAATGAGAAACAAATTCCAAACAGCTTTCCGTACTGTTGCTATATTAACCAGGAACGTTTTTATGACTGCCTTGTCAGACATGAACCACACTCCCCAGGAGATCTTGTTTGTCTGCATGACCCTACTTCTACACGTCCGAAACGGTGCCCTCACCATTTGAAATTGTGCAGCGCATGGATTATTCTTGGGATGACTTGGGTGTCACTTATCACATAAGGTGTCCTTTCGAACCTACCAAGTTACAACTTGTCCTGAAGAGATACACTGCTCCACTCCCCAATATCTTACCCACAATGTCACTCATTCCAAGACCTCCTAATGGAATGTTACCTGAACTGACTGCACGATCTGGCTCACTCCCCTTTGTACCAGGCACTCAGATGGAACAAAAAAGTGAGGTTCATTTGGGTAACGAGAACTTGACTCAGCTTGGGCAAAACTCAAACACCAATCCTGTTGTTCAGCTAGAATCTGGGACAAATCAGGAAGCTCTTTGTCTTGTTGAAGATATTCCACATGTGGCATCTCCACAACGATTTTGTTGTCCTACTACCCTACCAAAGCGTTTTGTAAACGGTTATAAAATCTGAGGGAGTGAGTAATGTAAAGTTATGTTTTCACTTAAGGAGTAAATTAGAAGAATAAATGTTCATCATATTAGAATGAGGATATGCATATATCTACATTTAGTCTTGCAATGTTCATTTCCCTGTAAAGTTGTAATGTGTTAGAAAATAGCGTTTATAAAGTTAAGCATTCAAAATCTGTGAGGATATGCAAGATGAAGCAAGGTTGTTATTGTTTTGATTTGGCCCTGCCACGTTCTAGCAGCTGCAAAGAATACAGCTTTTTTTAACAGAAATCTGCCTCCATTCAGTTCTTTGTTCCTAAAAAGGATTGCATCCAACACAGAAAAGAAACCATTGCTTTTCCACTTCTAATATTTTCTTCTTTCAATAAACTACATCAACTTACTTGTCAATATTCCCATAACAGAATACTTCATTGTTTATTTTCTTTAACATGTTTTCCTATAAAATGAATACCGCAACACTTCAGAAACGTCAACGATAAATCTTTACCGTTTTTGGCGTGAAAACTGAAATAGTAGTGAGCCAGAGTAAAATGTAAAATACCTAATACAATAATGTCACAACGCGTGCTAGTGTAAAACGCCTAAAACTGCATAAGCACCAGCATGAAAATGCCTGAAACAATAAACCTCAATAGAGCTTTGCCAACGGACATCGTGTGCTAACAGCCTAGCGGCACTTCAAGCTGTCTGGTCGTACACTCAAACAGGTACAGTACTAATTTCAAACGCTCACGCAAATTGCACCTAAAACTGTTCCAAAACACTTACAACACATTTACGAAAGATTCATCTTACCTCTGACCGCATGGATAGTATTTCTTTGAAAACATAATTGAAATGGGGAGATGTTAACAAACACACCTTGCATAAAAAGTGGCTTTACAGCAAGTAAGGAACGGAGAGAGTGTTCCCCAATGGCATCTACCAGACATTACTAATCAAATAGTAGTTGGTCTTCTACAGTATCAGTGCAACTGCACCTGATAAGACTGCAGACCTGTACGTCTCGTACAAAAATGATTTCCAATGGTCAGTACTTCAGTTGCCACGCGACTCTTGTTCTGTACTGGATAATCGTGTTAAAAAGTGGATGGATGAATGTTCCAAATTTTTAATCTTATACAGTTCGTCTTTAAAAAATATATACTGTATATATTTCGTATGTTCGCATAAAAATATACGAAGCACCTATTGTGAGAGCACGTCTGTTTGTCTCCAACTCGGCACAGGATTTTGTTGAGATATAGCACACTTTTTTTCAAATTTCTCGATCCTATTAAGTTTTCATTCAGATATTTCGAACAGATCGCGCTATAGGACCTATTAAAATCTCTCATGGAAAACCACTGGCGAATTTGCGAACTCGTCGCACAGAATGTTTCTCCGTTTTCGGGTGGACTTCAACTAGGAAGTAACACGGGAAATGTGCAGCTGCCCAAAACGGATACAAATATTGGACGTGTGCAGAAATGGACAGTGGGGTCAGGAGGTGGGGGGCTTCAGTGGCTTAAGCCTGTGATCTCAGCGCGCCCAGCCCCATCTTTCGGTCCCAACAAACAATCGTGGCAGGAACAGCTGTTTTTCTTGCCAGTCGTATACCATTCGTATTCCAGTTGTACAATAAATCTGTTCATTTCCAACTTCTTTATGTATTATCGAATTATGGTGTATTAACTAATATTAATAGCTGTATAGGGAACTTCTTGCAGTTCCTTTTGCTACTGATTTTATGCTAGTTTTGGTCATTTTGCATTAGATATATTTTTCAATTGCTTATTATTGGGTATGTTTTCAAAAAATTTGTGTTAGAAAGCTGAACAACAATTAGTAACAGACCCTCCACCACTGCATACATCAATCGATGCCATTTTCACATCACTTTGATTGCAGTCTGCTGTGTATGAAAGCTATTGAGCCTCCACAAGCCAATTTGTGCGCCGTTTTTAACTCTATTGTAAAGTGCTGCTAAAAAGCACATACTGTATTTAATGCACTCTACTACCACGTGTAATTGCATTCTATTATTGCTTCTATTTTTGAATACGAGCTATTGCTAGAAAACTATTTCATGAAAAAAAAATGTAATAACTGACTTTTTCATAAGTTAATAAAAATATGAAATTCTCGATCATAGTCAGCTAACATGCCTAAAAGTTATGCCTTACGTTAATCGCCTACCTTGTTATTTACTTGGGTCAAGCACTTTGTTATCTCAGTTCTCTATAAAACACAAGGTACTCAGACATTACTACAAACAAAGTAAGTATAAAAAATATAATTTTTGGGTGAAGTATTATTTTAACCTCTCCTTTCACTTGAAGTTTCTTTTCTCCTAGCCAGGTTCGTCTTCACCTTTTGCTGAGCATCACTTTTTGGGCTGTAGATCACGGAAGGAGCACGAGCACACGTCAGGTTTGAGCTTTTTCACTGGAACCACTGGTTGATTTCTTCCAAGTTTTTCATTTTATGTGTTAAATGTTTGATCTACTACCTGATTGCTATTTTTTTTTTTTTTTTAATTTTGTGTGTGCCTCCCATCTTGCACTAACACGACTCCGTCCGAAAAAAAAGTCTATAAGTAAACAGTGCAGCAACAATACATGGCAAATCAATCTAATAATTCAATATTGTGAAAAGAATAAAGAAAAACATACAAGCCACATTGTATCTAATAAACAAGTTACAAATAATTAAAACACTTTGACTCTTAAAAATATCCAGTATATAAATACTTAAAATCCCCACAAAAAAATAAATTGAAAAATAATTAAAACCTACCACATAAAAGTGAACATTTGAGGCTCAGATTTCACTTGAACACCCAGTTAGCGATTGCTCTCCTCACACACCTAGCTTGTGATTGCCAATTTATACAGGTGAGTGAATTAGTGTCTTAAAGAGACGACACCCACCTTATTCACAAACCACATGTATTATTTAGGCCATCCATATTATCAATCCTTCACCTGGTTTGTGAGTTAGCCGACTATATTTTTTGGAATCAAGCATTTTGGATTACTGCCTTCAATAAAATATTAAATTTCTTTTCTTATGTCCAACAATGATTCATTCATTGCCTCCTTGGCTGAATCAATTGGACATGCTTTCTGGTAAGTATGACTTTGCTCTATGATCCTACAGGCTCTGTTTGCCCTCTTAATTTTGGCTCGGAGTGAGTAACCACCTCTGAAGGTTAAGGTTTAAAGCATGCATCTGACATTTTGAACCCGATCAACTAAACAAACACAATATAATTATGACCATGCTGTCAGACCATCTTAACAGTATAGGGTAGACACTGCTTGGAGACACTGACAGTTTTTACAAGTCAGAAAGCCACTATTCAGGTTCTCAGGACATATAGAAGAAGTCTTGGAGAAACTGGCTACTTTTTAAAACAAAACATCCGTAAGAGTGCTGTGTTTCTGAAATGGCCCCAAACATGTTATGCACAAGCTTGTCAAAATTAAAACAGTATGTTCTGATTAATTTACAGATATACTGCATAGATTCCAAAATGCAAACAAATAACTGAAAAATTATAAAAAAGAAATTATTTTAAAAATGATGGAAAGTTTCATCTCATTTCATCTTCTCAATCGCCTTTCTTCATGAGGGTCATGGCTGTCTACAAGTAGGCCAAGCAGGTCAACCCAGACTTCCCTGACCTCAAATCTCCACCTCTTCCTGAGGAATTGCCAGGCATTCCCAAGTCAGTTGAGATATTTAACCCCGTAGTTTGTCTTGGATCTGCTACAGGGTCTCTTCCTAGTGGGATGTGTCTGGAGCAGATTTAGGGGGCATCCTTACAACATTCTCAAACAACCTTAACTGGCTTCTCTCGATTCAGAGGAGCAGCAACTCTACTCTAAAGCTCTCCCGAATCTCTGAGCTGCTCACCTTATCACAAAGCGCCAGCCGTGCCACCCAGCAAATGAACCTCATTTCCGCGCATGCACTCGTAATCTCATTCTTTCAGTCATTACAAAAGCTCATAACCATAGGTGAGGACAGGAGTTTTGTCTTCAGGCTCAACTCCCACTTCACCACAAAGCTATACAACACCTGCAGAACATGTCACTTTTTCCATCAGTTAAAAACAAGATCCTGAGATTCTTTAACTCCTCCACTAAGGGCAGTTAACCTATCATGTTGATCCTTTCCCAGCATCTTCACACTTGGCAGTGCATGGCAAAGGTAACAGTCAGATGAGGAAAAGAGAACAACATCATCTGCATAAAGCAGCAATGCTATCCTTAGTCGATTGACAGGTTGATTTAAACAAATAATAGAAACTATAATTGAGCAAAATCAAACCTATGCAACACAGGGTGGAAAAATGCAACAGTTTAATGGTACAGATTTAAATATTCAGGTCAGGGTGAACTTTATTATACATACATTGAAATTTCAATTGGTCAAAACTAAAAAGTCAGAGACAAAATTAAACAGTAAAATGAAAAGTGTAATATCAATTCAGATCTTTCGATAAAATTAAAGCAATCTATTTGGCAAAACGTATTTCAAGTGGCTGATATTTCCTTAGGGGTCACTGGTAAAAGAACAGGATCATATGAAGTGCAGTTTGTTTCACAGGAGAGTCAAAAACAGGTGTTGAAACTATACTAAACTGTTGGAATGGGTTGGAAAGTCAAAATCTGGAAGTCTCTTAAATTAAATTGTTCACAATTATGTTGTTTAGGGTAAAAAATCTTTAATTTATGTATAAACAAAGAATTCTGTCTGATGTATGGTGTGACCTTGGGATATGCATCTGGAAATGATGTAGCATCATAGCACAGAAGGGAGAAGCTAGAGCTGTCATTAGAAAACAACCCTTGGCAAGATGTTGTCAATTTAATAATAATAAAAATACTTTTTAATCACAAAAGGACAACAAACAATATTTTATACTCAGATTCTGACAAACAGAACTGTCAACATAAACATAATTCTTTGTAAACTACTTTTTTATTATTGAACAGCCTAACTCCTGAAGGAAGTAATGGTCTCTTACACCCCGTTGTTTTTATCCTACAATATTGTATGTTAAACTACTAAAACAAAATGAGTGATTATATTTAGTGATAAGGATACATTGATACTTTTACGTTTTGATTTAAAAATGCCAATTTTAAATGAAAACGATCTTGGTCCACACTAGAGTTTTTACATTGTTTGTGAAAGTCTCTTTGCCCGTAGTAAAATGACTGACAATGCATATAGCCTAGGTATTCGCCTACATTGGCCATGCCTTCATCAGCGGAAACAGGAAGGGGAAGTGTATTCAATGCTAGACATTTATTTGCAGCTTGCATTCACACACAGAGAACAGAGATTATGAATGCAAAAAAAAACTTTTGTTTGATCTGATGATGTGATTGAGTTGTTATTGAGAGTAACACACAAGTATAAGGTAAGCAAAGTGGCTGACAATACAGACTGGGAGTCGTGTTAGTGCAAGTACAGTGATTTTACTGCACTACAGAGAGCACCATCCATCACTTTAGAATCAGAGAAGGAGGAACCAATCACAGCACGATAAGTGTCAGCATTTTGAAAACTCTTTGCTTCCCTCCATCCATGTCACAACACTGAGCTGCCATTTTTAGAAATTAACAACTTTCGGGAGCATTTTCATATGTCTACATTTCTGGATTTAAAAATGCAGAGGTAAAGGCAAGACTAATCTCTGCATGTTTAAATGAAAATGTAATAGTATAGACAAAGCCTAAGGATTTGACTAATCCTTTTTTAAGGCAAAGTCTGGATATAGCTGTTCCAAAATATTTGAGCACCATCAGTCACTGTGTATGTATTGCAGCTTAACTATATCTTGAGCATTAATGTTCCTAAAATAAAAACTTTTGTGATTACAGGACTCATGAAACTCGAAGAAAGCCTGGCAAGGAGCAGGCTTAACCCTGCAACCTGAAAAAGTCAGGCCTAGAGGGAAACTGTTGAAACACCTGCATTAAACATTATTAACCTACCTCCCAATTCTATTCCTGAAGAAACATCCAGAGTATGGGGGTGTGGGGTGGATCTTTCACTTGAAATCACCGAAAAGGAGTGTAAAGCAGCCAAGCATAGAATACATTGTAGCTCTATATGCACAACGCATTCAATCATTTGATGTAAAGTCTTCTATGGAGCACATTTATCTCAGTTAAAATTGTCCAAAATGTATCCAGGCCAAGATTCAATCTGCGAATATTACAATCAAGCTCCAGCTTCACTCTAAGTTTGACAATCAATCTAAGTTTGACTCGATTGCATGTAATGTTCTTTTCTTTGTTGTTAAAGTTGGCCTTTGATGTATGGAATGTTATCTTCCTTATATAAAATCTATAAAAAAAAGATTTACAATAGATTAAAAGGGAGCAACTCAGAAAATAAAGTTCAAGTAACAAAACCTTAAGCAAGAGCAGAAGATGCAGAAACGGAGAAATCAAACAAGAACTTAAACTAAAATCCAAGAATGCGAGTCAAACACTATTTGACCATTGTTTTTTCAAAGACTATCTCTTTTTCACTTTCTCATATACGAAGTATAGGGAAAGCATTGTAATCGTCCAAAGATTCGATGTCGAGATTTTGATGAATCTTGATGTTTTAGACCTCCTTGACTTTCTCGTATACAAAGTGTAGAGAAAGTATTGTAATCCTCCAAACATTCCATTTCAAGATTTAGATGAATCTCGACATTTTAGAGCTCCCTGAGTCCAAAAATACGATTTTTGGAATTATGTCTGTGTGTGTGAGTATATACACTTTCACTTAGGTCAACCAAATTTTTCATACAAGTATTAGGTACAAAAGATAGATTTCTATCAACTTTTGGGCTATTTCCGCACCAGAAGTGCTTCTTTACCTTTTATTTTGCTCATATTCAGCTCGTGAAAGTTACCAAAGAATTATAAAAAATTGATGACTCATTATTAAATAGGGTCAGAGTTTAAAAACCCACTACATTAATATCATCGCATATTTAAAAAATATATGAGTTGGGGATGACCTTCGTCACTTTTTTATTTACTAAAAATATAAAGTTAGACTGGGGAGAGAATACACCCTCACAGTGTGTGTGTTTTTTTGTAAGAATAATAGATTAGAACCTGATTTCATTTGTTTTCTGTGATTCACATGTACATTATTAAACTGCAAAATTAGTTTTGAATGAACCCAAATTTCTCTCAACTTTTTTTGTAAGTACACATGGCTATTGCCAAGAGTACTGATAAAATCTGTAGGCAAATCCTGGGCTGATTTTGAGGTTGACTCAGATTCAAAGACATAATTATAAGTCCTCCTTAGCACCATGTGCTTCTCAATAGGTATATATATCACTTGAGACCTAAGAAGACTGTAACATCTTGGTGAAGGTGTAGTAAGACAATCTGCTCAAAACATTTAATTGATACTAAAGTTAGAGCAAGTTTAATGAGATGATTGATTTTCTTCAGTTAATTATTCCTGGACATTGGGGGGATACATTACTGGTATTTTCTAAAAGTCAATGAATACTTCTTAATCTATTGATTTTTGAAACAGATTCTAACTGCATTTTACATCAAAAATTAAGTTGTTTTCAGCTATTGCTGAAACCATGTCAATGTGAAAAGAAAACAGAATTTGTGAAGATCTTTTTCCTGTCCACTGGCTCTAAAGTAAATGCCATTTAAAGCAAATGTATGCTTAGAATAAGCAGGGGTGGGCAAAGTCATTCCTGGAGGGCCGCAGTGGCCGCAGGTTTTTGTTCCAACCCAGTTGCTTAATTAAAAAAAAATCCTTGCCAATAATTACATTTCATGGCTTGTTAGTGCTTTAACTCTGCTATGTCAAGTCATTCTCATATCCTAGATTTTTTTTTCCATTCTAAGGATATCATCCAAATACTTTGATGGGTAATTCTCAATCCTCACTTTTTTCTCTTCTCTTTCCTTCCAAGTATTTAATTAAACCAAATAGTGCACGATAAATACTGCTGGTTTCTTTTGTCATTTGCATCTTATTGCTAATAAGGAGCAATTAAAAACCAAGAATGCAGCTGTTTAAACTTAAATAAGCAATAAGGGTTCAAAATCTTAACGAGGGAGTTAACTAAAATGAAGCAGAAGTGTTTCTAGAGCAATAAGTGTTTCTTATTAAGTAATTGGGTTGGAACAAAAACCTGCAACCACTGCGGCCCTCCAGGAATGAGTTTGCCCACCCCTGGAATAAAGCAACCAGACACACAATATTTGTGGATTAAATTATGATTTCTGTTAAATGTTTTGAAATTACTTAATGAAAATGAGAAGGAGATAACTGGAAACATTTAAAAACACAAAATAAATAATTTCAACATGTAGAATGTAAGAAGCATGGGGTACATAGAAGGAAACAATACTCAATGATAGAAGACTCTGTTCACATAGAATTTCATGCTCAGACACAATGACATTACATCTTCACTGGCAGTTTACCTAACAACATATCTTTGAGCTGTGGTAGAAGACCCATGAAAACATTCAAACTCCACACAAAAGGCAACCCAGTCAGAAAGCTAACCAGCATCAAACCACTGCACCATGTGTCGCTCCTCTTATGTGGTACAGAGGACAAAATGCTTACATATTCATGATGCTACTTTACCCATGAATAAATGAGGGGTTTTTAATCTCAGATAGTAACTTTGCATTAGGTTTAAGCCCATGGAAAATCAGGGCAGACAAAATGATTTTTTTTTTTTTTGCACTTAAAGTGCTGGTACAAATAGGTTAAGTAATTTATAATGTATAAGTTTAACACTCAATGCCCTGGTGGCTAGAACACAATGTTTGTTAAAAATGTTGTCATGTGAAGACTGAAAGAATGTGGCAGTTAACCTTTTTTACCCTGCATTTTTAACACCAATACACATCGATGACATTTTCTTTTTACATACCAATGATATGTGCATTTGTACAAATGACAAATAAGACAATAGTGATTTATTCAATTTCATTTAATTGCAAAAAATAAATAACAATTTTAAAAGGCAAAATAACATAACAGTCAACATAATGGCAGAAGCATGAAATTCAAGCAGCCAGAAAGTTTTCTTACTCTATGGAAGTCACTCAACTTCATCAGCTGCAGTATTTGTTTCTCTTAACAAGCCACACACTTAAGTTCAGCTGTTATTAATTAATTCATATTTTTATACTTTTATCAATCTTTGTAATACCTTATAATAAATAAATTACAAAACAATCTTTAATAAGCTGCAGTTATGAAAGACAATCAAACCATTTTGTAAAAATTCTAAGGAGGAAACGATGATCAGTACCAGGCCTTCGCTAAAAATACTGCGCCAGACAGTCAAAAGAATTTCAAGGTCATGCCATTCCAGTTTACAGTACAAAAACTGGAAAAGCATTTTTGTAATTTACATTGTCAATCAAATCAGTGCAAGTATAAAACGCAGTAGAAAGAGCATTGCAATTATATCCTCCATATAAATTACATTTGATTTGAACAGGGTATTTACAATTTTTAAAACATGTTTTCAGCATTTAACCATGATGACGGTAGATGATGACTGTCTGACTTTCCAATTGTGTCGATCATATAAAACATTAACTAAGAAAGCTTAGACGTTTTGGTTTCTCATAGCAGACATGACACCAGATCAGGATATTCTAAAGATAGGAGGTGAATTTAGCAGCAAGATGAACTAGCCACACATATTTTGATGTAAAGTAAACTCCACCATATATCATTTTTACTGCCTATATTTCTCAGCTTTTCAATTTCCAGCTGCATATTTAAATTTGGTAAAGGGCACACATGTATAAATACAGTCATTTCTCAGAATGGCTTTTACTCAGTTATCATAAAGAGAGATAGTTAATCCTAAATCCATTTTTAACATGGATATATTTTCCTTTATCTTTGAAAGTGCCCTTTACCAGAAATATAAATATTTTGACTATATGAATATCAATAACATAATTAATTATGCACTTGCATAACCATGTACCCAAATAAACATATGTGTATGTTAGAGTATCTCACACTTTGTACATACATTTTCTTTCATCCTTAGAAAAGCTGTAAATATTCATCTATTGAACCCACTCATTCAAGCAGAGGGCTGTGGGGAGCTCAAACCTATTCTTGCAGCACTTGGCAAGACCCAAGACTGGAAGGCACATCTGTTCATTGCAGGGCATTCAAGCACACAAGCATTACTTATTTTAAGTTGTCAGTTAACCTAACGTGTGTGTTTGAATATGGGTGTTGAACCAGAGTGCCTGAGGAAAATTCCACACAAGACATGGGAGGAAGGTGTAAACTCCACAGAGGGTTGTTGGAAGCTGTGAGACAGCACCACTAACTACTGCACCATTGTAAAAAATGCTATAAACAAATTGCATACATTTGCTTTGTTTTTAATAATTTTATATAATTATTTAAGATTACTTTAAGGCAGTTTGTATCATATTTGAAACTTAAGCAAAGACTATTAGAATCCATATTTAATTGTAATTTTACATTACGAGACAAAAATCTGCTCTTTATCAAGTTCTTATAAAAAGCAGTCTATTTATCAATAGATGGAAAATGCAGAAAATACTTGTTTTTTTAATTTTTCCTGATGCACTATATTTGGTTCTTTTTCTTTGCAAGTTACAAGATACACATTAAAAATAAGACAAAAACCATCTATTTGCATGTTAAACTTCCTGAATTGGAAAGCAGTAACCAGCTGCAAATCCACTTCAGAGGTAAATCAGTGCTTCATCTAGATATTTATCAAGTACATTATTCTATCTGTAAAAGAAAAAAAAAAAACTACCATAAAAAGGCAATACCCTTGCCATCGTTATATTTCTGTTTTTGCAAAAAAGAAAAATCTTAAGATGAGGACCAGCAATATAGAAGTAGAATATAGTTTAACACCTACACAATTAAAGAAAAAGTGTAATGAGATTAACTGGACTTTCTTACTAATTGTAACATGCCCTGTTATTTGTATGTTTAGATATAGTTAATTGTTCACTGTTCATTTTTAAGAAATGTAGAAAAAATAGTATGCTTGGTGATTTAAATGGGACTTAATTGTAAAAATATACCCAGCTATGTATTGTATTTGTCAGAAATTAGAAAACCATTTTAAGGGACATTTGGAGATTGTATGTCACTGTGCTTGCATTTTATTTTGTAAAGTGCCTTACAAAGTGCGAGGCTAAAATAAGCATTGACATGCATTCAGTATCAGTTTTATATTCAAAGAGCCTTACAAATCACATAAACACCATTTCAGAAACATTTCACACTGCATGATGAATGAATTATTATTGTACTATGGAGAGCACAGCAAAATTATGGCACCCCAAACAGTGTACATAGGACTTTTGTTATCTATAGGAGAATAGCTGATGGATAGATTATAATGTGCTGAGCAGATGCTAGAGATGAGTTGTCAGAAGAATTATGAAGTGTGATGGTGGTTGGGGGTGTATGTTGGTTCTGGAAAACTAAAAAATTAAAACTTAAGATCCACAAACAGAAAGAACTGGTAATTAAGCCAAAGAAAGAGGTAGTGATCAGGACTAAGGGAAAAATGATGGAAGAGCTCATATATTATATTAGCTTAGAAAAAGATCAAATACAAATAACAATAAATAAATAAATAAACCTAAAAAAGAAAAAGGTGGGGAAAAATAACTCTAAATTTCCAGAATGTGTGTAACTTTGAGAACAAAATGTTAGAAAGGTGGAAAAGAAGGTTAATGCTTTAACCTAGACTAGCCGAAAAGCTTTAGAAAATGGCTAGTACAGTGTCAACTCTGGAAGAAGCTGTATTGGTCAGATCACACATGTAAGCCACGTTGTTTTCTTTGGTTATTCATGTAACAAAAGAGTAATTAAAGAAGCAGTCTATTTTAAAGACTCTTCGAGGAACAATTCCTGACTTATCAATTAATAGGACTGATTCTACAAGAGCTCCTAATGTGCTAATAATGAACCCATTTTGAAGATCTGGCTTATAGACTTTTAGCTGCGTTAACAAATCTGGAAACTCCAAATGAGCCTCCATTTTTTAAAAATTCACACAATTACGATAATAAACAATAATTATTGTTTGATTTATCAAATATATAAACCTAAAATAACACATTAAAAAACACGAAACATCTTTTGTAAAAATTGCAACCAATACAATGTAATAAAAATGTAATAAAAAATCAAATACACAGCATTTTATTGTGAGCAATGATCACTTTGAAAATGTTCATTTCATCAAGGCAAAATTTCTTACACCAAATGTTCTCTTCTATATAACTTACTCTAAATCCCTAAGTTTAAATGCTCCAAAATAACTGGCCTCTGGGGCTTTATCCAGTAATGAAGCATAATTAACTTCCACAAACAGTTCATCATGTTGGTGTAAGTGGAAGAGCCCTCCTTGCTGGATGCAGAAAAAACGAAAATGTATTTCTTTATTCCAGTGCTTAACACTGCCACTTTTCATGATTAAAGTTTTCATTTGCCGTGCGTACTTGAAGTGGTGAATATTCTGTAGGAGCACTATCCCATCGTCTATTTTCTCCAATTCATCAGAAACCTGAAGGTTGTGCCTGAAGCATGTCTTTGCATACACGTAGTATAATCCCTTTTGGATGACTTTTATTTTTCCATCCACATACGTCAAGTTATGTATGTGTGCTACGCCAAACTTACTCATCCAATGCAGCCGAGTCATTGTCTCATCATCAACTAAATTAGAAGATAAAAAAGTAAGAGATAGCATTAGGTGTTACCTCAAGCACATATATATAACCAGATACAGTATGTTATTAATGCATTCATTTATCTATCTTCTTTTTTATACATCCATCCCATTTGTTTATGATAAAGTTGTAATCTCTAAACCGAATGCCATTATTACGGAAATCTTTGGGATGTAAAGGGAAATCTGAATAGTCATGTAGGCAGTGAAGAAGATCAGACTGTGAGGAAGAATTACTAATTATTACACCACCATACCTACTTCTGCAGTTTATGTACTGAAGTTGAATGAGTACAGTGTTACAGTACTGAATTTATGGATCTGTAAGAGATTAATCCTTTTCCTTCATTTTTTACATTTGTTAGAAACTTCATCCACAACTTTCTAAGGACAGAGTGCAGTTCCTAGTGTTGACTAGAAGAACAGCAGGCATTTTGGAAGGTATGTTACTACTGGCTAATATTTAGACTAGGACATACAAATAGGGTGCAACACGGAGCACAATGAAGATGATGGAGAACAGCTAATCAAATGAAATTGTCATTTGCCTACATAAGGATCTTCTTTAATGCAGCTGACCTACAACATTGGAATTTGAACATCTTGAATTTACTGTATGTATATAATATATATGTAATTTTGTATATATGTTTATGTATTAACATTATATTTTCTACTTATTTTGCACTTCTTTTTTCACACTATATTTGTAATTACCAATTAGCATACTAGAGTCACAACAGGAACTTCACTTAATTAAAATAACATGAATTCAATTAAATTCCAAATCATTACACAAAAGACTATACAGTCAAAATGCTTACTAACCTTTTGTAGAATTTTTCTCGATTAGGATTGGCAGGTGGGCAGAAGGTATCTCCACTTTGTTTTTGCATTCACATTTTGGCCTTTGTGGTGGTTTTTTGGTATAAGTTCGAGCACGTGCAATATAATTTTCAGACTTGATTTCCTAAAATAAAAAAAGACAGTATACTGATTATAATAATTACTAGCAAAATACCCGGCTTCGCAGCGGAGAAGTAGTGTGTTAAAGAAGTAATGAAAAAGAAAAGGAAACATTTAGAAAATAACGTAACATGATTATCAATGTAATTGTTTTGTCACTGATGTGACTGATGAGTGTTGCTGTCATATATATATATACACACACACATATAAACATATATATATACATATCCATACATATATACACATACATATACATACACACACATATATAAAATATATATACATATACATACATATCTACATATATAAATATACACACATATATATATATACTCTTTGGGGAGCGAGCAACTGTTGCTGGGGGTGCCAGAATCCATCAAGGAAGAAAAATGAAAAACATTATTTGTACAAAATCTTAATTTATTTATCCATTCCTAAATAATTAAATGGGCAGGCTATTTCGTATCAGTGCAATACACTGCTTGTTAAAACGGATGACTCCTGCTCTTACATGCAAGTCTGCGTGGATATTATGAACTATCATATCTGTTCAAGTTCTATTTAAATTTTAAATAGAAGGAATTTTTATTTAGTTGACAGAAATGTCTTTGGTAGGAATGTAAGTTAAATGTAGGCATCATTGCATAAATTTTTCTTCAAGATAAAAATGTAAAGAGTAAATTCGCCTTACATTCCAACCAAAGATATTTGTGTCGACTAAATAGAACTTGAAAAGATATATTTTTTTGAATGTGATCGCGCAATTCAGATCGAGTTGACGCGCAGTACATCAAGCTTGCGTGCTATTGTGGTTTCGCCTGCGTGCCTCAATAAGTCACCCTCCCCTCACTCTTACTTGTTTACCGTTCATCTAATGAATACACTGTGTATGGCTTTACCAAAACAATCATTGATCGTGAATAAAGTATCCATTATTCATAAAGCTTCAATTGGTGATCTGTCTTTCTGAGTTAACCGCATATTTTTTTATACGTCTCAAACCAAGGGGATGCAAGGGTAAAATGAATCGGGAAGCGCTGATATATATGTATGTGTGTGTATATATATGTATATATATATATATATATATATATATATATATATATATATATATTGAAATAGTTTTACTGTGAAATAATGCAAAGAGTACGTGACACGTGTTTCGCCCTAATTTTGGGGTCATCAGGCGTACATACTCAGTGCACCCCTCTCGGGAATCGAACCTCGGTCGTTGGCTCCTCCATTGCGCCACAGTGTGTGGTTTGTCTATTTGAGAGTATGTAGATCTAGCTATATATATATATATATATATATATATATATATATATATATATATATATATATATATATATATATATATATATATGTATATACCCACGCTTTGCAGCGGAGAATTAGTGTGTTAAAGAAGTTATGAAAAAGAAAAGGGAACATTTTAAAAATAACGTAACATGATTGTCAATATACAGTAATTGTTTTGTGAGTGTTATTGAGTGTTGCTGTCATCAAGGATTTGATTATCATTATTTCCTTCAATCAGGTTCGTATTTGTAGGATGTGTTGTGTTCAAGTTACATTCCGTGTTTGTCAATCGTTTTAAAGATAACAGGTTTCATTCATCGATTCGTTTCTTACTGCATCAATAAACAGCTCGTCTTCCTCTTTATCTGAGACGTGACACACTGCATGCATGGGTTTTTTTTTACACTGTCTTCCTTTAGCGGGACATTGACTTTTTCCACCGTGTGCTTTGTTTCCGCAGTAATTGCACTTATGAATATGATTGTATCTATCAGACACTTCATATTTTTTTGCTGCCTTCTCAATTGTGTAATTCGGTTTTGTTCAGCACTCTTTGGAACTGTTGCTTCTTGTCTGTGCACTGCGTCAGTTCACGTGAGCCGCTCGGTGTACATGCATCAAAGGTTCCCAGCTGTGCTGGTGCCAACTCGTGCGATTTCCACGGCTGTATTTAATGTTAGCTAAGACCCGGCACTTAAAAGTTTCTCTCTCAGTTTCGCTGAGTTTGTGCCACACACCACCTTGACCATCTCATCTTCGTCTGCATAAGCACAGTCCTTCACCCGTGAATATTTAGCGGCAGTGTTTCTATTGGATTGCAGCTGACGGAGGGCCTTATATGGGCAGGCACTAAATTACGTTGGAGGTGTAACTCCGCCTCCCACAGCCATCGAGCAGACGTCTATTGTAGTATATGGACGAAAAAATAGGTTCCAGTTATGACAATTACGCGTAGAATTGAAACCTGCCCAACTTTTGTAAGTAAGCTGTAAGGAATGAACCTGCCAAATTTCAACCTTCTACCTACACGGGAAGTTGGAGAATTAGTGATGAGTCAATCAGTGAGTGAGTGAGTGAGTGAGTGAGTCAGTGAGGGCTTTGCTTTTTATTAGTATAGATTATTTAAAGTCCCAGTCATTCATTTTACTATTTCAACCAGGATCAATAATTTAAAGCTTACAAATGTTTTAATTTCATAAAATCCACAAAGTTAATGTAACTCAAATGAGGATTATGTTGTTCCTTTTGGAATAGTCTTCATCTCCTTATGACCCTGAATTAGATAAAGCAGCATCTGGAAAAAGAAGGATGGAGGTCCTTTTCTTCTGCTAATGATCTAATGATTTAAGTTAGTGCTGAAACTTGTTGATTGGTACCATTTTGTGTATAACATCACTGTAATTAAACATTCTGACAAAAAGAGCCTTTAGTGAGGAGAAACATAGTCTGGGAAACATAGCATAAGTCACCCAGTATGTCCTGGAGTCTCTTTAGCTAAAGCTTTCAGGTGGTGTGTGTATTTGAAGGTGTAGGATGGTGGGGCCTACAACAGAAAAAAGATAAATTAAAAAAAGTTAATGGGAAACAATAGTTTGATGTATAAGTGAATTTTGACTTAAAATCTGAGGCTTTAAAAGCTTTCATCTTGTGGGTTTTCAGCAAAATAATAGCTTATGTATTTCTGCAGCATGCTATCATTGTGGCTTACTTGCAGAGCATTGGCAAGCGAGGAGTCAGGATGCTGGTGGTAAACATGCAAACAAAAAGGCTGACAATGACAAGGAGACAAACTTTTTCATGTATAGTAAAACAATACTATGCATTTAACAGTATTTAAAATGGTTTGTGCAAAAGGCACGAATTGACGTAATGAAAAAGAAACTTAACTTAGGAGACCCCCTACTATCATTGCCTTCACCACCACCACCTACATTTACCCACCACAAAAACAAAGCAAAGGTCTTTGTTGTGGCGACATTCTAGTAATTTTACAAATACTAGAAATCAGCAATATTGGCACATACATATTTTAGTAAACTAAAATAAATATTAACCAACACATAGCATTAATTTTGGAATATTTCAGCAGTTTTAAAAATTGTTATGCAATACACATTTTAGAAATAGATACTAAACACCGGTCTTGGCCTTAACAAGCAAGGCCAGAATATTCAGAATCTGAATCATGGAAGTACAGAAATAAAGTACAGTATATACAATCAGTCACAGATCACATATTCAGACAAATATTCACATACTGTACTTTGCCGATACCCAATAATAATTCAGTAGGTTTTTGTTTTTTTTTCTCATTGTTTTTGGGCAAGCACCAAAGAACATGGCTTGATCACTCAAGAACATACATTTATGCAGTTTCTGACCTTTGTTAATCTATTACCGTGTAGGGCACTGTGGGATAGTTAACATTTTCAGGCACAAGCCAGGAATCATCCCATAAAGTATATTCACAAATGATGCCACACTTGGTTTTGGATCTGTTATCTCAGTATTTTTACAAGGCTTCATTAAGCTGGACCCTCTTCAGGCAGCATTGGGCTCAATCTATAAACCAGCCTTGGATGGATTGCTAAATGACATCAAACTTAGAGTTTACCCTGGTATGCATGTTTTTGCATGATACACTTCAGGCGTCAAATAAACAGTATATAAAATATATACCAAATTGTACTTGGGAAAGCATTATTTTTATAGGATATGCATAGACCAATGGCAAAAGAATGAATTCTTGGGTTCTAAGTATGACTCATGCAAACAGCTTTGCAATTTAAAATACAAAGCTGCGTAGTAGTGAAATTTTACATGACCTCAATTCTCAAATGCTGACCTTGCACCCTTTTTTAAGACCACAACATTTCTAATTTAAAATTAGCTGCAAGTGTGGGCCGTTATTCGTAACCTACTTACATATTACCTCAAACAACATCTGAATGTGCTGTAGCACAAGCAAACTTTCGTCATGGAAGAATGGCCAGATTAAAAGAAAATCCTTATACAGCAAGTTTTGAAACAAATTAAAATTTATATATATATATATATATATATATATATATATATATATATATAAAAACAACGATGGGAATGACTGCAGTTTTACTGCCAAACTTATATGCTTTGCAGGCTTAGCTTTTCAGAAAGAGCTTTTGTTGTGACTTATAGCTTTTTTTTATTTTCATCTGAGTTTGTCATATGGATTAAAGCCAGAAGAGAAACAATTCCAGTTGTCAAATGCTTGGCATAACCTGGTGAACTAGTCTTATTTTAGTTGACATGTTAAGGGACCACCCTGTTTGGAGTTTCTCATGCTGCTGCCAAATAATATTGTCAATGTAAATGCTCTTTGGCTAGACAGCCTCCTACATTTAAAAACTTGGCTGTATGCAGGCAGCTGGAAATCATTGAACATTGCACAGTGCGAGTGAGACTCTTGCCTGATTGATTTCATTTTTTTGAGTGAAACATTCTGTCTAGTGAAAGGAAACCCTCTGAAAAGTTCACAGTGCTTCAAGAATAAAAAGCATTTGTATGACACTGAATCTGTCAATCAATCAAGAAACTAGGTCAAAGCAGTATGGCAAATGTAAATTAGTCTAAATAGCATGGGTGTAAGTCTTTTTTCTTTTTCATTGTAAGTACACTCATTATTTAATCGCTGTATCCTTTTTAGATCATCCGAGTGACTTCACTTCTTAAATCCTTTGCCTATATTATCATTATCAGATCAGAAAATAATTTATTTTTCTATCTTAGTCAGGTCCATTGCATACTTTCATACACATTTTGGCTGATAAGAAAGAGAAAAATTTAACATGACGGCATTACTCAGAGACACTGAGTTGTCTGAAAGGTTAGCCATAGTTCATGTGTTCAATTAATTCAGGACAATATTGCCAAGAGTCATCATTTTGAATACAAAAATGGTCATTCTTTTCTCTGTGTTATGATAAGTGGGTTAATATGCTTCCTCTTTAGAAGAATAAGATACCGTTTTAGGGATGCTGTGTAAGATATCATAATTGTCAGGTGCTGTAAGTGAATCAGGGTTTTTGTGATTTCAAGACTGACATATAAATAAGCAAATAGTTCCAGTAAAGTCTAGGCAAGTGTCATTTTCAAAACTCGTGGCCCATGGAAGGGTCTTCACTCAAAAACATTTTGGGTAGGGAAACTCAAGAAAAATGTATGCAGATAAAAGGTTGTTGAGGCTCCATGCGATTTTCGTGTTCTCAGACCTGTCCTACACGACCTGATGTGCTGCAGGCTAAAGGGAAGAAGATTCCAGAGACATGACATTGAAAGGACAGAAAAGCTGACAGAAGAACAGAAAAAATAAAAAGGTTGAAGCTGCAGCATTGTATACTGTATCCATTTTTGTATTACAATATTCTTGGCAATTCACTATTGGATTACATTTTTCAAACAAACTTCATATGCTGTAAGACAAAGCTGTTCATAAGTGTTCATGTGTTGCAGAAATATTCAGTTTCTACTTGTGATGTTTTAACTTCCCACTTAGTTCACATGAGCATATGGTCAGCTGGAGGAAATACTTGGTCACTGTTGATTTGTTGCTTAGCTCGTACAAAAACAATTCAAGATAAACTCTATTCTTGTGAAAATGACATACACATTTACACTTTAAGAGTGTACACTATCATTTCACTCCAAATACACTTTGATCACAAAAATTCCATTTCTTGTTAAGCTGGTTATGTCGTTTTAAATTTATGTAACTGAATGCCATTAAAGGTCAATGTTACCTCCTATCTTGACTAATTCAAGAGCTCAATGGGAGCTCCCACTTTGAAAAGCGTTCAAGCTGAAGTTTCCCACTTTCCTTTCATTATAATAATTATTTTATTACATTTAAGATGGAGAGTTGCTAAAAGAACTTTCTGCAAATTTGCTATCCTTCTTTTATTAACTACTGTAAAAATGATACCTTTTAGCTGTGGATAAGATTTTGGAATAATCTCCATTTATGCTAGTGCACCTGTACATAATCTGAAACATCACTGGAAATGGGACCTCTCAGTAAGATTTTAAAAGATAGCCTTTGATATTATACAATCTTTTAAAATATTTATCTCAGAATTATACATTGCACATGTCGATTGTATTCAGAATATATAGGTCAAAACCTTTATTGTTATTGTGAGCAATGTTGTGTTGCTTTACTGGGTCACATGTGTCGTCAATATCTCCAACTCAGTTCTTATTAAAATAAAATCTTTGCATATTTTTAAGACAGTCATGATTAACAATCCTCAAACAACTCAATTTGAAGTAACAGTTGATGAGACATTAATGCTTAATAAACTATAAGCTATTGTGTATAACTTACACTACACTGAGAGGACATAACCCTGTTTTGTTCATCTGGAAGAATACTAGCCCCATATACTATAACACAATGTGAAAGAGATGTCTCAATTTATTTAAAATTAGAAAAAAAAAATCCTTGTTCAAACGTTATTTATCATCTCTTAAGCATTTATTAGTATCCTGATTTAATTGAGCCAGTTCTAACCTTTTGGGTATATTTCATGATTTTCGGGTGATTATTTGAATTTTAATCTTTTTTCCTTTCTGAGCTTTCTAGGCAGGTCATATTAATGCCATACTTTAAATCGGTAACATTTATATAAAAACATAAGGCATAAGGCATTACCACAATATATGATATTGCAAAATCCCTAAGTAAGAAAAAGAAGTAAAAAACAGAGTTTCTTTCAAGTGGCAAAGGGTAGTCTAAATGTGACTCATTAAAACGATTTAAGACATTCATTCAAGACTTGCATTCCTCTCATCCAGTTTTCATTTGCTTGCATCAGAGGCTTATATCGGTAATATTCAGCCTAAAGCAAGAACTAAACCTGGATATGGAACCAGCACATCACATGGCATACTCAGGCACATAATATATTTGGTACCCATTCCCTTAATTTCAAATTTAATCAGTTCTATAGCAAAGTTCAAATACAGACAGGTACATCTTTCTGGCAGAATAAAAAATGCAAGGATAGGGAATGAATCAGTACTGTATACCTTTGGCCAAGTACAATACTATAGGTCCATTTCTATTATTATTGCAGCCTTTTAGTCTGGTCAGTAGTCAGGGAGCAGTGCCCAATGGGAACAAAATATTCCAAAACAAGATGTACATAGACTTTATAAAAGGAGACCAATTCAGCAACACAGGCACCGGATTTTTCATGCATCACAAGAACAAAGGGTTCTTATCAGCTCACATTATAATTTGGTCCACCAGGCTGTTCCATCATAAATTATCCTGGATGAAGAGTCCCAAAATCCGTACTGTACTATAGACTTCTAGAATATTTTATACAGTATGTCATATGGGTGACATGCAGAATTTCTTTGGACTGAGTTTCATTTTACGCTCCCCAACGCAAAGACCTTTGTAAAGTACAAGATATATGAGATGACCACATGTGGGTCAACTTCATTCACACATTTCCAGTGGTGATATGCATGTCTTCGACATGTATGACAAAACTAAAAAAAATCTAGAGAAAAGTCTATAGAGACAATGACCAGGCCTAAGAATCAAGCTACAGTCTTCTAAAACTTTGAGGCACCAGTGCCAACCACTATGTGGCCATAAAACTCTTAATGTAAGTCATGAATATCAATTTTAATTGGCTTAGATTTTTACTGATACCTATCAGTATCTTTCATTTTTAATCTTTAAAAACCAGAATACGGCCAGTATTACTTAATATCCATAATGAAACACAACTGTTAGAATGCATTGCACAATGTAAGACAGCTTGTGCAGATCTCTAAATGTAAGCAGAGAAGCTTCAACCATTTTTACCTTCTGCTCTGAACACACTTTGCTCTCTGGCAACTGACTGACATTCAAAACAAATGATTTCCAAAATAAACATTTTAATAGGGCTGAATTATTTCTCTTGCCAGCCACTAGTTTTCAAGGATTACTTAAAATACTTTAGATCATTTGAAATTGTCTATCACTATACACTTAGGTGAATAAAGCCTTCAGTGGAAAATTAATAATCAGTGCACTCAAGATTCAAAAGCACATAACAAGCAAATGCATTTTAAGTGTGATTATACTGAACTTCGTAAGACAACCAGAGATTTCTAAAATGGTTCAATAACCATTTCAAACAATTTATATTTTGTATCTTTATTCTCAGATCCTTGCTTTTAAGTGATCTTTAGTCTACTGCTGTAGTATACTTATCACATATCGTTCTATAATTGACAGAACATCTAAAAAGCAACATGGAATATCTCAAAGGCCATTTCTTTGCCTCTTCATCAATATGGTATCCAGGAGCAATGTATGACAGGACAAAGTTACAATTATATACTGTGCATAGGAACTAACTAATACATCACATTCAGTTATTTATCACAGATGGAACAGCATCGGCTTCAGTGTAGGTGAATGTTTAGTTCTTTACTCCCACCACCATCTCTCATTTTCAAGGGTAACACTTTGAAGGTATCTCTTGGTAAACCACTAGTGACCTTAAACAGATGCTTATCATTTCTTTAAAGAAAAACAATTTTCCTTTTATAAGTGGTGTTATATTTTTTATACACTTCCCTAGCTAGAATTACTCTGCCATCATATACAGTATGTCTTTATTTCAGGTGAACGGTAAAGATGAGCTATGGAAGTGAGTGTCAAGTTTCAATATTTATAAATGAGGAGCTATTTAACATGAGTAAGATAAAAAGTGTAGTCAGTTCTTATATAAGACAGCAATGAACAACAAAATTCATCTTTTGTATTAATACTTGTTGCTCTGCATGATAAATGTAAAATGAGACAATTTCTGCTGCATCTATATTTTAATCAAATCAATGTGAATTATTATTGGATTACAGATTAGAAACATTATTCACAGCATCACACCCTGTTCTGGAAGTTTTTGAAAAGGGTACATAAAGTGGCAGCAGCAACAGATGCCAGGCAGCAGCTCCCCATGAATGCCAATCACAAAACATGTGTATGTTCTCTTTTCTTTCAGTCCAAATTGGTGTGACCAACCCACTAGCTTGTCTGGAAATCTTTGCATTGTAGGTGGAAGTAGCATGTAATTCTCCTGAGAGAAATCAAATTGGTCACTTCTCAAAAGTTGAAAATGCCCAACAATAAGTGCACACTTTGGGATACTCTGTAATTAGTGGACACAAGCAGAGTAATTAGGCTTTATGTACCCTTCACATGTTTTATAATTACCTCCACATGGTAACAGTTTATCAAACTATTATGTCTCTGCTTGAGCATTGTTGAACATGATTAACAGGCTAAATAGTTCACCATATAAGAAACTAGAAATGGCTCTTTAGTATTCTTAGTTAGGGATTTTGTTAATAAAAGAAAATTCATGAAATTGAAACAAGTGTAGCTAAATATGTAAACAACCTAAAAGGGGAAATCTGTGCATGTAGGACTCTGCAAAACAAATATTAGCATACTTTAGTCAAGCATTTGATTAAGCAATTGTTTTTAATAAAGAATATCTTAGAATATACAGTAAATGCACAAATGCTCTCCAAACATCTTATTAGAGAAAAGTCAATCAGATTTTATGGATGATTTAAACATTCGTACCTGGGAAATTCTAAATGTCCATCAATTGTTCCATTATAGAATTCACATAAAGTTGTCAAGTGAGAATCCTTTACCCTAATGCATGTAATTGTGACGTCTTTGGAAATTTCAACAATTTGTTATCGCGAAAGATTCCATTATCAGTGAAACCCACTCAGATGCCTTTTTTCACTCTGTGGCATTAGGTCACAGGTTCAGTCCCCACAACTGACTCAATACGAGACTCTGTGCAAGAAGCATCAGCAGCCGGGGTTCTAGTTGTGGCTTTTGCAAGTAACTTTGGATTAACATTTTAGTTAAATACATAAATGCATTTATAATGTTAGCTTATGCTTTTATAGCCAGGTTGTCTTTACCCCCACACAAGCTAGGTACATATTGTTTTGCATGCTTAAGGTAATTTCAATCTGTTCAATTGGGATGTAAATTATACATATTTGCTGTCATTATCACAGCCTGTGTATATTCACGTTTTTGTATTAATTATATAAATAAGAAATATATCACAATGTCTAATTTCAAAAGAAAAATTAAGATAAGATCACCTTTTAAAAAACAAAATAACCAAAAGAATGTTTTCATAACTTGAAAATTAATTACATTTCTAAACACTTAACATTTCTGCAAACTTTTTTGCAATAGTTGGAAAACTAATATCCTTCAACCAATGCAAACATTTTCATTATCCATTACAATGTACTAGAAAGCAGAAAGCTGTTTTCCAACCTTAGAAAGTGTTACAAGAGAAGATGCTGTGCTGCTCTATTGGCAAAGGAAGGTTGTACAAAGTATTAAATGCAGGGGTGCCAACAGTTGTGGCACATGTAATTTTGTTAAAAATATTTCTTGCTGAGGGCTTTGTTTTTCTTTGAATTAACTTGTTTCAATTAAAAGTCAGATGTTTCTCATTTTTTCAGGGCAAGATGACGGTTCTTCAGCAAAGTTATTTTTTGTAACCTTTCTTAATCATTTTTACAAGGGGTGTTGTTTTGTGCAGTTTTCTTAAAATGAGCTTATTAATTTCATGATTATGAGTAAAGATTTGAATTGGAAAAAAAAAAAAAAAGCAGAAAGCAGTCTCGTCAGCATTGACTGCAGGTTCACACCATTGGGCCCATATCTGTTGTAGCATATACACTTGCACACTTCTATGCATGCTCAAGCCTGGCTAGCTTGGAATACAAATTTAACTGGCACATCTTGGGATATAGAAGAAAACTGGAGGCATGGAGAAAAAACATGCAGACATGGGGAGAACACATAGAAACCACAGAAATGGGAGAACCCTATTTTGAGAATAAAATGATGCTCACTTTGTGCTAGCCAAATTAAAAAAAAATAAGATTATGTTCTTCTAATCAAATTTCTACAAATAAAGTCACCAGGATGAAATTCAAAGACAATGCATTCATATATCAAGAAGCTTTTCACGTCAGATTCAATGCCTTATTTCCATGTACATTAATGTATATCTAAGCATGAGACCTTTTTTGGAAAAGATTTGACATAATAGGCATTGTCAAAGCACTGCCTGCTAAGTAGGCGAGTCATAAACCCATATTAATGATGTGTCTTTAGAAATCAAGAAATATATAACATTATTTTTTATTCATAGAAATAATAGGTATGCCTTCCTCAACAAACAAATAAAGAAAAGTCTGAGCACTATTACAGAAACAAATGTGACAATGAACCGCTCAAAAGAAAAAAATGAAAAGCACCCATTTTCTACACTCTTTCTCTCTTGGTCAGGTTCACAGGAAGCCATAGTTCATTTCATTAAAAGTTAGTAATATTTAATAATTATGTTCCGTATTTAGAATGATACAACTAAAGAGCAACTTTATCTGTAAGTTAAAAGGCTAATGGAGCAGAGTACAACATGCAAATGGAGGTGTGGTGTGGGAGTGGTCAGGGCCTCCTGTGCTTCATGCAGCCTATCACAAAAGTGTTGCCAGCCAATCAGATTAGAGAATATTGTTCAAACCCTGATGATTTGATGGTGTACCTAGAAAATGAATTGTAATGTTGAGTCCTCCATGAGTACCATATAAATTAATTGTTTCTGTAAGCAACTGAGTAAGTAAGAAGTTGTTATAAGGTAGCAGAAAAGTTTGTATAGTATTTCTGCTAACCTGTGAGACAGTTTTAATAAAATATACCAAACTTCATAATTAAGAACATTTTTATATATCATTTCTCTTTGGATGTGATATTGCATTTATGTATGTATGTATGTATGTATTAATCTTATTATTTATTAAAAGGTGTAGAATTCTCCAGTCATTCTAACTGCATTTAAAGTCTGGACTTGATATTTAATTATGTTAACTACAATGTTTAATATATTTGAGGTATGTAATGATTTAAACTGCAATGCAAGTATTAGCATGATAAATACAATGGGAATAAAATGTTTTGTCCAACAGCTTCTCATATTAACATAATGACCTTAATAACAGTACAATGAGAAAGCTTAATTATTAATCCTGTTTCATTACAAAGTAGTGGGGAGTTTAGATTTTAAAAGTGACTTATATAGTATATAGGTGCAGGACATGTTAATGCAACTATGAAACCTTTAAAGTGTTACAAATGTTTGCAAGGTAGTGAATGGTTCTTCTTGTTATCTACCACAGTATCAGTGAATTTACATTCTCATCAAAACCCCATTTTTATTTTATGTATTTTTTTGTGCAGAGTATTGAACGGTACTGAATTGACTCCTCCTACAGTTTGTGCCTTATATTCTAGTGTAAGCCTCTGTTGCTTACAGCGTTTGTGTCTTTCCTGCAATAGATAAATAAGTGTATGTTAGAATGAATTAGAAATGTAGAGAAAAGACTTGAATAAGTTTAAGTGACATGGATAATTTAAACACTACCCCTTCTCAGAGAGACCGTTATTGTGGTTGAGTAAGTGCTCTTTCATGGTAAGAGGAGTGGCATATGTCCTCCTCATAAAGGAAGAAATGCATTTAACTTAATTATCATCTCTAAACAAATGACAAATGTGCCTCTGTAGGAGATATGTGAGCTGTAATAATATAAAAGAATAGCAGTTTGAATGAAAAAGTATTTCTCTGAAATAGATAAATGGTTGCATTTACCTGTATGCCTCACAGATAGTTGAACATTCTTTAGTTTATAATCTCTTAAATACATCTTTTGCTTCTCTTGCTGTTTGCTTCTTCATATTGTAAATGAATCCTTCCACATCCATTATAGTTATGTCCCTTCATCTTTTGAATCTATAGAGCATTTCTCTATATCCCTGTTTCAACATGTGTGACTGATGCATGAGAACAACAGGACTGATGGAATTTAGGAAGCATCAGCATGAATGGAGCATTACTAACAATCATAGGCATAGCTGCTTTTACCCTAATCCACTTGTTGTTTGCATTTCCATGCATGTATTTACTGTATATAGCTATGTGCTTTTCTGTTGTGAAGAGGTCTATATAAAAATAAACCTCTGATGAAACAATTTTTTGTTGCGCTAATGCTGTACATAGACAGCATATCACTGGAAAAGTCTTAACCCATATCTGTGTTCACCTAGCACTGCTTTAAACATCAGATAACAATCAGACACTTAAACTGACCTATATTTGAAATTGAAGACTCAAGTTAGCGTTCACAAGTTTTCTGAAATGTCAAAAAGCAATGAGTCCATTAAGAATAGCTTTGCTGACCTGCTTCACGTTTTGCCAGTAGATGCTAGAACAGCCATATATAAGCACTTTTCATGTGCATCAGAATTTCCATTAATAGATTCATGTCTAAATCTGATTGAAGTCATATTGAAAACACCTTATAAAACTTTGAAATACTATCTCTGTCCAAGCCCCATCAGCCACACTAAATGTTAACTTCAAATAGAACCTTTCCCCACAACTTAACAGCAACATAGCACATTAAACAAAACAAAAAATACACATTACACAGTGTAAACATACAAAAAGGTTTAATGTGTGCAAATACAGTTTTATGATTTCACTACTGGTTTGGCATGCTGGAGATGATCCACTGGCCTCTGATTTTCACTAAGCCCGCTACAGAAATAAAAAAGCATAGGCATTGTCGTATTTCATTTCATAGTTATTTTTCTTTCCAATACATCATGACATCCTTACATTTTTTATCACTTGAGGCTGTCACATTAGGGAAATATTACTTTATTATGAAGTTGTTTTAAGAATTGGGAAGCATAGTAACACATTATCGCTAGAATCCCACAGATTCAGTATTCTGAATGTGATTCTTATAACTGGGAAGCACAGTACTGCAATACAGTATATAATTATTTTTCTTTCATCTATCCACAACCAGATGTATTGCTACATCTACTCTAATCCAATAGTTTATGTATTTCCTCAGATTTATTTATTTATTTATTTCATTGGTTTTGTGAAGAGTGCTATATAAAAATAAACCACTGTTAATGTGTGTTGTGTTAATGCGGTACATAGGCAGTATAACAATGGACACTACAAAGTCTGTTCTTTATAATGATAATATGTAAATAATGCAGCAATAGTTGCTTTTCATGTAATAGAAATCTTCAGTATATGTTTATTCATTGTAGGAACAGACTTAGGAAGGCTCCCTGGGCTTGAACCGTTTCTTGCACCCTACATAGTTGTTTTGAGGGAATCACAGACAAACTAGTATGTAATGTCAAGGTTTAGGAGTTGTCTAGGCACAAGAACAGAAAGTAATGTGATATCACGTAATGGGTGAATGGACAGACATAAAAACTACACCAAGAGCTTCAGAGATTATGATAGATAATGAGAGAGATGGAGTAAAGAGGTCAAAGCATAAAATTATCCTTGATAGCTGTCAGAGTATAGTACCCCATGTCAAATATTTATGGCAAAAAGAGTCTGATCCCTTTCAGCTATGTATTTTGACAGAGGAAAATAGTGTTCTAGTACCTAGTTTTTTATACAATATCAGGCATTTTCAGTTTTTTTTAAGAAAAAACTAAGAAAATAAATAAATACATACATACATAAATGAATGAATGAATAAATAAGTAAATGGGTTTGGATTTCACCAGTTTGCAAACTGTGGGTGCTTGTGTCAAGCTACCAATAAACTTATCTGCTATTCGGTAGAGATATTCCTAGGCACAGTTTGTATTGCTGTGTTGTCAAATGACTTTTCCTAATCATGTAATTTGTCAACAATAAAATTCTGCTCAGGTATGTATAAACAACAATTTTATTTTCAAAAGGATGTCTCACTACTGTGTGAAATTACAGATACATTTTTGTCAAAAAATTCAAACACTTGACAAGTCTGTTTTTCACTTGTGATCTGCTGTCCATAAGGCATTTAAAACAAAGGTTTTGTTCATTAGTACATTTCAACGTCAGGCTTTTAAATTATTATATGCAATAAGTGTAAAGAAAGTTAGCAGCTCATTTTAACTGAGATCAGAACACATGAGCATCCTGTAATTTGGTTTCAGTCAGTGCTTAACTTATAAATAATGAGGTGCCTCATTTCATAGTGTCTTTGCTGCGTGATCCTTGTCAGTGCTGTGCTGCTGCTTCCTCAACTTAGCCTTTTGCTGTCTTTTGTCACTTCAAATGGAAAAGGCATTAGTCTTTCTGGCACAAGACTTTAGATGCTGTCCCAAGAAGTTCCCTTCTTGAAGTAATGACTTCTCAGCCTTGTCAGACTATTGGCACACAGCCTTGGCTTGAAAGACTGGGTCTCATCTTCAGGTTCAAAAAGAGAAGAAATTTTCATCTTTTCAGCTCCTTGTGAAAAGACTGGTTGATAACATCTAGGTTTCAAAGACCAGGTTTCATAAGGTCATTTTGCAAATTTCCCTATCCCTGAGAGACTCCCGGAGAAGGTGCCCCATGAGAATCCCCAAGGAGTTCAGTGAGTGTCCAGTGAGTATCCCAGAGAGTGCTTCAGGATGATGCAGAGTGTTTTAAAGGAATGTTGGACCTTCTCTTTAAATGGGTGGGTCCTTCTCTCCATCTTAGTTTTCGTCCCTTGAATTAGGTTTATGTTCTTGCTTGAGTCCATTTCATGTCTTCTGGCTCAAGAGGTCTGCAGAGGGGACTCTGGAGAGATGTCAGTGCAACTCTGACTTACACCTTTGTTATCATATAAAGTCCAGGCAGATCCTGGTACAAGCTGGAGTTCAGTCACTTAGTTTGGAACATAAGAAGGGGAAGGTGCAGCTGAATACATACATCCCTGTTAAATCTGCATTCTTAAGAGGCCTGGTGTGCTTAGCAGAAAAGCCAATGACCATGGTGAGTAAGTGGCTGAGATGGAATCTTGTGGCTTACAGCTCAGCGCCTTAACCACGAAGTTCCACAGTTTTTACAGTACAGTATTTGTTTTGTAAAGGTCTTTAAGGGCACTGTATGAAATAATTTTCATGCATCTTGAAGATTTAAAAAAAACACTCATTAATAAATTAAAGTTACTGTTTCATGAAAAAATACTTTTATACTTTACACCATGTGATGGACTGGCACCCTGTCCAGGGTTTGTTCTTGCCTTGCGCCCAATATTAACTGCTGGGATAAGCTCCAGTAGACCCCTGTGACACTGTTCAGTACTAAACGGATTAGCAACTGAATGAGTTTATTCTACATTGTGTTCCATTTGTATAGTTGTAAAGGGAGACTAGAAAATACATTGAAATTACCAATTCCTTATTTTCATTTGCAGGGAAATTGACTCTTGGATTGGTTCCTCACATTTTTTTATTGCGGACCCTATGGACATATTCAAATTTCCTTCAGCGTGAAATTTTTCAACTGATAATGGGCATGTCTTTAATAATCCATTCACTATACTCTACCAAAGTTCTGGTTTTATCTTAAATGTATGTTTTTAAAACTTTACCGCAACAAGCTAGGATAAAAAGGGCCATCGACCATAGAGGAGAGATAATGACAAAGGGAGTGAATAAAGTGCTACACAACTACTGGGTCACACTCTGCAGTAATTTGTCACTGTTAAAATGAGCAAAAGTATTGCTCCTAAAATGTCAGTAAGGCACATATTCCTGCATCCTGGTATTCTGAATATACCTTGTCTGGAAGAGCTGAACAATTTAAACTTAGTAAGGTGAATAAACGCAAATATTTTTTTTACTCAAAAAACAACACAAATATTACTTTTTATCCTATATAAGTAATTATATGACTCATGACAGAAACAATGCTTATGTAAAATACAAAAAAAATAAATTCAGTTTATTCTTGTATTTCACTTGAGTACATGCTCAGGTCACATACTTTATGATAATGCAATATTACTAAATTATTTTTTTATTTTTTATTTTACTGATTTTAATAAAAAATAACATTCCATACAAATTAAGTTAAGTTTTACAAGACTTGGTTCAAAACAAATCAACCCCCACCCATGAAAAAGAGAGCTAGGCCAGCAGAGTAAAACTTTTAAGCTAGTAAAAATAAGTAAACAGATAAATTAATAAATAATTAAAAATAAATAGAGTAAAAAAAAGAAAAACGAGGAAAAAAAGAGGAGAATCTGCTTCCTCAATTAAAATGCTTAATCTAAAATGTTGTTGATTCGTTCCTTCCAGGTTTTGTACAGATCCTCTAAATGTGAATTAGATTTTTTCCAATTTCAAATAGTATATAACATCAGTTACCCACTGACTCAGAATAGGAGAGTTAGGATTCTTCCAGTTGAGCAAGATAAGTCTGCATGCCAATAGTGTAGTAAAGGCAACTACAGTTTGTTTGTCCTTCTCCACTATAAGCCCATCTGGAAGTACACCAAACACAGCTTTTGGTGGGTTAGGAGGGATTGTGACACCAAGGCTGTCTGAAAGGCATTTAAAAATTTTGGTCCAGAATGATGTTAATTTGGTGCAGGCCCAGAACATGTGACCCAGTGAGGCTGGAACTTGATTGCAGCGTTTGCAGGTTGGATCTTGCCCTGGAAACATTTTGGACAGTTTTAAACGAGACAGATGTACTCGATAAAAGATTTTATGTTGATTAATTGTATGCTTTGTGCATATGGAGCTCGAGTGAATTCTGTGCATTGCTACCTTCTACTACTCTTCTGAGATGTTGAATGAGAGATCCTTTTCCCACTGAACTCTTAAAACTTTGAAAGGGAGGGACTGTAAAATGGTTTTATATATTACGGAGATGCTGTCCGAGTCCTCGAAACTGAGCAATATTTTTCTGGCATAGAGGTCGGTGGGAGATGAGGATTGGGCAGGTTTTGATTTAAAAAGCGTCTAATTTGAAGGTAGTGAAAGAAATGTGTTGCTGGAAAGTTAAATTTGGAGTGTAATTGTTCGTAGGATGCAAAGACATTGTCTATGTACAGATCTTTAAGTGATTTAATCCCAAATATTTTCCAGACATTAAAAACTGCATATGTTTGAGAGAGTGAAAAAGGTGGTTCTCATACAGAGGTGCCACAGATAAAAGCTTCTCTATCTTAAAATACTTAAAATACTTCCTAATATTACTAAATTATTAATCCTTATATTTACATACATACAAATCACATATTGTATAAAATGTTTTAAAAGGCCACTTACTTCTTTCTTTGGGAATGATTCTTTTTGACAAGACATAATGCTCAGGCAGTGACTTTTGTTATCCTGAGGTGCAAGGTTGGATGCCAGCTGGAATACACAAATTAAAAAGTCAGTTACATACATAAGTTGATGTCATGTATATTTTTAACTTTAATAAATCAGACAATATCTATAAATTACATACTCCAATAGTGAGTACATCCTTACAGATAAAACACCAATGTAACTAGTGTTACTGTAAAAATCTAAATATTAAAAATACTTGATTCCTTCATTTCTAGTAATCTGTTATCTGTTAATCAGAGGTAGCACTGCTGCCTCGCAGTTAGGAGACCCGGGTTTGCATCCTGGGTCTTCCCTGCGTGAAGTTTGCATGTTCTCCCCTTGTCTGTGTGGGTTTGCTCTGGCTGCTCTGGTTTCCTCCCACAGTCCAAAGACATGCAGATTAGTTGCATTGGCGATTTTAAGTTGTCCCTAGTGTGTGCTTGGTGTGTGTGTGTGTGTGCGCCCTGTGGTGTTTTGGTGCCCTGACCGGGATTTGTTCCTGCCTTGCACCCTGTGTTGGCTGGTATTGGCTCCAGCGTGACCCTGTGTTAGGATATAGCGGGTTGCATAATGGATGGATGTTATTCTTTATTCAAATTCCCTAAATCATGCCACAGTGGTTCCATTGTAATAAACTATTCATGTAACATGCTTTAAGCTAGAGCTAGCCATGAAAATACATTGAAAATTCAAGGCCAATAAATACACAGAAGGGTTTTTTCACAATGCACACTGTATTCATCAGTTTTCTCAATTTTTTTATTACATTGAGTGGGGAGTTTAGACTTCAACTCAATTATCCATCCATCCATTATCCAACCTGCTATATCCTAACTACAGGGTCACGGGGGTCTCCTGGAGCCAATCCCAGCCAACACAGGGTGCAAGAAAGGAAACAAACCTTGGGCAGGGCACACACACACACCAAGCACACACTAGGGACAATTTAGGATCGCCAATGCACTTAACCTGCATGTCTTTGGACTGTGGGAAGAAAACCGGAGTACCCGGAGGAAACCTACACAGACACGGGGAGAACATGCAAGCTCCACGCAGGGAGGACCCGGGAAGTAAACCTGGGTCTCCTAACTGTG
The DNA here is from genome assembly GCF_016835505.1 of Polypterus senegalus. Lineage (NCBI taxonomy): Eukaryota > Metazoa > Chordata > Cladistia > Polypteriformes > Polypteridae > Polypterus > Polypterus senegalus. The sequence continues at coordinate 213,906,256 of NC_053155.1, forward strand.
AGGCAGCAGCGCTACCCACTGCGCCACTGTGCCGCCCTCAAACATTATGGTAGGAACTATTTCAGCATTAAACACCAGTTCATTGCAGAACTTCTGCACACACTAGTTCAGTTCAGAGTTGCCAGATAATATAACATGCACATGTTTTATGTGGGAGAACAATAAAGCACCTGGAGAAAGCCGACACAAACAAAGGGTGAACACAAAAACTCTGCACAAGTACTGATTTGGCCAAAACTCAAACCTAAGGAGCTGTGAGGCAACATTACTAATTGTAATGTCACAGTAATGCCCTGCAGGAATTGGGTTTAGGCTGATTACTATTTTAACTAAGGGTAGTACAAATATAACCACCTAAAAATGTAATTTACTGTATAATTACACATCTCAATAAAATACTGTATGCTTTTATCATAAATTCACTACATCCACTTATTGTCTTAAGTCTGATGTGCAGTTCACGGATGATGAAGGTGATATGAAAGATATATTAGAAATCATATTCATATAATGAACTGTGTGAATAAATCTGATAATAAAAGGTCCCAAACTGGAAATAAGCACAGAATAAAATATGTTAAATAATATGCAAGAATATAACTATGCACAGTTTCAATTTTAATTTTCTTAGGATCTGGTGTGACGAAGCAGTGATATATGGCACAGCTCTTAGTTGTTACATGTTTATAAAAGAGTGTGGTAAGCACTAGTACATTCATTATTCTCAGCAAGCCACAAAATTTGAATAGTGTTTCATAAAGGCACACATAAATACATACTACACAAGCAACTGATGAATGAATTGTTTATGACAAAAGCTTAACAATTTTAGAAGAGCAGTCATTAATCCCTCTATGAACAAAGTTGGAATTTTAAATTAATATAATGACATTGGTGTTATATAGAAACCATCCATCCAACCCGCTATATCCTAACTACAGGGTCACGGGGGTCTGCTGGAGCCAATCCCAGCCAACACAGGGCGCAAGGCAGGAAACAAACCCCGGGCAGGAAGCCAGTTTCATTTGTTTTGTTTTTTTGTTTTTTTTAGAAAGCCGTTTTTGGATTGCTTTATCTGAAGTGACTAATAAATCACAAAAGTATGAGTGAGCATTGCCTAATTTACTCAGGATCTCAAAGTGGGTCCGTAGTAAGAATTAAGCATACAGCCATGCATGATGAAAGTAAAAATTACATTACAGTATGTTACTTTCTTAAATGAGCAACTTGTGTGAATATTGCCAACTTTCGATAATCCCGAACAATCAAGAGAGTTCCCATCGTGTAAACTTGCAAAAGATTCCTCATATTCACAAATAAAACAATTAATATCTATCTGTGGGTGTGTGTGTACGTTTCTGTGTCAGGTCGTAACAAACAATCCGATTGGTCAATTTCGGTGTGGTTGCTCAGTCAAACTCGATCGAGACACGAAACGCAGGGCAAGGGAGGTGGACACACACACAGTAGGATACCCATGGAAGGCGTAGGAGGAATTATATTAAATATCAAGTGTATGTAAATGTATTCTCTTATTGTAACTAGTGGTAAACAAAATATAATTAACGCGGGCATTTAAGCATACCCGGCATATCGGCGAAAAAAAATAGTTGAGGAGGTCTATAAGAATAGGCTGTTATGTGCTATAAAAATCCTTCATAAATATATTGCACTTCCATTGATGAAATAAGGAAATTCTATGCGGTAACTTTTGACAGTAGGATCTCCTCTTTACTCGGTTAGGGAAGGCAACATTCCTCTGCTGTTTGTTTCCAGCTACACATCAGCTCCATTACATTTTCTTTTCTCTTTGCCCAAATACAAATCTTATCAATTAATACACTCAAAAGATGACATCAGCAGCCTGCCCATTTTACTTATAACAAAAGAAAAGAGAAAACTATATTTTTTCTAGACGAAGACACAGTGTCCATCCACCCCAAATTCGTCGGCCCCAACGCTGTGCCAACCTGTACGCTTTTTGCCTGCCGTTTGCTTACATAGACTAATTGACGGTCACTTTATTAGTGAATTGGGGCGCACACGTGAGTACGGACTGTCAGAGCCATTCTATTCAAAAGGTTCAAATCAAGTTTAGTGTTACGTGTACAGTACTCGGGACAATGAAATTCATATTTGCAAGTCTTCACAGAAGAGCAGACAAAACAAAGAACTGAAATACAAAACTTAGAGCTTCATTTATTAAAAAGTGTAAAACCGGTGTTGTCCGCATTCACCACTGACAACTCACTTGCAAGTCTCAAAGAAACGTTTGAAGAATAATCCAGTGTAAAGGACTGGCGCCCCGTCCAGGGTTGTTGGTGCGTACCTTGTTCCAGATTCGCCGACGCGACCTTAAGCGGGATTTAACTAGTTTGAAATAGGCAAAATGTTGCTTTCGGGAATCCACATAAAAATTGCTTTCTTTTTCCGTCTTGGTAAACCTAAAAGTAACGGGCCAAAAGCATTCACGCCTTCTTGCTTGCTTGAAGAAAACAAATTCAAGGAGAATGTGCAAACGCCTTACAGATATGGGATTCGAACCTAGGACTCTGGATCATTGAGGCAGCGGAAATACATGCGTTTACTTGAATTTTCACCCAATGTCTTGAGAGTCATTATTTAGGACCACGTGAGAGTTGGTTGTGAACTGCTTTATTCAAATTCACATTATAGCAGCGATTCTTCAACTTTAATAACGCGTTTACTGTGCCCGCATAATGTCTCGTGGAGCCTATGCATTTCTAAAGTCAGGTCGGGAACATAACCTGCACATCAACGTGACAAAGGAAGCACAATGCCCGGCTTAAAAAAGTACTTTATCACCGCAGTTGAACCAATAAAACGCAAGCGGAATACCAAAACAAAGCGCAATGAAGTCATGAATGCTGACAATAGATCACAATACCTCTTAAGTTACAGGAGACTAAGCGATCGCGCGTTAGTTATAAAGCATACATGCACCAATTTATTTTAAATTTGCAAAAACACTATTGCAAGTAACATTATAGGACTCGCATATAGATTCAAAAAGTTTCTACCCACATATCTTAAGGATGCTTAACAGTCAATCATAACAACAAGTATTGTACATGCACACATGCGTATGTGTGAGTATGCATGTTGTATATTATGTGTGTGTGTGTATCTTTTGTTGGTATTATTTTATTGTCCACTGCCCCGAGGAGTCATGCAAGTAAGATTGAAATTGTATTGAGTACACATGGTAATAAACTTTATTTGGACATTTCTTAGATTAACTGTGGTTCCAATTCTATTTTATTCCTATACCATATATTATACAAAGTGTGCGTATCAAATCACAAAAGTCTACCCTAAGTTTATAAGAATGCACGGTCATATATTTAGAATGTTATACAGCATTCCATAAAAAGTGCAAAAAACGAGAATGTAAAACGTGGATCGGATAGCATTGTCAAACAAAGACACCCGCCTCAAGTTCGTGATTACGTTAAAAGTAATCTAAAGTTAAAGCCCAATGGGTCTTTTTAATATGTTATGACGGACACTTCAGATCTGTAGAGAAAGTTGCAAACGGGGAAATTCTTGTATCATCCAATTCCTCGCTTTAAACCCAGATACTGATCTTTTTCTTTCTTTCTTTTTTCTTCTGACATCTGTAGTAAGCCACTGCGCACAGCTGGCATTACAAAAGAAGTATTTCAGGAAAACCGCTAAGTGCGTCTTAAAGTTTTAAAGAGTCATTGTTTAACAAACTAGACAACTGCATGATTCGTTCAAACAGTTTCAAAAGCATGCACAAAGTGTTTCTAGTTGCAGACAGTCCATCACTAACGAGCTCGACAATGTAAACTATACATGATCTTAGATAACTGTATCTCTGCAAGGCACCGTTTACTTACTGAAGAAAAAAAAGACAAGTCGAATTTTGCTCGATGGTGTCTTTTTTTTTCATTGCATTTTTTGCCAATATGCCCATTTGATCTAAACGGTAACATGTCTATAAAAAAGAAAAGTTAACTATTAAAGAAAAAAACAATAAAACTTACCTGTTCGACCTGAGACTTGCAGTAAAAAAGTATTCCAAGATTGGATACGACTTGAAAAAGTCCCATTATGATGAGCGCGCAGAAGACGATGGGCTTGCCTCCGTCAGTTCGGTTGTGCGAGGCTTCTAAACGGAGCTGACCACTCTCCATTCGGATTGGATTTTTCTTGTATTCCTGGTTAAAACTACTTGCTGCCATGACCGCTGGGACTAGCGTATGCGAGTGTGTAAGTGTATATGTGACTGAGTGGGAAGCAGTTGTGACCTAAACTTCATATAGTGGGAGGGTAGAAGTCTCCGACACTAATATTCTTTCTGCTTTGTCAGTGCAGCCAATCAGACTGCAGTATCGTTTATCATTCAGTAAACAAGTCTTCCTGCAGGTCTAGTCCTTCTCCCACACTCTTAACTCTCGCCCCTGTCTCAGAAACAAACTGGTGGGCACACTACGCGGCTATTGTTAAGCCAAACCTGTGCTCGCGTGTTGAGATATCCTGAAATGAAGCCGGTTCACTTCACAGCTAAGTTACAACGCAAGTCCTAGAAATCGGTGAGAATATTTTTCAGTGACCAACTTGCACATCGTAAACATGTGCAAGTTATAGTTGTTCGTTGGGCTTCGCGGTGGTTTCAAACATGAACTTAATTTTAAATGAAATGAGTATAATGTAAATGAATGAATTAATGAAAATTTAAGAGTTAGCAAATACAGGCGGTTAAAAAAAGCAAATGACATTTCAAAGGGCAAAGAAGCTGTTGTTTTCATCTATAAGGGTAGCTAAAACTGGAATGCCCGGTGTTCAACAATGCAGTGATTAATGTTACATTGCATAAGAAGGAAAGAAAGCAACAGAGGTGTGTCAAGGTGATAGTACCGTTTACCGTTTCTTCGACGGTAAAGCTGTGTATCTAAACGTTTTGCAGCAAACTTTATTCTTGTGAGCCCTATTTTAAAGTTCTCCTCGTGAGCGAGTTGCCACCACAAATAATGCAGATTGGTGGGCTGACTTCTGAGAGCTTTCAGGTTCAACGCTGTGGTTGCGGCGGCTAAGGCGCGCGAGTTGTCTGGGCGTACAGGAGCTGTCCAGCGTCCTTCTCCGGTGCAGGTGAATACGGCGCGATTCGAGTACAACCCAAAGGTAATAGTGTAGCTGTTAACATGAATCGTGCGCCTTCTTTCCTGCGTCGTACTTTGCAAGTACCTGACTTGAGCAGTAATACCGTAAAGCCTCAGTGTCATACTTGAGTGTTACGCGTTTGTGTCTAAACAGCTTTTGCACATGGTGTTAAGAAAACAAACCTCCTAAACCTTTACTTACTTTTTGCTCTACGTTGATGAAATCAACTATTTTAATTGTTCTTTATCTGCAAAATTAGAGTAGATTTTCCACTTGGGTGCCGAGGAGATCTAACAATTCAGCCCACTTTACCCCACTTAATAACAGGGGCGAATAATAAAAAAGTATGCTCACCTTAAAACGGCATTTATCAATTTGTCCATTCATGTTTTGAGTTTGCCCTTTAATATACATTTCATTTGCTGGGCATTTAAAACTTGAATGATGTATTTAGCAAAAAGCTGCAGTGGTCTTGGAAGAGGAAGACAGAAGGTCGCCAACTCTATGTAGTGACTATTTTATATTACAAACCAGTAAGGGTGCACTATACGATAACGTGCAGTGAATACACCTGACTTGAGCATTCTTTCATAGTTTTCATCCTATTTTTCTGTACGTTTAGCATTTGTTTGCTCAGAGGTTTATGCGCTTGCTGCTTCCTGAGCAGCCCTTCTTTTGTCCACCCTAGCAGCCCGCTTCTTCTCTTCTTTCGTCGGCACCGTTTTGCGTTAAAACTGATTAAGTCAGTGTTTGTGTTGCAATTACTTAGTATATTTTCCTTAATTTTTCACTTAAGCTGACACTTAAGTCTTCAATCTGCCTCAAGAATGATTTAAAATAAGGTAGGGGAAGTGATGGTGAAGGTGGTTGGGATGAGAACAGCCAGCTGCCAAGAGTTGATTCTGCAATAAAAAGAGGAATAACCTTGGAGGTGAATCCTCACCCTGAAAGCGTATAGTAGACATCATGTAGTATATGTGTGCCAACTTTCAGGTCAATTGGTCAAACGGTTTGCAAGCTACATGTGATTTAAAATCCTGGACAGACAAACACACAGCTACTGTATTGTATTATATATAAAGATTGCTGTCTAAAATCATCTATTAATTTACAAAGATGGCCCCTATAGATTATAATAATAGTCATAAAGGTTTTCAAGCATGCATTAATACAGCTAATTTAAAAATAACCTGAAAATACTCCACTTACTGTAGAACGTAAACAACAAACATTTCTTTGAAGACCATCTGAAAAACAGTGAGATCCAAAGTGGATGTTTCATGCCGAGTCTCCTAATTTAATGATAGTTTGATCAAATATTTCACACGTCATCAAAAAATGCAGACATTCAGTGTCCATCTTTGATCTCCACATTATGACTTTGTATTTTGTTTGGTGACTTATTTAGAATTACAAAGTGCTGTCTAAAATCATTTAATTTACCAAAACGTCCCCTGCCATCTGCAGTCAGTGCCAGGATGCTAGCACCCACAAGAACAAGGCATGAACCAAAATGAACTCTCTGTGCTTCTGCTGAGATAAGGGTGTTTTTAAGAAAGTAGATTCACACACAAAATGTTCTGTCCTGAATGCAAACTTGCTATGTGCAAATATTTTCTGCTCCAAAAGAGACTTTTACTTTGTGGTGACAATCAGAAAAAATATGCAGTGCAATTTAGTAGATAAATTCTTTCACTTCTGGTCACCCAGACCAATAAAATAACATGCTTCATATACTATTTGGCAGTGTTAAATGAACCTTTAAAGTGTATCTGTTGAAAAACTGTTCCAAAGATAATTTTTAGAATACCCTTAAAACATTTGAGGTCAGTTAGCAACTCTGGCCATTTTACTGTGTTGATTTCAAGTTTTTTAGTTATTTGTAAAACTGTTCCACACCGACTTTGTTACACTTTGTTCCCTTGTCTGTAGGTTGAGTAACACACACTTTCGTTTTGGTTATGACTTTGTGAGTGTGAACCAAATTCAATGAAACATAACTACAAGGGCTAGCCCTAACCTAGTGCAGAGTTTAGCCACATTTGAAAATGTGAAGTATTCTAAAAAGCATATTTCTTTGAATATGAACAGATATACATTTTTTTATTTTTGTAAAACCTTTCATAAGTGTTATTCATATACATTGATGGCTTTGGTGAATAGCATTTGAATGTGCACACTCTGACAATCCTAAGATCTTGATGGACAAGCTGTGTAATCCTTCATTGCATTATTGATAATAATCCATCCTAGCAAGCTCAGTAGGCACCTAATGGTCCAATGGTTCACTCCCCTGGGGGGCTGATTCAGTGGAATAATAACCAAACAGTCTAGTATCTAACTCCTTTTTATTAGTTTATAATATTATTTTTATGTTAGCGTTGAGGTTTAGTGCAAACAAACTCCACTCTGGTGGCACTCCAGTTTGGTCCCAAGTGGATGAAAATGATCTGTTTTCACCTTCATTCCAAATTCCATGTGAAGAACATCCATCCATTTTCCAATCCGCTGAATTCGAACACAGGGTCACGGGGGTCTGCTGGAGCCAATCCCAGGGCACACGGCAGTAACCAATCCTGGGCCAGGTGCCAACCCACCGCAGGACACACACAAACACCAAGCATACACTAGGGCCAATTTAAAATCGCAAATCCACCTAACCGGCATGTCTTTGGACTGTGGGAGGAAACCCACGCAGACACGGGGAGAACATGCAAACTCCACGCAGGTAGGACCCGGGTCTCCTAATTGCCAGGCATCAGTGTTACCACTGTGCCACCGTGCCGCCCATGTGAAGAACAATACACACAAAAAACATCCCTATTGTCTCCCTAGTTAAAAATACTTTTATCATGAATTATTTTTATGCCTGTGAGCAAACCAGGGGATTGCCAGGGTTTCCCCAGAATGTAACAAGAGGTAGGAGTTAATTTGCCTTATGGTGTCTGCTTGCATTCTGTGTAGGTGCTGTTTAGTAAACCACATGATAGAACTGCTCCAGACTGGAAAGAGATTTCTAGGTGTGACTAAAACTTTTGGCAATTGTCTAGAAGCATATGTCTGACACAATAAGGAGTTCATTTAAAGGATAGAAATGGCTGATATGATAAATTGTAAATATTACAATCAATTTTACAGAAATTCTCATAAATATTGTGCATTATGACCTGCTGGTCTAGTTTACTTTCTTATGTGATCTCTATCAATGGTATCCATCAATGACCCCACAGGTTGACCTCTTCTTTCTTTCTGCATAGGGTCAGTTGTTTGGCATGTCACTCTCCACATGCTCCAGTTGAGAGGTTCTTTTCAAGTGGCATTCACTTGTTTCATAGCTTCTTTTAGTTGAATGAGCCTGCATTTATTTTTCCATCCACATGGTCGTATACCACTTGGATTAAGGCAGAGGGTCACCGTTGCCACTGTCTGGCTGTTGTTGCAGACCATATAATTGCCCAAATAATTGGAGGCATTCTTCATGCATCCGCCTTGGTAATTGGTGCTGTTCCCATGATCCTCCGTACATCTTCATTCTTTTGGTGGCAGAGCCTGGTCAGGCCACATGTCCAGCAGAATATCTACATTTCCCTAATGTGGAGTGCTTGTTTGTGTTTTGTTTTTGCTGGCCAGCCCTTTATACTGTGCAGGCCAACTAATCTGGTGACAGTCTTGTAGATATCTTGGCATCTTGCAGCTGCAGAGTACCCTAGTTACCTGGTGCCATTTGAGCCGTGTCGAGTTGACTCTTGGTTGAGCACCAGGAAAGATGTCACTGTTGAAGTAAACAAGCAAGCACATGGCCTTTGAAATTAGTGAGTTTATTGAGGTATTGTCCATGAAAACATATGGTGCCATTTGATTGTGTGCTGTATTCCATGTATTCAGTCTTCTTGATGTTTAGCCAAGTCCATTCTCATCTAATCACATCTTCCATTGTTCCATGTACGGGTTGAGGCCTTGGAGTGTTTCCTTCATTAGGAGGACATCATCAACATACAGAAGTGTCCAGGGATGTGGCACTTAGAAGTCCATGCAGAGGATCAAAGGGAGAGGGCTGATCTTGATGCAGCCCAACTTGGACAGTGAATGGTGGCAAGGTGCCAACAGGACATTCTGTGATGCACATTATGTTGTCATAGAGGAGCTGGACTCAGTGCACAGTTTTGAACTAAAAAAGAAAAAAGTAGTGTCACTCAGTCTCTACCTGAAATTGAGATAAATCTCTGTCTTTGTTTTCTTATCTGATGATCCTCAGTTTGTAACATCGCCAGTCATCAAGTTTTATTAATCTTGCAAGAAAACATTGTGGTTTTGAATGGCAGTTGAGTACTGATGGGTTTCAGTACATTCCAAATCATGAAACTCTAACTTCCTAGACTAATTCTCACTCTATTATACTGTACATTGAGAATAATGGAGTGACTTTCTTGTTAATGTTTTGGTAGTTTTATATAAAAGGAAGTCTTTTGCTTTGAATTTAGCTTTGTTTCTCATTGTCATAATTTTATAATGTTCTGTTTATGAATGGTACAGTACAGCTACATTATTCCTTTACATGGTACATTTTTAAATGTTAAAGTAATTTTTTTATTAGTTTACAGATTTAGTTTCATTTAGAATATGTTGATTAATGTGATCATCTTATTTTTCATTATTATGACATTTTTTTCAGAGCTGATTTTGAGATAACTTGGCAGCCAACATATTCCATTGACATGAGGTTTCCTCCCGGGATAAATATGGGGGCAAGTGAACAGTTTGTATTCTTTAAGTGAATAAAAAAAAGCTGTGTTAAAAAGAACTCTAATGCAGGCAAACCTCAGAGAGCATATTGTTTGTTTCATTTCAGGTTTTGACTTTAGGTTTTATTTTTGACCTCTTATTGTTTTTGGGGTTAACACTTTTGTCTATTTTGACCCTGGTTTCTTCTTACAAATCTAATGCAAAGCCCTTTTTACAAACCATCTTCTGTTTCATTTGTTTCCTTTCAAAATAACACTTGGGTGTTTTGTACATACCTTTATCACAACAGACAAAATGTCCAGGAATCAATCCACTAAATACGGCCCAATTCAAATTTGCATCTAAAGGGGAAACATAAATAAGGTCTCAGCCTTGTGTCACCTAGATTTATTTTGTAAGAAGTGCTTACAACCTGATCTGTGCTGATGAAGGTGATGAGTGGAACACTATTTATATATATAATTCACTAAGGCAAGACACCAATGGAAAGCACACCGGAAGGGGCGTGGATTCACTAAGCCGCCGACAAGTAAGACACCTATGGCGCACGCAGGGAGGAGCCACGACCACCAACTCCAAGACCATTGGATACGACGACAACTCGCAGAGCCACGGCCACCAACTCGGACGCAAAAACACAGAAGGAACGGCGTCATTTATATTCGTCTGTCATAGAGGCCTCATGTACCTCCGAGCCACGTTGACTGTTCATAGAGGCATGTTTCTCGCGGAGGTGAGTCGCCATATGCAGCATGTAAAACGGTTTGCGAGGGGTATCAAATGGGATCCTTAAAACAATCCTTTACAACTGAGGTTAAAACACAATGAAGTAAGCAGTCTTTAAAAACCGAGTTTTCGGTTATGACGCATGACCGCATGCACCATAGCAAACTGTTTTACACGCTTCATACAGCAATTCACATTCGCGACAAACATGCGTCTTCTTCACTCACGGACAGTTATATGTTGCTCTCTCCAGAGTTCCATCTTTTCATTCACTTTCTGTTGTATCCTCAAACCCTCCCTTTTTAGACAACTGTGTCTTTCCAGAAGTGTTCAACCATCAATAAATAAATATACAGCGTTTGTTATGCTGCGGGTTCACTATTGTGTTGTATTTTGCTCTCTCCAGTTCCATCTTTTCATTCACTTACTGTTGTATTCTCACACCAATCTGTTTTAGACAACCGTGTCTTTCCAGAAGTGTTTAGCATTCAATAAATAATTATGCATGAGATTGAGCGTCTACCCGGCGCAGAGAGGCGTGGGTAAGCCGTTAAACCCCATTCGGGCTGCAAACCGTGGAATTCCGACTAAGTGCGACTCATACGCTCCCACTGGTTTCGTCCCTACCCTTTGTACACACCCCCCTCCCACCTCGCTACTACCGTGGTCGGGAGTCTTGGTGGATTATATATAGAAAAGCAGCCAAAACCGCACAGAGCAATGAAACGTCTACGTCAGTCACAGGTGCATCTGGACTGTGTAAAATCGACAACGACTCAAGTGACGAGTTGAAGGTGGGCACATGAGCGGGCAGTGCATACTGAATAAGATATCAGAAGCAGACTAGCATGACGGAAGGAGTTGAATGGACGTCCTTCTCCTCTCCTCCGCTTCCACACTCCTCGCCATGCACCCCCATCCCTCCGTCTGGCAGGAGAAGGCGCGATTGCGGTCCGCCAGTGTTCAGTCACGGACGATTGTGTGTTGGTTTGTTCCGTGCATTGTTATAATGTTGCTTTTCTTGCTGATTTATTACATTACCGATTTTTCAAACATTCATTTTCTCCCTGTGCTTAAAAATCATTAAAAAACCGGCCTGATTATGCAGCGTATTGTACGCCGCGGGTTAGCTAGTATTTAATAATGCATTTGGTGATGCCCAATGGTTTAACTACTGCTCCAGAGGTCTTTCAATCATTTGTCAATGAGATCTTCTGGGATTTATTGGTTCATTCAGCATTGGTCTATATTTATAATTTATTGATTTTGTTCTTCTGGTATGGAATTATACATTCAGTATATGAGGGATGTTCTATCTCAATTAAGGGAAAACAAAATATATTATAAATTAAAAAAAAAAGTCAATCATCACATTAGTTATTCTGGTGTTGCAGTGGATCCTGATGGAATTGTCGCCATCTCAAATTGGAAACTATGTGAAAGTATCAAACAAGTACAAAGAATTTTTGGTTTTGCTAACTACAATAGATGGTTTATTAAAGGTTTTAGCTCATTAATCAGTACCATTACTTATATGACAAAGGAGTATAATAAAATGTTTGTATGGAATGACTACACACCAAAAACGTTCAATACACTAAAACAGAGACTTCTGTATCATCCAGATAGCACAATACCATTTCAAGTACAAGCAGATGCATCCAAAGTTGGATTGGGGCAGTTTTGTTTCAGTTTCCTGATTCCAACAAACTACATGTATGTGCTTACATTTTCAAAGAATTATCATCCTCTGAACACAAATTTGACATTGGAGATCATGAGATGCTACCCATATAATTGGTATTATAAGAATGTTGTCGTTGGCTGGAGGGTGCTTACCATCCTTTGACCATATTTAGAGACCATAAAAACCTCTTTTATCTATTGAAAGACAGCTAAAAGGTTAAATGCTTTATTTTTTAATTGATTCAATTTCTCCATTACTTATCATTTGCATACATATACCTTAAATGTTGATGCACTGTCAAGAATATTTCAACCTGAACATTCTTACCAGAAGATATTATTCCTGTAGATAATATCTAGTTGAGCTTCCAAATACTTTACCAGAAATGCTTCAGGGTACCTGGGCTAAATGTCGACCTCCTGAGGATGCTCCAGAGGAGAAGTTATTTGTGTCTGATCAGGTCTAGGAGGGAGGTCTTACATTGGGGAGGGGACATTCCTCTTCTTTCCTATGTCATCCTGATGTCACCAAAACCATTTAATTTTGGGTGGCTTACAATGAATAAGGGTGTACAAATTTAATTTTAGCCTATGAGATCTGCAACAGGTTTAAGTCTAGTTTTGGAGAACAAATGGATTTACTCTGCCCTTGGGAAGGGGATCTTCCATTCTCAAAAGGCCATACTACTATTTTGGCTCTAGAAGGTCATTTTTCAAAGAAGGCTCAGTTCATCCCCCAAAGAAAGTCTCTCATCCAGCCTTCTGCCTAAGAGTGCCGTCACTCAAGCTTGATCCTTTGTACATTGAGCCTTATATAATCATGAAACAGATTAGCCCTGTTACCTATCACCTTTGTTTTCACTCCAGTTACCCTTTTTTCATGTGTTATGCCTGAAGCTTGTATATTCTAGTAAGTATACCTGTTATGGTGGATGGTTAGAAATTAATAGGAGATTCAAGATGTTCTTCCAAATGGGGTCTCAGAGTGGACTACCTTATTCATTGGTGAGGTTACGGAGTATCAATCCTGGTTACCAACACGTACTGTTAATGATTCTCGAGGAGAATGCATGGAGTTTATGCCTTTGGGAAAGGGGTGTGTTGTGATTCTATTTTCTTTTCTTTTTTTTTGTTTTTTGTCTCTGTGGTGTGCTTTTGCAGAGTTTTTTCTGCTTGTTAGAGGTTTTCTGAGTAACGTCTTATTGTGCCTTACGTGACAAAAGGCTTACCCTGAAAAGGACAAAAGGTAGATGGACTAGGGGAAATCTTTTTATGTTGTTTTGTTTTGTTTTTAAAGTGTTTCTACATAGCTTTAGCAAGGGCAATAACACCAACCAATTGAAATGTAGTGAATTTTCTGTACATCATACAGTAAATACTTTTCACATTCTTGGTTCACTCACTTAGACTTGAAATTAAACTTAAAGTGATGATTATTTTTGCATTGAGAAATGTTCACAATTGAGATAGAAATCGCGGTCCATGGTTCCAAACAATGTAAATGTACAGTTGTGTGCAAGGGAAAAGTGTGTACTTTTGGAAAAATGAGCTACACTTAGTAAAAAGGTGGTAAAGCTCTGCGAGGGTGGAAATAAAATAAAATGTGATATTGTTTTTCCTAGGTCTGTTAGGAAATGGTAGGAGATGTAAGAGACCAATAGGGTAAGCTGTGGGGAATGTATCCCTATTACATCATTCACAGGCATTAATATATTACTGAATACCTTTATTAATTGTTGGCCTCCAGAGATATTATTTAGTGTGATGGACAGCCGGGTCCCATGCCTGGCCGGGACACCCCTGCTGCATATGTTCCGGGGGAGCCACCATGGACAGCTCAATACCTCCCCCGGGACGCTTGGTGGCAGCCTCCCTGGCCAATGTTCATTTCCCACACTCCCACATGGCTCCATGGGACATGAAGTCCTCTACAGCCTGGTTGGGAGATGGGGTGGCCGCTAGGGGGTGCTGCCAAGACTCAAGACGAGTCATCAGCCCCACCCAGTGGTGCAATTGGGACCAGGTGATCAAGCACCTGGAACACTTCTGGGTGGGCTATAAAACGGACCAGCCTCTACCACTAAAGGGCCAGAATTCGGGAGGAAGAGGATGAGGTTGCCTGGGAGGAGTGGTGGTGCAAGGTGGAGAGTTGTTGGTGTGTTGTTAAAGTGCTTTTGGGACTGTGTTGTGGCAGGAGGGATTATGGGGAAGACGTGCCCTCCAGCTGAAGAAAAATAAAAGCCTGTGTGATTTTTACACGTACCTCTGCGTCAGTCTGTGCCGGGTCGGGCACTATATAGCGCCTTTCTGACATTAGATAGTTCAGTGATTCTCATAGTATCAGGATGCCCAGCTAAGAATCAATCATCACACCACTGTAATGCCTTACAAATATTAATCCATCTTGTATGTTTACATTTTTTGGCATTTTCCAGGCTAGTTAAAGCTAAAAATGTGTCCTACCTTTAATAAATGACAATGCCAAATCTACTAGGTGTTGTTTTTCACCTGAGTTTAGATTGATCTTATTTTAGGGCCTGGTGAGGAATAGAATCAGTGTCAGTGAAAAAATAAAGCATTTGAAACTCTAAGAAGGAGACAGTGACATTTTACTTACAATTACTCAAGTGAAACTTTATTTTCACTTAAGTGTCACTAAACACTGAAGCAAGAACCTATACTGACCACTAACATTTGGTATTATAAAATCTGTCAGATTGTTTATTTAACTAATTAATATTTCATTATGCTATTAATAATCTCCAATCAAACAAACGTAGCATGGTTTCATCTTTGACTTTCCTAACATATTCACAGATGTTCAAGACAACATATTTTTTAAATGCAATAGTATTTGTAATTAAGAAGCTCGATTCACTTACTAAACAAACAATACAGCCTCAAAATGAAAATAACATCATCAGAAGTGCACTTTACCCCATAGCTGATACATTCAATTTGAGAAACTACAGATCTGCAAAGCACTGCTCAAAAACAATGATCCCTGCAGTTTTTACGTTCACTTATAGCATCTAAGTACAGAACAGGCTTTGATTTGGTGTGAATTTTGTAAATGAATAATGTAGCAACATGTTGTTTTGGTGTGAATTAGGGGATAGCGGTTTGTGTAATTATTTGACCACTGGTAAGTACAGCTTTTTAGAGGGTTAAGTTAAGTAAGTGAAAAGTGTTCAAAAATCCTTTCTTCCAAATCTAAGGGTGCAGGACAATTCAATTGAGGAATCAATTTCCCCTTTTGCTTCGCCACATGGCGCCATTCCTGGTGAGTACTAGGATATTGCTGTGTACTGAGTGTCTTTTGCACTTCTAGATTAAGCATGTTATGCTCATGGCTATGTAGCACAGACCAGGGAGTGACAGGAACAGCCCATGAGTATATAACACTGGTCCCTTACATCACAGGCACTGGGGTTGTTATTTAGTCATAATAATAGGAGCTAAGGGGATGCAAGGAGAGACAAAGGACTTTATCAGTTTAATTGCAGTATAATTTTATTTCAGGGGGTGTGGTGGCACAGTGGTTAGTACTGGTGCTTCACAGCTCAGATAACAAGACACTTCTCTAGCCCTAAGGAACATTAAAAGACCACTGCACCAGTATAATGCACTCAAAACTAGTTCAGTTTCTCCTTAATGATTGACTTTAATGCATTTTGTCAAGTTTGCTGAAATTCCCAAATATTTTTGCTCAACTCAAGAGAAAGCAAATTCAGTGGGGTTCGCTCATCACTAATTGTTACCAACTGCTGGAATCAGGCCTAGTCCAAGTTATTTAATAATCGTAGTCTGGTTGGGCTCAGCTCAAAGAAGCAGCATAGAGTGACCAAGTGAACAAACCAGGAGCTGCTGGGAATGAGCCACATGATTGGCATTTTAATTTTACAACTAAAAATGTATTGTAAAAAGTATTAGAAATCTGTTCAATTTATTTATGACATTTCGGAAATAGGAAAGTAATTCATATTTCTTTACTATTTTTTTCTTTTCTCCAGTATTTTTAAGTTTAAACCCACTTTATGGGAGGCAATTATTTTAATGAAAACTGAATTATTAATTAAAAAAACACAGTCTACTTTCATGCTTGAAATTACAACATGGGACTGATTCTTTAATAAACTGAGATTAACCTTATCATAATCATCTCTGCCTTAGTTATAAAGTTTGACAGTCTTACAATGTTAACTATTATACTTAATTTAATAAGAAATCAGTTTTGTACATAATTACATTATATCTATTGGGGAATATAATTAGTTGAGCTAGTATAGTGTTCAGTGATTCTTTTGCATGATTTTCTGTTACCTCTTTACATCTCTTGTTTTCTTTCGCTGTCTCTCTTCCCATCAAGTGTACCTCATCTACAGATTCTTAGGTTTGAAGTAGAACTGAATCAGAATCCACTGCAGGGATGTCATATGAAGAAACCAAAAATCTAACAATAACATGTCAACATGACAAGCTAGTGTTTCCCACTGTCAGCATTACAAACTAAGCATACCCCTCTGTTCCTCATATGACAGTTTTATATTTCATATCAGCATTGTAATTCTCACTTCTCTGGTTTTAGGCTTTACTGAGAACTCTGACTGAAGCCAAAAATGTTGCTCATGCTGAAGACAGTTTGTTGGCATGAACTCATTTCTGGATTAATGACACTTAAATATTTTGTAGGTTTGGATTACATAGTGATGAAAGCTGTTTTACTACTGCTACTAAAATGTAGTCCCACAGTAAATAAATATATGTACTTGTGGTATATTTACTTAGAATACACAAGCTAACCAATGCATTTGTTTAGTCCCTTGCCATAATTTATATTGATGTTTGATGTCTTAGTGTGTTTATTTGCATTGCTAATGACAAATGTGTTCTGAAATTTTACAGGTAAGGAAGACCGAAGTTTCATGATCATGGCACTGAAGAGGACGACTGCTGCAGGCTGATCAGCAGATGCAAGTAAGAGCTTCACTCTGCTGTCTACTTGTGACAATAATGACCCCATAAAAGTATTTATGTCTAATGATGCTCAAATATTAATAATATGTTACAGGATGGTTGGCTATAGTATAAACACTTAGGTCTGCTCTTCCGTAAATGTCAATCAACTTTTTCTTTAACTTAAACCAAACCAAGTAAGGGCTGTTTGCTGCTTGGGTTGCTGGTTTATATATCACATAATGTTCATCTCTACAACCACAAAGTGTTTTGCTAGGCCCTTTCCACTGTAACCAAAACATATAATTAAGAAGAATATATGATATACAATATACAATCAAATTTATGCATTATTAAAAGTGTGGTATGTATATACAATAAATAAGGTTAAATCATATACTACATTCATAGGGCAAAAAGTATTTTTCTATTAATAAATATTTCTGAATGCCAAGACAATCTTACACAGGAAAAAGCCTGAAGTGCCTAATAATGTTAATTATTTTTCAACAAGTTCAGAATTTCTCACATCATTATAAAATTGCACAAGATTACTATAAATGTACAGGGAAAAAAAAGGATCAAATTAAACACAAGTTTGATTATAACAAGGAAGCATTTACACTTTATATACACAGTAAGAAAGCACAATCCAAATACAAGAGCACAGCTATTTGTGTCAGGCTTTAAATTGTAAAGGTTCACAGGAGGCAGACATTACATTTCTTTCTTGGGGGTCCTTGCCTGTGTTCTAAATTGTACATATTTCTTAGAACATTTTATCAATTGCTATCTCTCACTGGCAGTCTGAGTCCATAGTGGCAATATCAGGTGTAATGCAGAAGCTAACAGATGCCAGTCCATTACAAGGCACATCCGAGTGCACAATCACTCAAAGTAAAGCAGTCAAAAGGTGCTAATAACCCTAAACTACTCAGTTTACTAAAGACAATTAAACAAAGAGGAAGAGAGAAGATCCACACTCTACACCTTGGAAACTGAGTTCAGATTCCTGGACTACTTTTAGTCACCACACATCCTAATAATCAAATTTTATAGAGTGCAATACATAGCAGGTACTAACAAAAATGACTTTAGAACACTATCATGGTAGAAATTTCCTTTTAATCAATGATCAACAACAACCTGGATTACAGCTTTCTGTATACTGCAGGATGGTGGTCTTTTTGAAAAAGCCAGTTGTCAAAATTATGATGTATTTAGGTTTCTGTCTAATTGAAAAAAATAGAAAGTAGATTTTCTGCTTGTGGAAAATTCAGTAACAATTTTGAAAAAGAAATACCTATGTATTGTAATATAACAAATCCTAATGAAACATTTTTCTTGGTTAATATAAGATTTATGAAACACCAGTGACATCACTTTAGTTTACAGTGTGTAAATTAGTCCAGCATTTCTCAACCTTTAAGTTTTGTGACCCGAGTTTTCATTACAGTTTTAATCGCGCCCCCCTAACATTTATTTGAAATGTAGATGCATATTTTATTATGCCTACTTAACTTTTATCGACATTTATCTAACTCTGTATTTATTGTTCTAGTATCAGAATGTAGTTTAAGTTAATTTGTTTTGGTTTCAACAGATTTTTTTTCATATTTTTGATTCTTGTTTTCTTTTTTTCACATCTTTGCGCCCCCCTTTTTGTTACTTTGTGCCCCCCTAGGGGGGTCCGCCCCACAGGTTGAGAACCACTGAATTAGTCTTTGACATGACTTGTACAAAGGCTTTACTTGTGTGCCACCACTATGAGTGACTCACAGACACACTACAGCGAGCTTTTAAAGTCCCTACTAAAGGCGTTACCAGAACTTCCTCTGCTTCCACAAAGCATTTTGAAGTACTGCCATGTAAGGGCTTGTAAGATTGATATTTATCATATGCACAGTAAAACTTGACTCACATGGCAAACTATAGAATTCATTGGGAATCTGAATGGACATTCAGACATATCGTGGTCTAATTCTATGCCATTACCACAGTTGTATTGTCATTTAATTTTTTTTAGTGGAAAAGAAGCAGTGAATATGTCTTGTTTATGGATGCTGCTGAAATTATCTAAATGTTTTAGATCCAAAAATTGGACTGTCCAGATCAATGGACTATGACAGATGGATATTAAAAAGGTAATTGTATGAACTAATAATAGACTACATTTGGATGGCATGGTTGTTTTTTCACATCAGTCAAACAAGTAATCTTTATTTTATAAAGCATCATTAACAGTGTGCACTGTCACAAGGCAGTCTACAAGATTTTAATTTTGATTTAAACAGAAACAATAGATTAAAAGGTTAAATAAAAAAGATTATTAAATCATATAAAAAAAGTATTGCTAAAAGACATGAGGAATGAAAATATACCTTATAGATTTTAAATTGTATTTACAAAGGGGAGCTCTGCAAATCAACCATCTGTTTAATATAAAAATGAAATACATACCAGTAGTAATTGTTTTATTGTGCTATCCGATCACCTGACATAAAAGGTTTGTTTCTTAATGTGGCACAGTAAGAAATGTCAAGACCAGTTATATAAAGTATGTGTTATCTGTAAACTCTTACCTGTCGCACTGTCCATGCTGCCCTCCATGTTTTTCACTCTTGGGTCCTCTAATGGCAGGCTGCTTGCTGACTGGAGTTGCCCTTATTTCCAAACCTTTGCTTCAACTCATTTTTCCACCAGTGGAGGAATTCTCAAAGGCATTACCTTGAGCCTTTAAAAGACCACAAATAATAATAATAATCAGAGAAAGGCATTTATGTTTAAGCTTTTATTTTTAAATTATATGTATTTGAATGAAAACAACAAGTTTATAGTTAGTGATAAAAAAGAATCATACAATCTGAGTGCCTCAGATCTTTATTCAGTCCAAGCAGAAATAGTAAGATGTTAATGACCATTCCACTCGCAGGCACCTTCTTTTCATGCAGGTTATGTGTTGTCAAGCAAAGGAAGGATTTGGCAAGCAAGCAATAGAGAACTCTTGATCAGTTTTTTAAACAACACCTGAGAGAAGGGGAGCATGGGTGGCCCCTCTGGCATCATCTTTGCCCTTCTCTTGCCCAAACAGGACACACATACCACTAGCAGAGCATACTGGCATTAACTTGTGCAGTTTCTCATAGCACATGAAAATACTTCTTACATTGGCATCACAAGAAGGCTTAATTTCAGTTTTCTAAGATTCCCAGCTAAGTAAGCAAAAACATAACAATAATAATAAAAATAAAGCTCTAAAGTTGTGCATACTGGTCCAACGTGCCCAGCATATGTTGCAGTTCTCTTCACTGGCAGAACGTCAGACTCAAAAACATAACAAAAATCCATCCATCCATACATCCATTTTCCAACCTGTTCAATCCGAATACAGGGTCACGGGGGTCAGCTGGAGCCAATCCCAGCCAACACAGGGCGTAAGGCAGGAACCAATCCTGGGCAGGGCGCCAACCCACCACAGGACACACACACACACACTGAACAATAATAATAAAAATAAAGCTCTAAAGTTGTGCTTACTAGTCCAACATGCCCAGCATACACTGCAATTCTCTTCACTGGCAGAACTTCAGACTTAGAAGCCAAAAAAGTCTTACTGGAACACTTTATAATATCTCCTATGCAGTAATTGTTAAGAGATAGATAGATAGATAGATAGATAGATAGATAGATAGATAGATAGATAGATAGATAGATAGATAGATAGATAGATAGATAGATAGATCTCACAGTCACAGTTTCAGTGATGTATTATAAAGGTATATTGAAGGAGCCCCAGCAATGTTTCTTGACACACTTCTACTGAATGCTTCATTAGCTGAAAGTACTCAGTGTTAGCGTGTCAGACAGAGGATGCGCAGCATTCTTCATAATGGAGCTCAGTTTTTTTTTAAGTACTCTCCTTCGCTGTGACCTCCAGGGGTTCCAAAGTATGCCCTTTAACTGAGCTTGCCCTTTGAATTAGCTTATTGATAGGGTGGGCCTCTCTTGAAGTGATGTTGCTAGCCAGGCACACCATAGTGTAGAAAATCACACTGGCCATCACTGTTACTAGAAGATGTGAATAATGTCATTATCAACATTAGAAGAAGAAGAAGAGCCTGTTCTGGCCTTTTTTACAGTGCCTCTGTGTTTTGAGACCAGTCCAACATGTCATTAATAATAAAAAAATGATTATTGAAGAATGCAGTATAAAAGTGTAAAACAAGATGCAACATAGTAGTTTTACCTTCACTCTTTCCCATCATGCTAACCCGAATCCACCAGAATTAAAGGCCCTAAGCCAGGACAATGTGCCGTTCTCCTCCCTGTTCAGGACTGTTTGTCTTTAGTAGGTTAGAAGGACTTTATTGGCATGGGCTGGGTTTGAATGCAAGCAGAATGGGACACAGAATGTATTCAGACAAACATAAAAACACTTTGACTATCACTATGGTGTTATTATGTTAACAACTGATAACTGAATTTTCCTCTGCTTTAAAGTTAAAGTTGTCCATGTTTGTCAGTCGCCTCATACATGTACCAGCACCCACTCTCAAACACTGGATCAATACTAACACATATCTCAGGTATATGGAACGAAGACCAAACTAAATGAAGAAGGCTCACACTAGACTCAGGGAGAAAATGCAAACTAAATGCTGAAAATGTCTAGACATGCTATTCAAACCAAGCAAGCTGGATCAATAAAAAGCATTCCTAACTACTGCACCAATGTGCTGCCCAAATTACTTTTATTTTGTATAGTGTCATTAAAAAATCCAGCACCTTAGCCACTGGACTTCACTGCCTGCTTAATCCTTTGACTTTGGACGACACAACTTTCATAAAGTACTTCTACAAAGTTTGTTGCTTTTACTACAGGATTACTGTTAGTTGTGCCACATGAAAACCCCTCCATCCACCCACTTAAAGCTAAACTGTATGTATAATTTGTAATTACCATCAATGGTACAAACATAATTTGGCCACAATGAATGACCGACTTATGTGCATGTGTTCCAGATGGATTCGTTTCTGACACTGGCCTTTTTACAGGACTACTTCTAACTTGCATCTGATAATTTGGCTCTAAAACTTGAAAAACACAATAGTCTGATAGCCAAGCAGCAGTTTTGATCCACATAGTTCCTTATAAATTATGGTTTCCCTTAATTATAAAACATTACATGTCCATAGTTAGAAAGCTCACAACGTTTCAGTTGGGTTTTCAGGGTCCTCAGAGTTACAGTATATTGAATCCACTATAAGTCTTCTGGACATTTACAATCACAGTTCCACTGTAAAAATCTAATATTAATTCAAACTATTAAATCTGACCTTCACAATGCCAATTAAAAAAAACAGACTGTTGGTCATGAATTACACTTGATTCATATTTGTTGATAATTTTGATTATTTTATCCTAAACTAACAGAATTTGAGTCAAGAGTTAAGTGTTTTTGCGGATGCAGAAGTTGGTAATAAATAATAAAGTGGTCATTTTACAGAGAGAGTGGTATGAAAAACACGTGATAAATACAGATTTAAAGGGTTTCTATGATTTTATCTTTTCCTCAGATACACAGAAACACACCTGGAATCTGTTGTGATTTGCTGCCATTCCAGAGTTAAATACTGAGCAGGTCTCCATTCTAGTGTCTTATAAGTTGTAAGCTGTGAAATGTTGGAGGTTGCTTGAAACAATTGATTCTGTTCTGTCTGCACATTGGATATGTAATGACAAGGACTCAGAGAAAAGACTTGCCTTTGTTCCCAGTTTGTAACCGGGAAGTCAAAACAGTTTTTCAATTGAATCCTTTCAAAAATCCTTAAACAGGTAAGTCTTTTACGACCAGAATTACACCAAAAGAAGTAAAGCAATGAATACCGAGGTCTCAGGCTGTTAATGAATGCACATTCTATCCTTTAAATGGTCACACTGGTGATATGACATGCGTCGCATCTCCCAAAACCCTCTGAGTAAAAGCTTCCATGGAAATTGCAATGCTGAATAAGAGAAAATAGAGGTACCCAATGTGGCATTATGAAATAACAATTAAAATGATAACTTTTCTTAAATGCCATTAAACACAAAGCTAACATTAGAAACTGATTCACGGAGTAAAAAAAAACTAAAAACGATGTACAGTATACCTTGTTCCCACATGAAAACATACACACTTTTAATAAATAACGTCCATCATAAGAAAATCCAACCAGTTTAACGAGACACACAGACACCACCACTCTTAATCATATGGGGCCATTTCAGACACACCAGTCAACCTTCAACGAACATCTTTGTAATATAAGAAGAAAACAGAGTACCTGGAGGAAACCCATTTCAATATTGGGCGAATGCGCAGACTCCACATTAGCAGTGCCAGAGTTCATAATTAAAACCAAGCATTTTGGAGCTGTGAGTTCAGCAGTGATAACCTGTGCACCACCAAGTCCATATTAAGTCTCTTGGGTGACATAGTTCCTCAACAGAGTGCTGATCATACTTTTAACAGTGCAGTACACAGACACCCGGTAGTTTAATGCTGTTTAATGCCATTTCCCACTCTTGACTCGATTCATTCATTGGGCAGAGGTGTGGAGATTAGTGAAAAGGCTTCTTACCATCATGGGCACCTGGGCACACACCCAGAACACCCTGATGGTAGATCTCCTCTGGTGTGTCACCGTGTCACTACTTAATGAACAATCACATTCAAATTAACAGTGACATTAACAGTTTCCCCCTTTGTGCGTGTGAGGGCACTGATTAACACAATCCCAGGTTCTCACTTTGTGGCTCACACACCTCTCTAACAGTTCAGCATATCTGTTGCCAATACAGCCAAAATCTATAGTCAACTTAAACACCTTCTGCTTACCTCTCGAAGTTTAATGCGGAAGCAGGAGAAGCCACCATATAAGAAAGACATTTAATCACTATGATCATACAGTATATGATAAATAACTACTAGATTAGATGTTATGATACCTAAACAAACCTCACATTGGTATTAAATATTTCCAAAACATAAACAAGATGAACTTTCCTAAGCAAGGCCTTAGAATTAAGAACCAATAAAATAGAAAATTTGACAAACTCTCCAGCAGACCTCTGTGACCCTGGACTGACTCACTGAAAACCAAGTTGTTAAAATCAATTTGTAAGATATTTTTTTTTATTTTGCAAACAAATATAATGTTCCTTTACATTTCTCCACCGTAAAACTCTTCTTTTATAACTTTCACTTTTTATTATTGCACAGATAGGGTATTACCCACCACTGTATTCAGTAAACAAAGGTCTAACCAGAAAGACCTGCTGTCCACCATACATGAATGTGACGTGGCAACACTTCTACCTGTGGCACACTTGACAGTTTCATCAGTAAGTGACATTGCTAACTCAGATAGAAAATAAAGATCAAGAAAAGTCAGTTGTACCCATTTAATCAAAACAACACACTCAATTGTCCCAAGTCCTGAAAGATGAAGCACACAGTAAAAGTGAAAGTAACTTACATTGAAAATATACAGCTTTAACATATTTGCTGGCATTTTTGTATTTACTTCTTGAATGCCGAAAAAATGAAATGAGTTGGTTGTGTACATTTTACTCCCATTTAAACTAGAAATTCAGGATTAGATTATGAACACAATCTCCATTTCTGTTTAAGCCAAAAGGTTTTATCATGGGATGTTCAAAGTTCTCTCAGTAAGGACAATAAAATGTTTTGAGAAGTCAAAGTTTGTCCTGACACACTCTGGAGAGACATTCTGTCAGCCACTTGTCTGTGAACACATCTGCATTAAAGCACTGTCAACACCTTCCCATTTCCATTTTTACCTCAGGATTTGCTGGGCACACAATGACAGATTACTTCTTCCCACAGTTGTATTGTATTCAAGATAATTTGTAGATTGTTTTGTGAAAACACATAATTAAGGCCACCAACACCTAAACATAGTTTACCAAGGATTTACAGAAAATATAATTATTAAAGCAAAAAAGAAAAATGTGCAAGGGTCAATTTAATGAAAATTTGAATAAAACCAAGAATGCTGAAGCAGACCTCACAGTGACAGAATAACTGCCAAGAATGGACAGTAAAATATGATTTAATAGTCACTATATTTTAGTCGTGTCAGTCTAAACTCACATTTGCTATTCTAGAGCTTTGAAGACAAGTATAAGTCAGAAATCAACAATGAATGCCAGGCCATCAGTGGATACACTAATAAAGAGCCCTGCAGTTGGGATGTGGAAGGAGATTTGATTAAAACCAACTTCAACATGCAGATGATAGCCAGTGACAGGGCCAGCCAGTAGTCAAAGTTATACTAAGGCATCGTCATTAAGACGTTCACCACTGTGTCACCCAAATAAGACAAATTTAATCTATAATGCAATTTTTTTCATTTATAGATAGATAGATAGATAGATAGATAGATAGATAGATAGATAGATAGATAGATAGATAGATAGATAGATAGATAGATAGATAGATAGATAGATCATATTTGTTAATGTATTATGTTGAAAGAAAGAGAATCTCATTTACTCATTTTGAGTTTAAAACACATGGTGGGAAAATCTGTTTTGTGCAATTGGTGTAGTACATAATTTGGTTGGGATTGCATTCCTCAGACTATCTGTACAGATCAGAAACAGCAGGGAGACCAATGGTGACCTCCCTGAAGAACATCAGAGTCATCACAACGTAACGTCTCAGAGGTGTCTAACTGTTTATTACATGGCATGTGAACAATAAGTATTATACTTTGAAAACCCTACTTAATTAGATTATATCTTTTCACATCATCATCATCAGTTTCTTCTTTAGGGTGAGCAGTCAAATTCATCTAACTGAAGAAATCTTTCCTGGAATCATGCTGCCTTTCATTTTCTATTAGATGCATGGCTATCATCCCTTAAACCAAATTTTCCATTACTGTGTTTAACACTGATGTAGGTCCGTATAAAGAAGAAATGTAAACCTCTCTCCTCCTCCAGTTTTTGTCTGTACAAAGAGGTGAAACCACTGTAAACAATTATTTATTTACGGGAGGGAAGTGCGCATATTGTTAAACCACATCAGTTAGTTGTGCCTTGGAAACACAGTCCTCTTTCATATGTATGAGAGCAATAGGACAGAAGAGGCTTTGATGGCTACTAACATACAGTAAAAGGGGGTCCTAGGTGACACACTGTAAAACATATGGCTTTAGGGAGTTCATGAGCAAACAAATATAGAACTGCTGTGATAGTAACAAACTGATAATGCCATTTATTTACCAATGGCTGTTTTGCTCAGATATCAAAATTAAATTTTGATACAGAATATTTGTTTAATTATAACATTTACAAGTGGTTTCATTTAAAACGGTCCACATAATTATTGAATCAAATTTTGTTTATGAGTCTGTAATGATTATATTTTTATACCAGAACTCTGCTTTGATTGAAGGTTTACATGGTTTGTTATGTTAAAGTTAGAGAAATCATGTTTGTGCTTTAGAACTCTCATGTACAATATTTTCAGAACACTGCATGTCAGTTTAGGTATAAAGATCAATGGGATTAGAAAAAACATTAACATGAAAGAATCCGAAGAAAAAGTTAATATGAAATCTTACGACAAGACCTTAGTGTTGTAGTGTCACATCAAGGAGACTGGGGTTTATGTCCCGGGGGCTCCTTGTGCGGACTTTGCATTTGTTTCCTTCAGGTGTGCTGCAGTTTTCTTCCAAAGTCATGCAAGTTAGGTGGATTGGCTTTGTTAAATTAACCCCAATATGTGTGCATATGCGTGTGTGTGTGTGTTCATCTTGAGATCGATTGGCGTTCAGTTCCTCGATTGTACCTGCCTTACACATAATTCTCCAGCTCCCTGCAACTCAGCTCAGGATAAGCAGGTTTAGAAAATGGATGAATGGAGAGCCCTGAACAGATGTGAGTGTTTGAAGCTTTTGAAGAAGGAGGCCCATGCAGCTAACTACTGTTCTGATCATGGAGCAGGCGGAATGTCTCAGTATTCTGTGACAGGTAATATAAGCTCTATGTATTTCTCTTAATTTCACCAATGTTAATCACAACTAAACACATTATTCCAGTTGTAGTGATATCACAAATTATAAACGCTCATGCATAATCTGTCTTGATGTATACTCTTAACATGTTATTATAATCCAACACCCAATTTGATTTTTAAACAGGATGTATTGTATTGTCTGATTGACCACGAAACATACTCGTTTTGCAAAAAAAAAGGTTTTTCAAGCTCAATATTATTTTCAAACAGTATTTCCTTTAATGCCAAATTGGGTCACATAACATAACATCAGGTTAAGTAGTATGCATGCTTTTAAAAAAAAAAAAATTTATTGTCTTACCTTACTATAATGGAATTTTTTCTGATCAACGTGCCATATTATGCCAAGTAAATAGCACCCACTTACTGTAGTGATGAAGAATGTTGCAATTTAAGTGCATATTGTAACGCTTTCCAGTTCCTTATCCAGAGTCAGTTAGATCCTGGACATTCCTGATAATGACTTTACTACTGCAATCACTGTTTAGTATGTCATTGTGAGATGGTTATGCTGACCTAAGTGTTCTGTTTCCTCCAAACCAAGGCAACTGGGCAAAGTTAAAGAATCTACAAACTTGGCAGCAGATAGGACACTTCTCCATGTTCCTCTTGATCTGATAGTGGATGACAATATGTTCCTTGTCTCGATAGTGGCTTGTATGTTAAAATATTAGAAACTAGGTTATTTGTGTTGTGGGCAAATATTAGGCCTCAGATAAAATTTTCAGGGAGAAAATCTGGCTTTGAAACTGTCACAGTACTGTTTAGTATTTTCAGTTGGTGAAAATAAAAATTATTGCAACAAAACAAGGACTAGAAAGAACCATAGGCAGCGTTTTTGTGGCTTCATAGTTGACATTTCAGGTTTACTCTACACACTCTCAAACATTAAACCACAAGTCACTGTTATAGTTTCACATCTTCAGCTCATCTTTGTAAATGTCTGTGCGAAATCTTATTCTGACTGTTTGAAGAGGCAGCTTCCTTGACTAGAAAGACACCTCTGGGTTAGGGGATGTACAGTATACATTTTAATGTGAAAAACTATGACACATGGACTAACACAACGCACAAAATGAACTTCTTTAGAATTCTAACTTTAAAATCAGGCCAAGCTGTCACTGATAGTCCTAGTTATTAAAAAAAAAAACGGCCCGACTATCAGTAACTAACATTTTTCTTCTGAAACGGAGGCATCAAAAAACAATTAGAGATCAATGGAGATCACAATGTCTGGAACATCTGGGTCAGAATGGAAGTAGAGACCGGTTTTAAAATGATCTCACCTTAGTAGTGCTATAATTATACTTCCCCATAGGCCTATTTTCGAGCCCTGGCTCATTTACTCTCTTCTTGCACATTTTCCCTTTCTTTGTGTGCGTCTTCTCCTGCTGGTCTTGTTTAATCCATCAGAAAGCTGTGTTGAGTTCATTAGTGAGTGCTGTGTTGTGTGTCAAATGGTGGAATGGCATTTTATTGAGGAGTGCTTCTCAAAACCTTACACTGGAAGACCTGGGTTCGGTAAAAGAATGGATGGAAAAACTGATGATCCATTCTTTTCAAATCTGTTTAATCCAGTTCAGTTGTCAGATGCTGAAGCCTATCTTAATAACTATCATCCCTGAAAGAGAAAAGGCTTGCAATGAAAAAGGCAAATGGACCACAAGTCAAAAGAGATAGGTCCAGAGAATTATCTTAGAACAGCCAAAATGCCACAACAAAAGATCAGAAAACTACGAAACTGAAACCAAAAAATGAAAGTCAAAAATTTTAGTCAGAACTCAACAAAAGGTTATAATCTGAGATCTAAATTAGAATTACTTAAAACAAACCACAAGGGGTTGTGAGAATTTGTAAAATCCAAAAACTTGGACAACTGTGAATTGTGTGCAGCTATTTTTTATATCATGGCTGCCATGATACCAAAGATCACATCGCACATGTACCACATACCTAACAAATGGCAAAGGCAACTGTAAGCAACATGGCGATATCCATAAAAAGATAAAAATGAATCAGTCATTAAAAATATTAAATACAAATAATGATTTTAACATGTGAAAAGAATTAAAATGTTTCAAGATACCCACACTGTAGCACTGGGAAGAAGACAGCAACCTGATGGGGTTGGGGTGCTAGTTATAAATTAACTAATTCTGCATGTTTTTTAAAATTCAAATCACACATATTGGGACTCTGAAATAAGAATGTCCTCTCACACTGTTCTATAATGTAAAGAAGTTATTCAAGGTTTTCTAAAATGGTAATTGTCCCTGGTCCAAGGTGCTTGCGATGGTAATTTAGCTAGGAATGCTTAACTGCTGTACTTGAATGTGTTTATTATAATTACAATCACTGGCCATGATGGATGATCAAGTGTCCCCCAACTGGTGCACAATTCTTCCTCTGTAATTAATCAGTTATATGCAGTATTTAAATATTATAAATCTAGGATTTTGAAGAAAACAGAGTCAGAAATGATGTCAGTGCTGTTGATTTTTGTTTTCCTCTGGAGCTAAACAAATAAAATGACAGCTCGAACAAAGAGTGGTGCTGTGTGTTGTGCAGAGGATATCTGGTGTATCTTATATGAATTTAACATCCTTCTGGGTGCATCACAGCTGCCAGTCAAGGAACTTCAGGTTTAACCTGGCGCACTACTTTATACTGTATTTACAAATTAAAAATATCCATTTATACACTAAGAGTGAGCGTGGCTGTGATTTCAGAGTGCCATCAGAGATCAGTGTTTGCAGTTCTTGGAATTTATTGCACTTACTTACAAAAACGTTTAGGATATAAACCAGTTCAATGAGGACTTAGCATTATGTCCAAAATACATTTATCTGCTCAGGAGGGTCCTACTTCCTAACTTTCCATGGTGAAAGTAGCAGTTGCACATCCGTCCCACATGTGAAGTCTTGTTTCCATCAACTGCCCAAGAATTCTTGTTTGTGGTGACTTCTACTCCACGTATATTCATGTAATTGTCTATTAGGTTCTTTATAAAATTGAAACAAATCTTCTTGGTCCCCTGACTGTAACTACACAGGCCAAACAAACTATACAAAGTTGAATGGCACTCCACAATTAAACTCTACTATGATACATTTTTTAGATAGGTAATATATTATGTTTTGAGATTCAGTTCTAAAATAAACTTTAACTTCTTATTTTCTTTTTCATCTGACAGAAGTTAAAGTCAAATTCATATGCCTATAGGTAAAAATGTGTTATACTATAAAATAAAATCCGGTAACACTTTACATTAAGTGTCCATAATTACACTGTAATTACTGTGTAATTAACTGTATCAGTACAATGTAACTACGAGTTATTACTCCATACTTACTGTGTAATACAAAATAATGCTATAGTTAATTACATTGTTATTCCACAGTGCAAATAATTACAATGTAACAATTTATCACTGATCCAAAAACAAGTGTACTTACACAGTTACATTGTATCTGTACTTTCAAAATGTAATAAAAACATCAGGGTATGTAACTATAACTATATAACAGATATTCCATGGTCTGGGCAATTTTAATAGAGAACTGCAGTGATAACTGCATAGGTTTTCGATGATATTTCAAGGTCTGTTTTAAATGGTGAAAACACCTTTGCAAAATGCTTAAGGCTTTTGCCTCACAGATCCATTATCCTGAGATGGAATTCTGTCTAGAGATATGTGTGTAAAATTTGTACATTCTACCCATGTCTCCCTATGTCTTCTTCATGTATTTTACTGCCACATCCGAGCGACATGTAGGTTGGGTTACGTGGCCATACGTGTGAGAGCGTGACTGCTGTGGTATGTTTGTCAGTGGGCCTTGCAATGGGATGGCTCCACATCCTTGGCCGTTTCATGCCTTGTGCCCAGTGATGCTTGGAATGGCTCTGTGACCCTGTGTACCTTGATTGAATGATGCAAGTTTGGCAGTTGTGATGTTCGGCCCAGACACAGACAGGAGGACAGCGATGGTTCACCCAACACACGTTTATTATACATATTTACAACAATAAAGTGCACACACACATCCCCAGTACTTCATCCAAAGTCCAGGCCTTCCTATACAGTGCCTTCCTCAGGTCCGCCTCCACTCCTCTCCTCCTGAGCTCCGTCTCTCTTCCTCCCGGCTCCAGCCACTGAACAGAGGAAGGCGACCCCTTTTATAATCACCCAGACATGCTCTAGGTGCCTCCCGATAATCTTCCGCCGGCACTCCTCAGTGTGGCGGAAGTACCGGCTCCGCACCCGGAAGCACTCCAGGTGTCCCTGGTCATCTTCCACCCAGCACTTCCAGGTGTGGTGGAAGTGCTGAGGACCAGGGCTTTCCAGGCATTGGGGCGCACCCTGGCGGTGACCACAGGCCCCTAAAGGGTTGAGCTTCCAAGTTCAGTTCCCATGGTCCCCAAAGCCACCAGGGTGGTCGCCCCCTCGCGGTCTGGAGGAGGTGTAATCCCCCCTCCGGTCCTTCCGAGCATCCCGGCTGGGTGCCACCCCCACCCGCTTGCCACAGTAGAATGTTAGGGATGGGTATAATAATAGCCTAAAAATATTCAACAATAAATAATGTAACACAACTCCAAGAATGTGACAAATGTTTGTTTAAGCAAAACATGTCAAGGAGGTGCCCCTCTAGATTTTTACATTAAGTAGGCCATTCCAGTGTAAGTACAGAGTAAGTACATGGTAAGTACATTCTGTTCCCTGGGGAGTTATCATTGAAAACCTATCCAGTTATCACTGCAATTCTCCATTACAATTACCCAGACCATGGAACATCTGTTACATAGTTGTAGTTACATACCCTGATGTTTTTATTACATTTTGAAAGTACAGATACAATGTAATTATGTAAGTACACTAGTTTTTGGATCAGTGATAAATTGTTACATCGCAATTATATAAACTGTGGAATAACGATGACAACTGAGTAATTAACTATAGGGTTACTTTGTATTACAAAGTAAGTATGAAGTAATAACTCGTACTTACACTGTACTTATACAGGTAATTACATAGTAGTTACAGTGTAATTACGGACACTTCATGTAAAGTGTTACCAAAAATCCCCTCAGTCAATTCATCATACTTGAACCTTTTTTTAGTTGTGGACAAGGATTTAAAGTATCTGAGCAGTCTCCACAGTAAGACTAGGACTACTTATTTACAGTACACAACAGCCACATTATCTTTTCTAACTTTAGCTCTAAGTGATTATATGTAAGGCAAATCCATTTGTTTGTATTAAGGGTATAAAATTATAATGTTTCATGTTTATTCTGAAATTATAATATTTCATATTCAAAATGTTTTGTTTGAATACATATAAATGTGTGTTTAAAATTCTGGGGCCTAGATACATGTACTTATATATAATATGAGGTGGAGATCTGTACTCTTATAAAAATCCAGCAGTAACTGAGTGACCTGACCCAAGGCTTTGTGGCGCCAGACTAAGGTTAGACGTGGATGGTTAGTTTATTTATGTGGTCTGCAGGGGGCGGGGACAACAGACTTGAATCTCTAAGAAAAGTAATAGAAAAAAATACAAAATAATAAACTATATATAGCTCTTTGATATGTTTACAGTATATGGATGGATATATATATATATATATATATAAAATATTCAATTTATAAAAGCACATGAAGTCAGAAAGAAGGAAACACGATATGTGTGTGTGTGTTTGAATCTGTGTGTGTATCTGTGACACAGTGGTTTGGTTTTGTAAGCTTGAGTTTTTAAATGAGTCATTCCAGGCATTGTGGTACGTATGCATAGCAGCTTGTAAAGGCATGTGTGCACAGTATGGTTACTGGTTGGGGTACTGCTTTTCTTAACTTCATATATGAATCGACATGAGGTGATCGGCTGCACTGGCATATTTCCTGATGCACATGTTGATAGCATCAGTTTTAAATGTTTGACCTTGCCGCACATTTACCAGTGGCCGGTGCAGGTATACTGTATCTGTCTATTAGGCATGGGCATCTGTGGGGAAGGTACCCTCCCGATTTGTTTTTCAATATTGCTGTCTTTTTGATGGATCAGTCCTTTGTTATTTGTAATCACTCTATGAGAAAGTGATTCAGTTATATTTGCATCCAAAGTTCTCTGTCCACTTGAATCCCTCATATTTTAAATCATCATCCAAAGAAATTGTGCACTCACACCAGCAAAAAGTTTAAATTGCCTCACTGTCCAGAAATGATGACACTGGATGTTGTGTTTCAGAGCTGTATTTTGAGCTCTTGCTGTTTAAATGTGTTGCACTTTTGATTTTCGCTATTATTACATGAAAAAGGTTTACAAAGAAAATTAACAAGAAGACTGTGACTGATCCCCCCACCATCCACTCCTCTCACCGTTCAAATGCAGCTCAGTTTTTCAAACAGTAAGTAACCATTCTTTTAAAATTGTATTTTGGTAAGCATTACATCTATTAAGTGTTTTAAGTGTTCATTTATATCACAGCATATGTCCATTCCATGTCATTTGTTTCTAAAAGAAAATAAAATCATTGTGTTTACTTTTGTACTTCAATTAAACATACACACTGAATCTATGAAGTATTAAACAAGAAGGTCATTACTGTTTTATTTGCTCGATATGATGCAGAAATCCTTGGTGGACTATGATAAAGGTGTTTCTGTTTGTGTACACATTTTAATAACCTCCAGTGCTTGAAATCAGCTGTAGTACTGGCACCACTTCCAATTTTTACTCAGAGTACCAGCCATATTTCTCATAGGTACACAGTTTTAGTGGTGTTTGAAGTTCCACAGGGACCCGACATTCCTCTCACTTAAATCAACTGCTATTGTGTTATTGTATTGCTGCACTGCTCAAAGCTTCACAGGGGACCACCCCTCTTCAATAGAATATTATTGTATTGCAGAGCTTAGATATCACAGGGACTCCCCAGTCTTCAGACTGAATCGTATTTTATTGCAGTACTCAAAGTTTCAAGAGGAGCCCTTCACCCCTCCAGCCTACTGATAGAATGCAAGTATATTACAATAAACAGAGTACTGCCAGGGTTACCAGATGTGTGTGTTTTCTGCCAAATATGGCTATTTTCAAAAGTGTTGTGCAGGTAAAAATATTAATTTGGCAATGTACGGTGCATTAACACTCACCACCACCACTGCCAGTCTTGCAGTGTGCTTGAAACACCATTTTAAATTGCGTGTTATGAATGGTCCAAAGGGAATGCAGTAATCCCTCGCTATATCGCACTTCGACTTTCGCAGCTTCACTCTATCGCGGATTTTAAATGTAAGCACATCTAAATATATATCACAGATTTTTCGCTGGTTCGACGCTTTCTACGGACAATGGGTCTTTTAATTTAGGTTACATGCTTCCTCAGTTTGATTGCCCAGTTGATTTCATACAAGGGATGCTATTGGCGGTTGGCTTAGAAGCTACCCAATCAGAGCATGTATTACATATTAACTAAAACTCCTCAATGCTATAAGATTTGCTTCCCGCGCTGTGCTTGTTTGCTTCTCTCTGTCTTTCTCGCTCTCTCTGCCTGACGGAGGGGGTGTGAGCAGAGGGGCTGTTTGCACAGAGGACACGGAGGACGCTCCTCTACAAAATGCCGCTTTATCGCGGTGCTTCTGTATACTTAAAAGCACGTATTGATTTTTTGATTGTTTGCTTTTCTTTGCTAGCGCTCTCTCTGACATTCTCTGCTCCTGACGGCGCTCCTTTATGATGGCGCTCCTTTGAAGATGATATGTTTGCTTTCTTTTAATTGTGAGAAAGAACTGTCATCTCTGTCTTGTCATGGGGCACAGTTTAAACGTTTGACTAAAGGGTGTCATTTCATGGCTAGAGGGCTCTATTAATGTTAACAGGGTGGGAGAGTTTATAAGGGCTTAAAATATATAAAAATAACCATACAAACATATGGTTTCTACTTCGCGGATTTTCACCTATCGCGGGGGGGTCTGGAACGCAACCCCCGCGATCGAGGAGGGATTACTGTATACATCATTCATTTTCCTGGTCTGTAGCACCATTAGGCATGTTTTTAGTTATCATTGGGCTTGAAACATTTGCAGGACCTGGTAATCCTGAGTATCACCAGTAATTTGGTTCCACTTCAAGCACTGACTCCCAAGGGCTCTGAACTCTATCAAAGTTCTTTATCTTTTATTAATATTCTTGAGTGTAAGAATTAACTATTAAAGTTATTAATACGTTTGAGTAAAATAAGTGCCGACTATATCTGTTTAAACAACAGATGTCTTAATATGGGGGGTTAAGTCTCCAAACTCATTATCTCTACCATAGACTCTCCCACCAGGCACACACATATAGTCATAAATTATGGATATCACATTTGCAAATAATAAAACAGGTATAGGAATGTGATAGAAAATGTCCAAATATTTATATCAAGTCATCTTCACCTTCCAACATCACATTGATGAAATTCAGCTTTTGTTTTTATACAGTAACTCAGCCCTGGGAGAAAAGAAACAAAAAAAATAACCCTAAAAGAGTTAATGAACATTAATTAAACATTTTAAAATGTCTGTTTGTGGTAAAAAAAAAAGGTGATATGTAACTGAATTTTGGGGACAAATAAAGTCAAACACTAAAAAGGGCCCTTCGCTTAAGTCTGTTTTTTTGGTGTGTCTTTTCTCCTGCAGTTGTCTTGTTGTCTTCCACATTGTTGGTTGTTCACGTCTATGTAGGTGACTCCACAGAATTGGACTGCATGTCGAATCTAAAGCTGCTAGAACGGTGATACCAGCTGTGAGGGATTGCCGGCCGTGTATCCCAGCCAACAACCCCAAACCGCCAGATGGAGCCATCCCTGCAACATGGAAGGGCCCCGAATTCCAGCAGGGCATCATGGAACTCGGAGTTTTTCACCACAGCCTTGCTGGATACCATGGGGGC
Source organism: Polypterus senegalus (assembly GCF_016835505.1). Taxonomy (NCBI): domain Eukaryota; kingdom Metazoa; phylum Chordata; class Cladistia; order Polypteriformes; family Polypteridae; genus Polypterus; species Polypterus senegalus. Next base: position 213,942,539 of record NC_053155.1, read on the forward strand.
CACTGGAGGACGCTGCAGTAAGGCCCAGGGACTTGTACTTTCCCTATAACCCGGAAGTATTTCACAATCGTGGAAACGGAAGAAATGATATACTTCCGGGCTGAAGAAAAGAGAAGATTACCCGACCCGGAGGTGTTGGATAATCACATGGACTGAGGACTTTGAAACACTTCCGGGTCAAGGAGTATAAAGGACTGTGGGAGATCCCAGACAGACAAGCTGAGTTGGGAGGCAGGGTGGCTAAGCGTCTGGGAGTTTGGAGGATTGGTTATTGTGTATTATTATTGGAGAATTGTGGAGAAGAGCGTGCTTTGTGCACTTTATTATTATAATCTATACTAATAAAAGGCAAAGCCCTCACTTACTCACTCACTCACTCACTCACTCACTCACTCATCACTAATTCTCCAACTTCCCGTGTAGGTAGAAGGCTGAAATTTGGCAGGCTCATTCCTTACAGCTTACTTACAAAAGTTGGGCAGGTTTCATTTCGAAATTCTACGCCTAATGGTCATAACTGAAAGGTATTTTTCTCCATTAACTGTAATGGAGTTGAGCTGGAATGACGTGGGGGGGGGCTTAGTTTCGTGTGACATCATCACGCCTCCCACGTAATCACGTGAACTGACTGTCAACGCAGTGCGTAGAAAACCAGGAAGACATCCAAAAAGCGCTTAAGAAAACATGCATTATATAATTGAGAAGGCAGCGAAAAACAATAAGAAGCGAGCGAGTGACATATACTACCATATTCATGAGTGTTGCTGCCTCGGAAAGAAAGCAAGGTGTAAACCTAAACTTTAAATTAAGTTCATAGACAGGCTACGCTGGCTTTCACATGCCCACAGGTAATGCGGGATACAAGTTTAATGAGAGGACGAGGATATAAACGAGAGTTTTGATCACTTTGTAACTAAGTTAAAATTGTAGGTGAAGGGGTGTGCTTATGCAAATTCCGAGACTGTGTTTGTGGGGATTGACAGTTAAGGCGGGTGGGGAGTCACGTCATCATCTCCCCTCCCATTCATCTCATTTCGCTCTGAGCTGAGCTCCGCGGCTAATGCCGTCTTCCGAAGCAACTTCGTCAGACTGCCACCAAATACTCACAGAAAAATCCACAAGTTAATACACACGCTATCTCTCGAAGTTTCTCCACACTGAATCCTCCAGGCACTACTTACAAAAGGTCACATTGACAATCGTGTTACGTTATTTTTAAAATCTTTCCTTTTCTTAGCACAAGCACAGCTGAGAAGCTTCGATGCATGTGCTCCATAACGCGAAAAACTGTGGTCTCCTGCCCAGCAAAAGTCGAGCAGCCAGCGCGCATGCATAGCTGTGCCGGCCTTTGAGACGCTGACTGCGCTTCTGCCTTAAGTCAAAGTGAGCACTTTTAATTTTTTTCATCCTCCCCCTGCACTATAGCCCAGACAAGTGCAAACATGGGACCCCTTTTCTACACCACGGAAAAATAATATTAAGGCGATTCACACTTTCTTTTGCACGTATACGATTATGAGGTCCTCAGCTCGGATTATGAAAACACGCACACGAGTGGAGGACTGACAGTGCCATCACAGCTGATTAATGGCAGGGACGTCTCACCAGTCTACACAAGACCCACCGACTGTCCCCAAAAGGCGATCATAACGTCAGCGAACACATCTCTCTATACTATATAAAAGAAAAAGGCAACTTTCCTTTCTTTACGCATTTTTTCCTTTTATCCCAAACCAAAGTCTTTCTCTCTTAACACTGCAGAGGACACAAAACTAATTTTCTTTAAATGCCGGTAAGGCACATTACCAGAGGCACAAATTTGAACGTTCACATAGAAAATGTAATTTCTATACCACAGCCGTCGTGTAGCGCCTTTCAAAAGGGATCAACTACCGAGAGATGATCCATATACATTTTAGCTGCTGTTAGTTACTTACCTGTTGTGTTACACAGTCTTTAAAATGTAGTTTACCCACAACCACTCCAGTAGTACTCAATATACCTGTACTTCTTAAAACGTTAATGTTTTACTGTTTAATAACTTATAGACTATATTTTATTATTTTTCCCTTGCACTCAGTGACCAAAGCTATACACACACATATAGACACATACAAACATACACACAAGTATATGTATGTGTATATATATGTATGTATGTGTATATATATATATATACACACACACCCCTATCTAGATTATATATATACACACACACACACACACACATATACATACACACATATATATAATTTGTGTGTGTGTGTGTATGTATGTATGTGTGTGTATATATGATGTAGATAGGTATGTATATATATATATATGTGTATATGTAGATATGTATATAGATATGTAGATATGAAGATATGTATGTGTATATATATGTATATATATATATATGTATGTGTGTGTGTGTGTGTGTGTGTATATATATATATATGACAGCAGCAATCCAAGCTGTGAGAAAACAGTAAAAAGGAGGCGTGTCAGAAGTCGTGGTACATTTTCTGATGCAGCTAGACGAAAAAAACTTTGTGACGCTGCCACCAAATACACAAAACAATTACTTTGACAATCATGTTACATTATTTTTAAAATGTTTCCTTTTCTTTTTCATAACTTCTTTAACACATGACATCGCTAAGCTGGTATTTTGCTATATATATATATATCACAGCGACACTCACAACAGTGACAAAACAATTACATTGACAATCATGTTACGTTATTTTCAAAATGTTTCCTTTTCTTTCTCTTTCCTTCTTTAACACACTACTTCTCCGCTGCCAAGCGCGGGTATATATATATAGTATATATATGTATATATATATATATATATATATATATATATATATAGATAGATAGATAGATAGATAGATATATATATATATATATATATAGATAGATATGAGAACAACACTCATATCAATGACAAAACAATTACATTAACAATCAAGTTACGTTGTTTTTCAAATTTTTCCTTTTCTTTTTCGTACCTTCTTTAACACACTACTTCTCCGCTGCGAAGCGCGGGTATTCTGCTAGTGAATAATTATTTGGGACTTTTATCTGGTGTCTGACGTGTGGTCTGAGGGTATAAGGGTGTGAGAAAGCCTTAATCTGTCACACAGCCCTTTCTTGACTCTCTTTTAAGATCATTCTCATTAGTCTCATCTACAATACTGGCTTGTTTAAAGTACTTACTGACATCATTATTTTATTTACTGTTTTTAAACGTCTGATATAATTTTCAGCACAACAGAGTCTTTTGGTTCTGTTCTTTTCTTACTTTTCTTTAACTGCATCACTGGGCTCTTGTTTTGAATTACCTTCCATGTGAATGTTTTCTCTTTTTGTGACACAGCAAAACTTTAATGTATGATCTCATAAGAGTCACCTATGAGACATCATACCCCACTCGTGTCAACCAATCAGCAGGGTTGCCAGATTTGATTGGCACTCTACAGCCGATTCACAGACAAAATCCCACCCAGTTCTATGAAATTTGGTCCAGTATTGATTAGTCCATTTCAGGCAAGCAAATACACCTCTGGCCATACACCTCCCTACCTCCCAAGCTACAACAAACATCACTCCTCTGATTGGCCAATTGACCCTTAATTTGCATGATTGGGCAGGTCTCAAGTTAAATGTTCAGTGTATGTTACCTTGAGGCCTTTAAATGGATATCTTTAAATACATCACAATATATGTTTTATTTTTTTTTTCTTTCATTTCAAACAACATTACAGATAGTTGAAAGCTGTGTCCGGGGAAAAAAGGCTAAAAGGTTATTACACTGAAGAAGAAAGATGGTAAGATAATCAACGTTAACAATGGTAGGGGTGGGTGCTGGATAGCAAACTGCAGCGGGCGCTTGTACTGTATGGACTTTTCCTATTATTAAAAAACTTTTTTTCCTGTTGGATATGCACTTCCCAAAATACCCACCAAATGGGGAAGTCTTGTTAAAACCGTGGCTGGACGCTAAAAGTGCCTCATAAAATCTTTATAAAATAAAAGGGTTTATTTTCACAAACTGCCTGGAAGCACTAAAGAAAGCTTTGTGGAGCATAAAAGGCAAACTGTTAGACAAAGTCAATCTGAGCAAGTCCAAAAAGAGATTCTAATAGCAAAGTCAAGAGAAGAAGGTAAAAAAACAGAATTTTACAAATCACATTAAAAGACACACACATTCACCAACTCCAGAGCACATTCCCAACAAACTGCCAGGAACTGTGGGAAACCTCTCCAGATTTATAGGGCAGGATGCAGTTCCTGGCTGCGACTGACAGGTGGCCTCACCTCTTGAAGGCCCAACAACAAAACATAGAGAATGTAACACAGGTAAAGAAAATGCAGCAGATAACTAACAAAACTAACATTAACAGAAACAAATGACTCAACAAAGAAGAAAAAGGCATTGAACCTCAGGCAGGAGAGGCCCTGGCTGAAATATAACACTAAGGCTTCTTTGTGAGCAGAGTCGCAGCATTGATCTGGCCATGCATACTATAGTCTTCTCTATTCAGCCTCACAACCTTGGACTTTACCTGTTTATTGGAATATAATACCACTCTCTGAAATGCTTATTATAAAAAACTAGCCAACCCGCGGCGTACCATACGCCGCATAATTAATGATTTTTAAGCACAGGGAGAAGATTAACATTTGAAAAATCGGTAAAGTAATAAATCAGCAAGAAAAGCAACATTGTAACAATGCATGGAACGAACCAACACACAATCGTCCGTGACTGAAAACTGGTGGACCGCCATCGCTCATGTGCCCACCTCCAAATCGTCACTTGAGTCGTTGTCGTCTTTGCACAGTCCAGACGCACCTGTGACTCACGTAGACTTTCCGTGTTCCTGCAGGAGCATCTAAGAAGACGCATGTTTGTTGCGGAAGCGTATTGCTATATGTAGCGTGTAAAACAGTTTGCTATGGTGCACGCAGTCGTGCGTCGTAACCGAAAACTCGGTTTTTAAAGACTACTTACTTCTTGGAGTTGGTGGGCGTGGCTCCTTCCTGCGTGCGCCTTAGGTGTCTTACTTGTCGGCGGCTTAGTGAATCCACGCCCCTTCCGGCGTGTTTTCCATGGGTGTCTTGCCTTAGTGAATTATATCTATAGATGCCTTTTAAAATCTAGAAATTAGATGTAATTTGGCTGTTATTTTGTAATGCTGCTGTTGAATATTAACCAAATACATCATACATCTCATTAGTTCTGTTGGTCATTATGCACATTTCTTAATTTTGTGATTCACAGAAAAGTTTGCCCATATCCAAAAGATTTTAGTTTACAAATAAGAAGATGAGGTTGCGGAGCTGGATGATTAATTGACACTTGACAATTTAATCAATTGTTTATTAGTCAGTCAGTCATTATCCAACCCGCTATATCCTAACACAGGGTCACGGGGGGGTCTGCTGGAGCCAATCCCAGCCAAGCACACGGCACAAGGCAGGAACAAATCCCGGACAGGGCACCAGCCCACCACAGGGCACACACACGGAACAATTTAGGATCGCCAATGCACCTAACCTGCATGTCTTTGAACTGTGGGAGGAAACCGGAGCACCTGGAGGAAACTCCACGCAGGGAGGACCCAGGAAGTGAACCCGGGTCTCCTTACTACGAGGCAGCAGCGTTACCACTGTGCCCCCTCAATTGTTTATTAATTTTTTTATCATTTTTTTCTTAACTTCTTAGACAATCTTCTCATCAACTGCAGTGTTGTTATTTCTCTTCCATAATGGAAAAAAATAAGGAGAAACACAAAATGCAGTCCTGTTTTTTTTATTATTATTAAATATTTTTTTGCATAACAAAATTCTTATATCTGAGGTAAAATTGAAGACAGCTACATGCATTATTAATTTGGTGAAGCCCCCTGAACTATGATATTCCTGCCATTTTGCTTTACTTTGTTTAGGTCAAATCCTCAGCCATCCACATACACTAAAGTGTTCTGGGTAACGTTGGTATTCAACTCAAGTATCCTCTGTAAAATCAGAGAGAAAGAGTTCAGCTTTGAACCATCTGGAATAGTGTTGCTCAGACAAACATATCTCCATATCCTTACCTGTACGTGATGGCTTTGTTCTTTTACTCTCTCGCTGTTCCTCTCAAATGGAACCCCGTACAGATGTTTTACTTTTGGGCTGAAAGACTCACAGAGACAATGTTTTTAAAAATGCCATTGTTCTCCACAACAGCTCTCTGGAACTCATTTAGCCTAATGGCATTAATTTCCCTGAACATGTCCGCAATTGCCATCCTCTGCTCATGTGTCAAAAGCTGGCCTCTCCCACCAGAATGAGGTGGTGGTACTATTCTAACAATACAAAAGGTGACATATCAGCTGTTATACAGTGGACACAGATTCAACTCTGTACTGTACATTGCAGAAATATATGTGTCATATTGCATGTGATACAGAACTAATGAATATGTCAGATCAGATATCTGTCCTCATTCCCGAATGTTCATATTACAGATGCCACAGTAGACTGTATCACCTGAGGCTGCCCCTGTCATCCAGCTTCAGCCAAGCTTAGGCCATGGATGATAACATACTCCACAACTGTTGCCGTATTTCATTAGACATCCTCTGGTACCTACCACTGACAGTGACTGGCCTTGTTCATTCATCCTTATGTGAAGAAAGTTGAAAGTGTTTTGATTGAAAACAGTAATGCAGTGCAGGGTGGTATGAGAGGCCTGTAATTCTGACTAAGAAACATACAAACTGCTTCCATGAGTCATCAGAGTCAGATGAGAAAAGCATCAACACAATGACAAAACGTCTTTAGTAGTGAAACATGAGCTGACTTAATGACCTTTAAAACAGACAGAATGAGAAACGCTAATACAGTATGTGTGGGGAGATGTGATAGTGATGTCACAACTGCACTGAGAGGGAGGAGGATGATGGAATTGCATCAAAGCGATTGAGAAAAACTGCAAGCTATCATATTAAATAATACAATTATTCAATGTGTGGACAGCAGATATATTGGCATCTCTCAAGCTGTGCTAAACCATCTAAGGAAACAGAAAAATGTGAACTAACAATAAAAAAACACTGCTTCCAAATTACAGAGATAACACAAAAAAGTAAAAACAAACTCCTGAGTTTATCAGTAATGCTATATATAGTGACGAAAATTATACTGCCATAACACATTGTTTTTACATTTGGTACACACGTTTCATGATAGATAGATAGATTTGTCTTATAAGTGTGTAATATAAAGAGGTCACTATTACTAATTTTTTATGATAATGCACCTTTAAATCAGAGTCAATTCCAGCCAGGATTGTTGTGAAGCAGGATTTTGACCTGAATGAGGTGATGTCAGTCAGTCAGTCACAGGGCACAATAGTGTAGGTAGTGTATTGATTTGTACTGTTTAATGACCAGTAGATGTCAGTAATGGAGGTTTGGTTTACTACAGTATTTAATGTTAGCCGTCAGGCAGTTCTGGGCAGACTAGGGCAATTATATTGAACAAGAATAAAGAATTGTTTGTTGGCATCAATAAAATGTTGTTACCTGAAGTGAAAGCTACTACATTTTGAAAATGGTTTAAAAAAATATATAAAAAACAGGATGAATGGTTTTAAGCCACCAGAGAATCTGAAACTGACAGGAAACGTGGATAGCAACTGGTCTGCTTTCAAGCAGCTACTCCTGCTGTACATCGCAGCTGTAGGACATGACTCAAAACCAAACACTGGGAAGATGATAAACTATGGAGGGTCCACAAGCCATTAAAATATCTAATTTGTTTGTGTTTGATGGTCAAGAAGATAAGGACAAATTTGAAGAAGACAGAAACATACGAAATGTATGTCGTTCTCGAATGCAGCAGCAGCATGAGCCTTCTGTGAGCTTTTGAAACTGATTTGAAGCTGAAAGCACAGATGTGTAACTTTGGCCATCTGAGAGATTCAATGATACGCAATCAGATTGTTTTTGGAGTTTGTGAGATGAAAGTCAAAGAATGTTTGTTACGAGAAACAGACCTGACTTTGGAGGAAGCTATCTTTGGATAAGACAAAGATCTTGACCATACATTGTTCTCCTCTCTTGCTAAATGAATCTTAGCCTGAAGAGGTCTATTAATGTTTTACATTGAAGATGGCTCACTTAAAAAATTACCAATGTTGTTACTTGTCCTAGTGTGTATATAAACACAGGGAACTCCAGTCTCTGTATTACATCTTGCCTGAGAAGGGGTCTGAGTTGCCTTGAAAGCTTGCATATTGTAATCTTTTCAGTTAGCCAATAAAATGTGTCATTTTGCTTGACTTCTCACGAAGAAAGAATATTAAAGTGATACATTTTTCGTTGGCATGATAACCTGTGAAAATGCACCCAAGAGTAAAAGCAAAACGGTGTACAACAATCTGTTCCTAATAAAATGCATAATCTAATTAATGTTGTTAAAGAGGATAAATGGAGAACATAGCTTCAAATAATTGGATAATAATGGAATTGTTGTCACGTTTAAAACAGATCCTGGTGCAAAAGCAAACTTGATCAGCATGTCTGATATCAAAGTAGTGAAAGAAAAACTAAAAATACATAAATCATTGTTACTGCTGAAAGATTATAATGGACAGAAGATTCATTGTTTAGGGACACACGTGCAGGCTGAGAGTAGCAGTAAAAAATAAATCATACGACTTGTTGTACTGAAGAACCTCATTCACCATTAGGTGATAAAACCTGTGAAGATTTGAATCTTGTGAAAAGAATTTACCATATTAACAACAACAGTTTATTAAAAGATGGAAACAGTGACTCTGTACACGCCATAGTTGAAAAATGTTCAGATGTCTTTAAAGGCTTTGGTGCCATTACCACCATTCACATTTTACAATTCACATACAAATACAATTAAAATAAAATGCACATCCAGTAGTCAATGCTACACGCCAAGTTCCTGCACCATTAAGAGATCATCTAAAGAGAGAACTAGACAGAATGACTACTCTGGGGATGATCAAGAAAGTGGGAGACTCCATGGTGTGTGTTAAGAAAAGGAATGGTGATTTAAGAATATGCATGGATCCAAAAGATTTAAATGAAAACATAAAGCGTGAACACCTGAACATGAAGAAGTCACTAGTGAAATGTCAGGTGCCAAACATTTTACAAAGCTTGATGCTTCGCATGGTTTCTGGCAAATGAAGCTAGATGAGAAACGTACCACAGACTGTACTTTTAATAAACCATTTGGCAGAAACTGTTTTTCTGAGATTGCCATATGGAATTGTTTCTGCATCAGAGATATTCCACAGACCTATGGAACAGATCCTTGAAGGGCTTGAAGGAGTGCAAGTGTATATAGATGTTATACTCATTTGGGGTTCCACAGTCCAGAAACATAATGTGATGTTGAATAAAGTGCTACAGAGTATTAAACTTAACAAGAGTAAAGGGCAATTTGGTGTTCAGGAAATCATATACATGGGAGGCAAACTCACAGCTCAAGGCATTCAATCAGATCAAGAAAAGATCAATGCCATTCTGAATATGGGAAGACCAACAGATAAAAGAGAAGTTCTGTACATTACGGGCAGAGGTGGGTAGTAATGAGTTACATTTACTCCGTTACATTTACTTGAGTAACTTTTTAAAAAAATTGTACTTCTAAGAGTAGTTTTACTGCACCATAGTTTTTACTTTTACTTGAGTACACTTGTGAAGAAGAAACGCTACTCTTACTCCGCTACATTGGGCAACACTAGAATTGTTACTTTTTTCCATTAGATACACTATATTTTGCCAGAGAGAAGCTGCCAGTGGATCTACAGCATGACTGTTTCACCAATCAGACGTAGCAACAATAATCACAAGACTCCGTTTCACAAATCAAATGTAGCCATGCAGTCACATGACCACACACAAACTGTGGCGGCATAGCGGCACAAACTCTTCACAGACAGCAGACAGGGAAAGAAAGAATACAGTGAAACCTCGCTCTGCAAGCATAACTCATTTCGGAAACATGTTCACAATCCAAAGTACTTGTACTTCAAAGCGAATTTCCCCACAAGAAATAATGGAAACTCAGATGATTTGTTCCACAACCCAAAACTATTCATATAAAAATGATTAATACAAAATATAAAGTAAAAATATATAAAACAAATTAACTTTACCTTTGAAAAGAATCATGACTGGTGTGAGTGAGTTTCTAAACTCTTGTGGGATTTCACCCAACGGGACGACACTCAGACGAGCGTCCTAAAGCAACCAGAGGCACCCAGCACTGTAGCAGTTCGCCGTAAAAGCAAATCTGAAAAGATTGGGGACATGCTATAAGCGCCTGTTGTTGAAGGGTGATACAAGGAACAAGGAACATTATAAATGCGCAGGGCACAGTATTACTTGGCCACTAACCTGGGCATGACCTTGCCTGATTGCTGTGTCTGTGTATAGGAGAGTAGCAGATCCTGCTACAATAAATAACCGTGCTGTTCCTGTTTCAAGCTGAATAAAGATGGTGACGCTAAAGTATTGAGACTCAGCTTTGTGTTTTGGTGAGCAAGATGGGGACTCACACATCACACACACGTGGTCACAATGCTGTAGTAAACAGTATACACTCGTACTGATGTTGACTATATGAGTGAGGCACGCCGACTGACGATTGCCCACAATCCCGAGAGAGAAGAACCATCAGCTCAGTTGTGATCACGTGACGCTCGGCAGACAAATCTTATACGGACTACTCGTATTGCAAGACCTCGCTTGTTTATCAAGTCAAAATGTATTAAACATTTTAGCTTGTCTTGCAAAACACTCACAAACCAAGTTACTCGCAATCCAAAGTTCCACTTGTACATGAAAAATGAGAGCCATCTCCTGCTCAAGCTTAACCATCACTTCACTGAGTGAAGAACAAGCACGTTTTAACCAAACATGCACAGACACAGACAGTCAAGGTAAAGTGAGACTTCTTGTACGTGCACAAGCTGCCTTGTTCTAATGTTATTTTCTATCAGCTGTGCTATTTGGAGGGCAAGTGAATATGCAGTATCATACTGTCAGTGTGCATTACATCTTGTCACTGTAAGTAGTTTGCACTGTTCAGACATACATGTTACCTACTGTAGGTATTGGCTTCAAAAGCTTTGTTGTGAAAAACTGAGATTTGGACCTTAGTGTTATTTGTGCATCTTTATTTTGTAAAGATGTTATTTATTTTTACTTATCTTTATTATTTGGAAATAGCAGAATTTGCACATTATTTTATATTTTTGTCTGTCTTCTTACAACATTTCTAAAAAATAAATAATTTATTATGATTAAACAGTTACTCAATACTTGAGTAGCCTTTTCACCAAATACTTTTTTTACTCTTTCTTGAGTAATTTTTTGGATGACTACTTTTTACTTCTACTTGAGTAATATTATGTTGAAGTAACGCTACTCTTACTTGAGTACAATTTTTGGCTACTATACCTACGTCTGATTACGGGGAAAATCAACTTTATAGGAAAATTTATTACCAACCTGTTGGCAAAAGCATCATATCTGCGTGAGCTTCTAAACAAAGAAAACAAATTCATATGGACAGCAAAATGTGAGCAAGAGTGGCAAAACTTCAAATTAGCACCAACCACTACATTTGTGCTTACATTTTTGATCCAAACAAGAGGATTATCCACTGATTCTTCTAAAGATAGGGTGGGTATGGTGTTACTTCAGGCAGAAGGTGAGCATTGGAGCTTGTTGCATATGTGTCACGGTCCATGACGGAAAGTGAATGTTGATATGCTCAAATAGAAAGAGAATATCTAGGGTTAGTGTATGGTTTTGAGAAGTTCCATGGCTATGTTTATGGCCTCCCTATTTTCACTGTGGAAACAGACCATCGTCCTCTTATTGCAATCATCAAAAAGAAACTAAATGAAATGTCATCAAGAATTCAACATCTGATGATGAAACTGCAAAGGTATGATTTCAATCTAACCTACACTTCAGGGAAATACCTCATGATTGCAGATGGTCCCTCACAAGCTCCCACAGCAAGTAAGATCAGCTCAGCTGAGCAGGATGTTGAAGGTAACATTGATATGATTTTTATTGCACTTCCTGGGTCAGATAGGAAACTAAAAGAAATAGCAGAAGAAACTTCTAAGGACACATAGCTACAAGCAATTATTGAAAACATTCACAATAGATGGCCTACACATTCTTTTCCACCATACTATCATGTCTGAGGTGATTTAAGTGTTGTGAATATTCTATTATTAAAACAAAGCAGAACTTGTGACACCACATAATCTGAGAAAAGATGTTCTTCAAAGAATTCATGAAGGCCGTCTTGGTACCAAGTATACTGAGTATTGTTATGAGTGACAATGGTCCATGTTTATACGGTAAAGAATCTCAAGAGTTTTCAATACACTATCACTTCCAACACATCACATCTAGTCATTTGTACCATCAATCTAATGGAAAGACAGAAGAAGGAGTTAACATTCTCAAGCAGCTCCTAAAAAGGCTGTTGGTAGTAATTCTGATGCCTGTCTTGCTCTGATCAGCTATAGAATCTCACTTGTAGTTTGTGGCCTATCACCTGAACTGTTGATGAATCGAAAGCTTCGTACTTCACTACTTTTCTGTCTGCCATAAAAGTAGTGCACTAAGACAAAACAAAAACTCAAAAAGCTTAAAGAGTAGCAGAAGTCATTATATGATAGGTCAGCAAAATGTCTCCAATTCCTATCAAGGAATAATGTGTTTATAATTGAAATAATTAGATTGGACCAAGAAAGCCATTGTTCTTGAAGAAGTAGCTCAGAGGTTTTACACTGTGAAAACTGAAGAAGGACAAGTCCTTAGGTGAAGCCATCACAGTCTTCTGAAAACAAATGAAACTGCTCAAGAGATCTGGGGAGACACTGATGAATCTGAATCTGCATCTTCTCTTACTGCTTGTAATGTAATACTAAAGTACTTCCTGATTGTAACTGTAACACAGACACAAGCCCACCAAACTCGCCTATGTTAAGAAGATCCACAAGACTTGTAAGAAAGCCTCTTAGACTTCATTTTTGAAATAATGACTCTGTCTTAGTTTAAAAAAAGCTTTAAGCTGATTATAATTTGTTTAAGCAAATTTATATCTCATATTCCGATGATTGGTACACTAATATGTTTTTAAGGTTATTGCTGATATTTTGTGTTATTTATACATAAAGGAAAGGGAATGTATTGATATGTAGTGTATAATGACCACCAGATGTCATTAATGGAGGTATGTTTATGACAGTTATAAATGTTAGTCATAAGGCAGTTCTGGGCAGATCAAGAACCATATTGAAACTAGCAGAAAAAAAAATTGTTTAGTAAATGTATTATTAGAGCAAAAGATGTGAATAAAACAGGTAGAGCATGCAATACAGTAAACAGAAGCTGCTCGAGTAAGGATTTCAATTCGGTCCTCCTTCAATTATGATTATGATTTATGCTAACCTATTTAAATTGGTATTATTTAAGACTTATGAAAATATGAGATTTAATTCAACATACTGTGGAACCTGATCCGGACACAGATAGGCAGACACGTTGTAATCACCCCACACACATTTATTGAGGGTTTCCGTCTCTTACAATTCTTCAGCTCACAAGCCCCAATACCCCACAGTTCAGGCCAACACAACAATGCCTTCTCTCCTCTAGAGACCTCGTCCTTCTTCCACCTAACTCAAGTCATCTTCTGAGGGAGGCGGCCCCTTTAAATAAGCTCCCAGATGTGCTCCAGGTGTGTTCCTGGCAATCTCCCACCGACATGCCCCAGTGTGGTGGAAGTGCCGGATTCATCCCCGGGTGTCCCCTCTCTTCTTTCCCGCAGCACTTCCGGGTGTGGCGGAAGTGCTGAGGTCCAGGGTCCTCCAGGCATTGGGGTGTCCCCTGGCGGTAACCACGGGCCCCTACAGGGTCGAGCTTCCCAGCTCTGTACCCGTGGCGCCCAGGGCGGTCACCCCCTCAAGGTCTGGAGGAGGCACAAGCCCTCCTCTGGTCATCTTGGGCGTACCACAATACTTTTATACAATGACTTGCTTCTTGTAGGCCTGGGCTTTGAGTAGTGCCAGTTTCCTACATTAATGTATTCTTGATACTAGATAATGAATTAATCAGGTTTTGTCTGATTTTAATTCACATTCTAAGGCATGTTCTAAGATTTAATACATTTTCTCTTGCTTTTATTTTTTACTGCATACATTATGAAGTAAGAGTAAAAATCAAAAGCAAAGAGCATTATCTTGATTAAAGTGCCAGCCTTTTACAGTCACGACTAGCCACAATTGTATGATTCATTGTTATATGCGTGTGTTACTAACCAATTTAACCTTTAAAAGTTATTATTTCATGCTTGAACGTGATGTAGAGGGTTTTGGTCGAGATGTGGGCTTTCATTTAGCAAAAGGAATAATTCTGTGGTTAAAAATACATACAATTGCAGGAAACACATGTGGAGCATTAAAGAAATAATAATTAAGTGGAAGAAATGATCCATAACATCTTTTCCATTGCAATCCTCAATTCTCACACGCACACTGCGTGATCACTCTGAGGCATCCCCCGTGGTGATTCTCACTGTGGTGCCACGCCAGCCTACATGTTGCCAACTCACAAAGAGCTGGGCAGGTTTGTGGGGGGACTGACTTTGTGAAATCTGTGGACCTAAATTTAAATTGCAGCCAAGCCCTCCTGCAGATCCAACCTCACTGATAACATCACGCAGGCTTCCTCCATTTTCATTAAGTTCTTACGCTATTGTTTGGACTGAAAAATGTCAAGTCAGGAGAGTATTTAGCTTAAACAGTTGATACATTTGGAGATAACTCAAACAGCTAATACAATCAGATGCCCAATTGTAGCTTTTTGTGTGTGGTTTGCTTGCTCTCATCTTTCTCATATCAGTTACCTTTTAAGAACTGACTGAGAGTTTTCCTGTATTTCACCAGTTTCTATCATATTTGTTTTCACTATACACTGCTGAAATGTTCTACTTAAAAATATGGGATGAAGACACACATATATGAAGTGTTGGGATTCTTTTCCTTTCCAAAGGAACACAGTTGTCTTGATTTGTTCATATTCTATTTTTCAGAGAATGCAGTCAATAGTTAAAATGCTAACTCGGTCAATTCCTTCAAATATATCTTCTGGGTAATGTAGTCAAGCTTCAAGATGGATCATTCCATCAAGATGAATCTGTTGTCAACACATTATGGTGGTCCAGAAATACCACAAAGTCATCTGACTTCATCCTGTTAGATCTCTCCTCTGCCTTCAACATGGTCAACCATCAGATCCTCCCTGTGGGCCCTCCCAAACTTCAGATGGTTCAAATTTGACCTCTTTGGCAGATCCTGCCACGTGTCCTGGAAATGAGAGATGACAAGGAGGCACCAAGCACAGGGTTGCCCCAAGGGTCAATGCTGGGCCCTCTCCTCCTCTCTATACACACTCTCACTAGGCCCTATCATTGTGTCCCATGGTTCCTCATATCAGTAGTATGCCAATGATACACAGTTGTACCTGCCAATTCCTCCAGAGGACCACAATTTATCAGCAACAATCTCTGCATGTTTCACTTATATAGCAATCGGGCTGAAGAAGCATCATCTCCAGCTCAACCTGGCTAAGAAGGACCTTCTTGTTATTCCTGCTTGTCCACTTATTCAACACCACAGTCCTGTTTGACTTGGCTTATTAGACAGATTATTTTCATGTGTAGCTCCTAACTTGTGGAATGAGCTGCACACATCCATTAGAACATCTGACTCTCTCGATGTGTTTAAGAAGTGTTTGCAGACTATCTTGTTTGGAGAATTTCTGTCTAAGTGTTATTGGCCATGATAAATTCTTGCAACTAAGAAGGAGTAACTAGCGTACATATTGTTTTTTTCTCCGAGCTCTTCACTTGAAACAATCAATTTTGTCATGTAGCACTTGTTCCCAAACAATCCACCAGACTAATGTTTAAACGATTATGCAGATCTCTTTGGTAAGTTGCTTTGGATAAAAGCATCTGCTAGGCAAATTAATGCAAATCTTAATTATTTCTGAGATGAAATTACATTTCTGGTAAGGATCATGTTGATAATTTCTACTTCTTGCTCTTTTGACAAATGCCACAGTCTGCTTCCTCAAGCTTGATGTCTTTTCATTCTGCAGAAAAATAATATTTAATTTAATATGGACACGAGTGCTCAGTTATTGTGATAGATAAAGGGTGGCACATGTAAAAGTAGCCCTGTAGGTGGTAATCAGCACCACCCTGGTTCTAGCAGAAGAAAAGACAGTCAGGTGAAGTTACTGGAAAGTCCTTGTGCATATGTTATTATTTTTTTTATTATTAAATTTTATTGATTTTATTGTAATCATTCCATACAAATAGATCACTTTTTACAAAAAATATGATTGAAAATAAATCAACCCCACCTCTGAGAAAGAGAGCATGGCCAATGGAGTAAAACTTAAAGCTAGAAAAAATAAATAAATTGATGAGTTTAATAAGCGGATAATGATAAATGGAGAAGAAAAAGAAATGGGAAGAGAATCTGCTTCCTCAGTGCTTTAAGAGCTTATTCTAAAATATTATTGATTAGATCCTGCCAGGTTTTGAAAAAGTTCTGCACAGATCCTCTAAGTGAGAATTTGATTTTTTCCAATTTCAAATAATATAAAACATCAGTTACCCACTGACTTAACAGAGGAGAGTTAGGATTCTTCCATTTTAGCAAAATAAGTCTGCATGCCAATAGTGTAGTAAAAGCAATGACAGTTTGTTTGTCCTTCTCTGCTTTAAGCCCATCTGGAAGAACACCAAACACAGCAGTTAATGGGTTAGGAGGGATTGTGACACCAAGGCTGTCTGAAAGGCATTTAAAAATGTTGGTCCAGAATGATGTTAATTTGGTGCAGGCCCAGAACATGTGACCCAGTGAGGCTAGGACTTGATTGCAGCGTTCGCAGGTTGGATCATGCCCTGGAAACATTTTGGAGAGTTTTAGTCGAGACAGATGTGTTCAATATATAATTTTGAGTTGAATAAATGTGTGCTTTGCGCATATGGAGCTCAAGTGAATTCTCTGCATTGCTACCTTCCACTCCTTTTCTGATATGTTGAGTGAGAGATCTTTTTCCCATTGTCCTTTTGGATCTTTGAAAGGGAGGGACTGTAAAATAATTTTATATATTGCAGAAATGCTGTCTGAGTCCACAAAACTGAGCAATATTTTTTCCAGCATAGAGGATGGTGCAAGATGAGGAAAATCGGGCAGGTTCTGTTTAACAAAGTTTCTCATTTGAAGATAGTGAAAAAATGTGTTGCTGGAAAGTTAAATTTGGAATGTAATTGTTCATAGGATGCAAAGATATTGTCTATATAAAGATCTCTAAGCAATTTAATCCCAAATGTTTTCCAGATATTAAAAACTGCATATGTTTGAGAGAGTGGAAAAAGGTGGTTCTCATGCAGAGGTACCACAGATAAAAGCTTATTTATCTTAAAATGCTTCCTACATTGTTTCCATATTCTGAGTGAGTGAAGCACAACTGGGTTATTAGTATATTGGTGATAACTTGCATTTATTGGGGCACAAAGCAGGGAATGTAAAGAAGTTCTGCAGGATTTTATTTCTATTGCAGAACAAGCCTGTGTATGTTCATCTATTTGTGTCCAGGTTTTTATAGCTTGTATATTTGCTGCCCAGTAATAAAACTGAAAGTTAGGTAGAGCCATGCCACCTTCTACCTTAGGTCTTTGTAGGGTCACTATTTGGATACGTAGATGTTTTAAGTTCCAAATAAATGAGGTTATGGTTAATTCTAATTGCTTAAAAATGATTTATTGATGTATATTGGAATGTTTTGAAATAAAAATAGAAGCTTAGGAAGGATATTCATCTTAACAACATTAATTCTTCCAGCTAGAGTGAGATGAAGGGTTGACCATCTATGCAAGTCTTGCTTAATTTTTTCCATACAGACGGCAACATTTTTTTGATAAAGAGCTTTATGTTTACTTGTGATGTTTACCCCGAGGTATTTAAACTGATCTGTGGTGATAAAAGGGAAGGTGTCCAATCTAATATTGTATGCTTGAGAATTCACTGGAAAGAGTACACTTTTATTCAAATTAATTCTGAGACCAGAGATCTTTTGAAATTCTGTAAGTGCTGTTAAGACTGCAGGCACAGTATTTTGTGGGTCTGATATACAGTATACAGTACCATATCATCTGCATATACAGTAGAGAAACTTTCTGTTCAAATCCTTCCCTGATAATCCCCTTTATCTGAGCTGCATTTCAACAGTGTATTGCCAGTGGTTCAATGGTGATTGCAAATAGCAGTAGTGACAAGGGGCATCCTTGTCTGGTACCACGTTTTAATTTAAAGTAGTCTGAACAAATCTTAATACAAACTGAGGCTTCTGGATTGGTATACAGTAGTTTGATCCATACACAAATATTCGGGCCAAACCCAAATTTCTCTAATGTAGTAAAAAGGTATTTCCATTCAATCATGTCAAATGCTTTTTCTGCATCAAACGATAATAATATCTCTGGGGTGTTTGACTTTGCAGGTGAATATATTACATTAAACAGGCGTTGAAGATTGGAAGCTAAATGTTGGCCTTTAATAAATGCAGTTTGATCTTGTGATATTACCGAAGGCATCACTTTCTCCATCCTTCTAGCTAAGACTTTGGAGAGTATCTTAACATCATTATTCAGAAGTGAAATTGGTCTGTATAATGCACATTGTAGTAAGTCCTTATTTTGTTTAGGAAAGACGGTGAATAATGCTTGGCGAAAAGTTTGAGGTAAAATTTGATTTCTTGCTAATAAGAGGGGTGCTAGCTGAGTGGAGAACTTCTTATAAAATTTGGCAGGGTAGCCATCAGGGCCTGCTGCCTTCCCATTCTGAAGTGACTTTATAGCATCTAGTAATTCTGATAGCGCCAGACGTTTATCCAATTCCTCTGCACTAAGAGTATCTATTTGTGGTATCTGTAATGCATCCAGAATTGCATTAGATTGTGTGTTGTCTTCTTTAAACTCAGTAGAATATAAAGATTTATTGTAATCTCTAAATGTGTGCATGTGTTATTCTAATGTTAATAGTTATGCTACCTGTTTGCTTGCTAGAGAGAAGATATACTGTATTCACTGGAACATTGTATTTCAACTGTGGCATAATGCTGCATTCAACCAAAACTCAGAACTCAAAATTTCCAATCTTTGACTCAAAAAGTGGAAAGTTTATCCAACTTCAGCTTATGACAGCAATCCAAAATGACAGTGTTCACTGTGATCAGGAATTACAGTAACAGTTTATAGGTTTAATTTATTTATTACAAGTATTTATTTAAAATGAATGACCTCAGTCTATAACACTGAACACTGAGAAGGTAAACATTCACATTACCGGAACGAACAGTAACGGACTAACCGGTGTTAGCTTGATACACACTACTATTTGTACATTGTGCTCAGTGGTTGCTTTGTGCAGTTTTTTGATTGCATCTTCCAAGCAGAAATAGTACTATTTATTGTGGCTTAGAATAAAAAAATCTTTTTTACACATTACAACATACTTTTTGTGCCATCTACATGGACGGCATCCCGGGTGCTCCAGGTTTCCCCACGTCATGTCATTTACTTAATCCACACCAGGGTCATTTAGGGTGCTGGAGCCTGTCCCAGCTACCGACATTATAAGTCAACGTGCCCATTCTAAATAGGCTCAAAACTAGGGAGTGTGTCTGGAAAGGAGTTGGCCCTCCATCCAGTGTTGTGCTGTGCCCTGCCCTGTGCCCAAGGCTGCCAGGACAGACTTCAGCTCTCCATGGCTCTGTGAAAGAAAAAGACCAACAAAGAAAGCAAAGAGAGCAGCTCAGAGGGTCTGTCCAGCAGAGGCTCAGCATACTTCAGCTATTCTTCTGAGACATCTGTTTGGCTTCAGCTGGAGCAGGACCCAGAAATGGTGAGTGGGCAAAATCTATAAACATTTCAAGAGGAAGAAGAGCCATTATAACCATTGGCTTGTAAAACAGGGCTCATAAAAAGTATGTAGAAACAAATGATGCACGATTCTATTTTTGTGAAATAAAAGGCAAACTTCCACAGAGCAAAAAGAGACAATAAGGCAATTGCTTAAAAGGCAATCCATCTTTGCAAAGGAGGAGACAGGGAAATGTTCTGAAAGTAAGCCACTCAGATATTTTATAATGTTTTTACGTTGGTGTGTCTGATGCCATAAATGTGACACATCAAATCGAGATTCCCCAGGTCTGTTGCATGCATATTAGTAATTACTGAAAGCTCTTTATACAACCACCCCATTGCATAAATGCTCCTATAAATTCAAGTGCTAAGTTTAGTATTCCCTCCAAGGCATAATTCAAAATAAACTGTACACCGCTGAGCCTTTGGATTCTGTGCCAGAATACACTTCAGGTGCATAAACCAAACATCAGTGTCTCTTTTTTATCCAAATTGCATTTGTTTTTTGTTTCCTTCTAAGTTTGCATGTGCTGACTCATTTCGCATCTTTCTTGGGAAATCTAACCATTGTCAGTAAAGAAAATGTTAATTCCTGACTTACACGTAATGCATGTTTCACTTACTGTGTACACCGAACTGAGGTAGAGCCGTGGAAACAATTAGAAAAACCTGGCAGCTACGTCACAACTTTGAAAGGTCAGTTGCAACTTGGAAACATTGGCTCAAGGGTTCGTCAGATGGTGTAATGACTTTTGGAGATGATTAAATGTGCACTTTTTATTGTATTGCAGGTTGGAATCTAAATATATTATCCATACAAGCACAAACTCTACAAACATCTTACAAGATGCCATTCTAAGGGTGCTTTACCTGCCTTCCATGCAACACTGAAAATACCTGTGAGTCATGTTATCCCAACAATGTCTGGTGCTTTCAACATCTCTAGTTAAACTTCATCTACCCAAACAGCCTCACCACCACTGAGAGTCGTCAGGCCACTATAGTGACTTTGGCAACAGTGATAAGATCCTCACCTGCTGAACATGTCCAATTTTGACTCCTTGTAGAAGGGCATGCCCACCACTTGAACTTGAGGAATTCCTCAAAGTATTCATTCCACCATTCTGCAGTTTCCCTAGAAGACATCAGCACCTCTCCATCCTTGCTTAACACAGTCTGAGTAAGGTCACAACTTCTCCTCCTGAGGTGCCAAACAATTTTCTGGAACAAAACCGAGACCATCTGATAGTCATTCTCCATGGCCTCTTCAAACTACTTCCATGCAAAGCTCTGCTTCTATAAACACTTTTGCAGCAGTACTCTTAGCCTGTTGGTACATCTGAGGTGAGTCAGGAGATCCCAAAGAAGGCATTTCACTGAAGGCCACCTTCTTCAGTCTGATAACTTCCCTCACCTCTGGTGTCCACTATTGGGTCCTAGGGTTACCACCATGAGACGCCCCCACCACTTTAAGACCACAGCTTTTAACAGCTGCTTCCACATTTGAGGTTTGGAATGGCGCCCATTAGGACTAAAGGTTGCCAACCTCACTCTACGCATGGGAGAAGCTCTTTCGGAGGTAGATGTTAAACTCATAAAGAACGTAAGCCTCGACCAGATGTTCCCATGAAACCCAAACTGCTTGTCTAAGATTCCCTGGACTATTAAGCGTACGCCCCTCATTTCGATTCAACTCACTACCAAGTGGTAATCAGTTGACCACTCAGCCCTTCTTTCACTTGAGTGTCCAAAACATATGGTCTCAGTTTAGACACAACTACAAAGTCTACCATCAAACTTTGGCCCCAGGTATTCCGATGCCAGATACACTTATGAGCCTTCTTGTGTTTGAACATGGTGCTTGTTATAGGAAATCTATGACTATCACAAAATTCCAATAACAACTCATCATTCTCATTCAGATATGGCAGGCTATTCCTCCCATTCATGCCCCGCCAGGTATTTACGTCATTCCCAACCTGAGCACTGAAGTCACCCAGTAAGACTACCTAGTCAGTGGGCAGCACACTTTGAAACACCTCACTCACTTTTTCTAAGAAACTTGAATACTCAAAACAGTTGTACTTTTTCACCTCTTGCACATATTTAGGTTCCCTCTTCCCCAGAGAGGTAATGTTCCAAGTTTCTAAAGTCAGTCTCCAGTCCGTCTAGATCTTTCTTGCCTTTGCCTACAACTAAACTGGCATTGCACCTAACCTTGAACCTTTGTCTTGCAGATGGTGAGCCCACAAGGCAGCTCCACATCACCGTTTGGGGCCAAATCCAGCAAGGTTATGTGGGATTCCTGACCCAGATGCTTGTTGACTAATGCCACCTTATGGCCTCCCTCCAAAAGTAGATCCTAGCAACTCGGGACACCCTTGATTTTTAATTTGTAGTTTCATGAAGGTCAATGTAAACTATTCTTTGTCTAACGTTTCAAACCAAACTTATTCATCAAGAGTGACCCTACCAGGAGCACAAAGCACCAGACAGCCCAGCTCTGAACTTCACTAAGGTATACAAGCCTGACTACCATGTCAACGTGACAGTCCTAGGTAAGCATTCAATGTTTTATTATAACAAAAATTGAAAACCTCAAAGGGGGTGAATACTTTTTGTAGGCACTATATACATAGTACTATTATTATATTATACTATAGTATAAGTTTAAGCTACAACTTTTATCTTTCCAAAACAATAACAAAAAGGAATGGAGGTAAGACAAAGCCATCTCCCACGTTAAAAAGATCTGATACATAACCAAGACCACAAGCAGAAATCTTTCTAATTCAAGAACAGTGACCCTGAACTCCCCTAGTCGTGCTGCACCTCACACATGATACTACAGAGTATATGGTCATATTCCTTCTGAAGAGCCACATAAAAGTGTACTATAGGGAAGTTTGGACAACTAACACAAACCAGAAAACATTTAGGCAAAGAGAAAGCCTTGGTCCACTGCTTCATGACAATTACAGAATCAACATTACTCCTTCAGTATTGGAGAGTCGGGAGTCTTCATTCCAGCATCTCAACATTATATAAACTTAACTGGAGAGCCTCCAGACAAAAAACAATGCATTTCCCCATGGAATTTATACTAGTCTTTAACATTAAAATATGGTTGAATGCCAAAAGAGGTGAAGAGCACTATGATGAGTTCACTGTACTGTAGAATTTAAATGCAGTAATGTTTTGATAAGTGGCACGCGATCAGCACCCGTATTTTTCAAGGGTCTTGGGAACTGCACTAAGAGACTGACTAGGATAAGAATAGGACATGAGAAGAAATTATGAAGTGTACTACACCTACTGCCAGTCAGGAGATTTGAGATTGAAGGACATCACAGGTTTATGGCACCCTGACCGTGCAAAGTGGCACTCATGGTGACATTTTACAGTTTTCTGATACTAATGCTAAGGCTTCACAACAAAGATGATCATAATAATAATTTAAAAAGGAAAACATATTAAAGTAGGGTATAGTGTTATCATGAATTTAATTGTCGCCATTCTGCAACAACATCATGAATAATACTGTACTGCATACTGTCAGATGGAAAGACCGACGCACACACACCAAATATGCCAAATCCAATAATGGGCATGTTTGTTTAATGTTGATTGATCCATAACCATGCTTTCAGAAGAATCATCTTCTCTTATAGGAATTAATTTTCTTGTAAAAAAAAATAGTTACAGTCACACCATGGTTTCTGAAGTCATGTTAACTCTTCCAGTGTCGCTGATTATCTTTCACTGTCCCATGAAATGCCCATCTTCATATCTTCTCTTTATCTTCTGTGAGGTTCTATTTATCCAATATCCTGGAAGTATCGGCCTGCCATTTTGAACCTTTCTGGACTCGTAAAGAGTAATATGAATAGTCCACAGGTTCGTGTGATGCAGAACTCAGCATTCCTGTGTGACATTTCACTGCCAGTCACCCATGCTGCCCTGCCTATCTTCAGGGTAATAAACTGCCTATTACAGTACAGTTTTATAGTACAGTTTTTCCCCATGCCCACCTGTGTGTTAATACTATCATATTGCCACTGATTCACAGATGCATGCTCATCCACACTTGGGGCAGTGATCTTTGTGTGTGTTTGGTGATTTGCATGAATGCTGCTTGCTTTAACATTAATTCATGTGGAGTGGTAGGGAAATGTATGAATCTGCAAATTACTTAATGTGTTGTAAGGGTGTTCAAAGTTTGTTGCAAAATTCGAGAAATGATTGGTTATGATGTTCCCAAATCATCGCTATTGCAAAGCTGCATTTTACATGCAACACTGTCATTTTGGCTGATGACACATGGCTTCTTCACTTAGATGGAGCGATCTCATAACGTACAAGGTTTGTTATGAATATTATTCCATCCCTGTCAAATCGACATCTCAGGAGTTCATCGTTGTCCAGCGTTTCCCAAAATATTCCACCTGTCCCTGAATGTGCATGCAGCTCATGAGCTTTTATGAAGTTAGAAGTCATTTCCCAAATTAAGAAAATTAATACAATACTTTTACTCCTATGCCTAAGAGTAGGACCAACTTTGCACCACTCTTAGATTTTTTTCAGCCAGTTAGGACTGTTTTCCTACACTGAGATGCATGATAACTATAGACACAAAACAGGAAGGTCAGAGGACACTCTTCCCATTAGTTGTTTGTTAACATTTTATCATCTCTGAGATCCAAAATCAGACACTGAGACCCTCCTTCTAAATGGCAGTGAGTATTGTGTAAGACTGCGTAGTTGGCAAGAGTTTGCTAAAATGAAAGGGAATTACCAGGATGATACAGCATTGGGAATGGCAAGGATAGGACAAGTCCCTCATGAACCTTCTAGGAAAGAGAGGGCCACAGTGGCCACAAGGAATGTTTAGGAGATGCCATTGTGGGAATGTGGGGTCAGTGGAGTGTGGTAAACCCAGAACAAGTGCTAGATGCATTACTATGGCAATAGGAAGAAGTGTCAGTACAAATGAGAGGGAGACTCGACTTGGATAAAACATTTAAAGTTCCCAAGGGATGATAAAGAACAACAGAGTTTTGTTTTTACTTGTGCATTAGAGTTCTTCTTTCAGTCTTTTTCTTCAGGTCAAGATGCCTATAAATATAGTAGTCAGTCATCTATAATAACACATTAAAATACAGAGGGTCACTCTGTGTGTTAGGATTATCCCCTGGTGGGGTTGGGCCTTTTTCAACCATCTTTATATTACGTTAATTCTAAAGTCTTAGAAGTGACACTGATAACATCTCAGGAATGAAACCTACCAGATGTCCATTTTTTGTGATGTCATCCTCTCTTTAATGACAGAGGCCCAGTGGTTGAGCTTCCGTTGAAAAGTCTTTTTCATTTTAAGTGAGAGCTGACTGGCACGTCTGTGTCGTAATTAGACATCCTGTGACTGAGCGAAGGAAATTGTGAAATGCAGGTTTGGAATGTGACTTTACAATTTAAAAGTTTGGAGGAGTTCCAGTGAACATTACAAACATTTTTACAGATGCCTACACTGCGTATATATAGCACAAAGAAAGAAATTCATTGGTTAATAGCCCAATCCATAGATAAGGAAAAGGATAACCAAGTTGTCCGAAGAGCTGGCCAGATGTGATAAAGCAAATTCCATGGAATGCTGAGACGTTCAGGGTGACATTCAAATGATGGCCTAAGAAAGGGGCTTTACTACCCAGCAACTTTCTGTGTCTCATCTCTGTGATTCGCTGTCTCCATACCATAAAGAATGTGGCTGCGTCAAATCCTCTAAGACAAGTCTTAAAAAAAATAAAAAGAACCACTTAAGAACATTCATGTAAGGCAGAATGCCCACTGGGGGCTGGGTGATCTTTTGGCCTGGGACCCCCATAGGTTTTGTTTTTTTTTCCTCCAGCTTAAATAAATAAAATAAACTTTAGTTATTGTTTTTCTGTCCACCCTGGCCAACTGACCTTATCAACAGACCATCATTAAGAGACTTGCAAAACCAATTCTATATTTAAGGACTCGACTTCTCTTAACTACAGACCTGTCTTATTTACAGTACGGGTGGATAATTTGTTTTATGCATACTATTTATGAATTACTATTTTTTATCTCATTTGAATTTATTTTTATTTGTATGTAACTTTTTTTTTGACCTGTTTTAACGCACTTTGAGCTACATTGCTTGTATGAAAACGTGCTACAGAAATAAATGTTGCTGTTGTTGACTACGTCCAAAGGGAGCGACCAAGGAAAGGGAGTTTCAGAAGACACCACAGAGATGATTGTGTGTCTGCCTGCTTCCCTTTCAATGGTGACATTGCCAACTTTGACAAAGAGCAGTTAACTCCTGCCGGCTCCATTTATACTCTTAACCCTTATCAAGCGGGGTCATTTTTGCTAAATCGCTTGTAATTCGACCTCTCCAAATTAGAATCATTGCTGTTATTGAACTATCTGGAGTATAAACACATGTTTGGTCTCTTTGTAAAGGTAACATTCTCTAGTTTCACCCTTAGTAGTCAGAATCACTGTAGGTGTGACTGATCAAAAGTTATGCACATTAGAACTCACAAAAAAAACGAGTTTTTTTGTTCTCGCCTAAGTTTTTTTGTGAAAATAAAGCTGCAGTAGGTAGGTGGGGACAGAAACACACTATGTACCAACAGAATAACTTGTTGACTACTCACATTTCAAATTTGAAAAGAATACCTGTAAAAATGACATTTTTACACCAGTTTTATGTGGGCATGCCCAGGGCTTTTAGAGGGACCATTATCCACATTTTGGAACGTATGGAAAAAGTGTAATAACTTTTGAATGCTTCAACCCACATATATCAATGAGGGCTCTACTGAAAGCTTACACCAAAAGGAATCTATATCTACACACAGTGTCACTCTATTAGTTATAAAAATAACAAAAACAATAAAAAATACACATTTCTATGTAAAAATAGTCAATACAAGTCTTATAGGCCAAAAATATATTTATATTTTTATTTTTTACTTTTTTTTATAAAACGCACACAAACTATATACATTTCTTTTAGAAACTGTTACAACACAGCTCAGCGTTTTTCCATGTGCCACTTGATGGCAGCAATCACTAGCAAGCAGAAAGCACAAGGGCGTGGCACATATCGCTCTCTGCCATTAGACGTCTCCTGGGCCGGTTGAATACTTTCACGCCGCGTACATGCATCTAATACTTTTAATCGAGAGTGTATTTACATTTATCTGTACGTTTATTCATATTTAAAATGCGAAAAAACTTGGCGAAATCACAATAAACAACCACGCAGACTGGCACAAATGCCACCTTCGCGCAGCTCCGATCGTTTTGTTTACAAGTTAGTATGGCAAGTTGCATATCAAAATGCTCGGCTGCTCATTGGCTGTAAGTTTTGAGTGTCACTTACACTATCCAATCAAACTGGTAGATTCTACCAGGGTTTGGAGTTGTACGTCATCGTTCAGCTGTCTGTGACACTCGTTGGCTATACGAGGTGCCAGTCAACCCCAGACCCGTCGTAATTGGCCAACTTAGGTGTCAATCAGAAGCTAACACTTCCGTGTATAATGCTGTAGCATGGTTATCGCCGACAGAAACAAATTACGTCTGATATGATCAATAGAAATGAAAAAAAATTACGTAGCTAGTCTCAAGTTATGAAACGTTTTCTGGAGTTTTTGTCCCTTTGAGGATATATCGTGTGTTTTGGACCTAAATCGTTTTACTGGATTATATTCGCTGGAGCCTTACGGACAGAATGAGATCAATACTGCTCAGAAATATTGATGTTTGACTTGCAGGGGGTCTTCAAAGGTAGGGAAAGTCAACTCTTAAAAGTATGTACTTCTCTGTAAAAAAGGCTTTAGTGTCAGTGCTGTGGTTGTTGTGTGTCAAAATGGTTTCTATCATCGGTAAGACGAGACTTTGAAGTTTCATTTGATGGGTAGTATGTCGAGATGCATGGCAGATGGGCATGCACACATGGCTGTAACGTCGTCAAAACGCTGTTATGTCCCGGGACCGGTACGTGTGCGCGTTAAATTAAAAATAATGGCTCTTTAATGGCATTTTATGCTTCTTTAACTGGTAGTGTGGTTCCTTGTAGACGTATTGCCTGACAAAGCACCATTTCATTCTTGTAAGAGTTCTTTGCATCTGAAGTTGGTTATTTGTGCTTTGAAAAACTTCTTTATATGTAGAAGAGAGCAGAAACATTTAACTTATGGTAGGCTACCTAGCAGGACACTAACAGCTTAAGAAAACCTTGCGTAACTACACGTATGGAGCAAGTGTCTTTCACAATCATGAGACATTGGTATTTCACAAATCTGTTCACATCTATTCAAGGTTATTTATGGTATGGAGACTGTTACGGATCTAAATAAATAAAGGTTCTTTCTGGAACCTACCATTGATGGGTCTTTTGGGAACCAAAAATGGTTCCCCATGGCATTGCTCTGAAGAACGACTCTGGCACCTTGATTTTTAAGAGTGTATATCCCTGCCTCCTCCTCTCGGGGCATCTTTAAAAGGATCATCCATTGAATCACAAGGTATCTGCCATGACCTTCTGGAAAGGAGACCCCAACCTTCATCCAACAGGCTGCCACAGAACTGCAGCGGTTTCCTTGTGCACTTTAAGCCTCTAAACCTCTCTTCCCATCTGAAATCCTAAAGCTTTTTTCAGTTCTCATTCATGGATACTGATCAGAGGTATAAAAAAATGCAAAAATCTTTTAATTATTTCAAGTGATTTTTATGTATTTTGGGGTGCTGAATCCAAAAATCTGAAACCAATTTTTGTCTATCATCAATTATTTTTTTCGCAAAACACATTTTTTGCTGGAAATTTTGGGCTTTTTACTGTTTTTACACTGTAATTGATTAAATACCAATGTTTTAATGATAATTTGTTTTAATATTTTCTAATATTAAAATCTAAGTTTAAAGCAATACAGTTACATTTATTTGATAATAAGGTCAGACTATAGCTGGAACTGAACATGGTGAGTAGTCACAGCAGTAGGCCGCAGCATGTGACGCCATTAGCAGCCTACAATTCTGTGAGTGGGACAGCAGAGCCAAGAATTTCAATTGGGTTCAGAAGGAATGGCCAGCTAGAAGAAAAAGCTACAGTTTGGTGCCAGAATCGTCATCGGGTTTAGCTTGGTGGATCATGATGGGTAGTCAACCAAAAGATGGAGCCTGCTTTATGTATTTGGGTCTTAAGTTTCCAGGTTTGTCTGCAGATAATTGAAAGACAGTCATTCTGCCAGATCTGATATTAGAAAACCCGATGTCTGAAGCAGAACAAGACCTGGAACAAGAACCTTGGGTAGCTTTCAAAGAAGTCATCTCTAAGATTTTAGGTAACAATAAAAATCAAAATTACTAAGATATTGTGGAAAATGTATTACTTAAGTTTAAGGAATTGGGTTGCAACAGTTCACGTTTTGAATTCACATCTGCAATTCTTCCCTGGAAATCTTAATGCAGTGAGTGAAGGTACCAGGGATGTTGAGATGTTAGTATGGTGGTGGACTACTGCTGGAAGATTCATATTGACACCCCAGTAAGAGTTGGAAAACAACGGACCACCAGTCAAAGTTTTGGATCAAAAAGACTAAGACGTCATAAACTCTAGAGAAGTTACAGGCAAGTCAATAAATATGGTTTGCTGTTTTCTTTAGATACACAGTAATCCCTCCTCAATTGCAGGGGTTGCGTTCCAGAACCCCCCCGCGATAAGTGAAAATTCGCAAAGTTGAAACCATATGTTTGTATGGTTATTTTTATATATTTTAAGCCCTTAGAAACTCTCCCACACTGTTTATAAATATTCTCCGCACAGTTATATAGTAAACCCTTGTTTATCGTGATTAATCCGCTCCAGACAGATAAATGAATTTCCACGAAGTAGGATTCTTTATTTATAAATTTAATATTTTCTCAGTTAGAGCATTGAAAACCTGTTTACCTTCTAAATACGTTTTTTAACATTATTAGAGCCCTCTAGACATGAACTAACACCCTTAAGTCAAAAGTTTAAACTGTGCTCCATGACAAGACAGAGATGACAGTTCTTTCTCACAATTAAAAGAATGGAAATAGATCTTCTCTTCAAAGGAGTGTCTGCATCAGGAGCAGAGAATGTCAGAGAGAGAGAAGCAAACAATCAAAAATCAATAGGGCTGTTCGGGCTTTTACGTATGTGAAGCACTGCGTTAAAGTGGCTGCAATGAAGGGATCAATGTGAAGGTAGTCTTTCAGCATTTTTTAGAGCGGCATCCATATCTTCTAAGCAAACAGCCTCTGTGCAAACAGCCCCTCTGCTCACACCCCCTCCGTCAGGAGCAGAGAATGTCAGAGAGAATGAGAGAGACAGAGAAAAGCAAACAATCAAAAATCAATACAGGCTGTTAGAGCTTTTAAGTATGCGAAGCACCGCACAGGAAGCATATCGTATATTTTTGAGGAGTTTTATTTAATATGTAATACATGTTCTGATTGGGTAGCTTCTCAGCCATCCACCAATAGCGTCCCTTGTATGAAATCACCTGGGCAAACAAAATGAGGAAGCATGTACCATAAATTAATAGACCCATTGTCCGCAGAAATCCGTGAACCAGCGAAAAATCTGTGATATATATTTAGATACGCTTATATTTAAAATCCGCGATGGAGTGAAGCCGCGAAATTCGAAGTGCAATATAGCGAGGGATCACTGTATGTACAAACATATTAGATTGACTAGATATGTTCATGTCAAATTGATTTTGAACAATACTGTACACATGAATCATTACATTTTAATTTTCTTCAAATTATGTTTTTAAATGTGTTGTGATGGAAATATTATTTTTTATGAAGGCCAAGAAATGCATGAATATTCCTGTTTAGAGTTTTTACACCAGCTAATACAAAATAAAAAATAATTGCTTCATGTTCCAAATGTACTGACTTGTCAAGTGTTGAAGTAGGGGCCATCTCCTTAGATCAGGTTTGGCCAGGTATGGTAATGACAGCATGAAAACAGCACAAGGAAATTTTGGGGCATCAACTGAGTTGTGCCATTTAATGTCCATCGGACTTTCAAGAAGTAATAACAAACATAAAGAAACGCTCGCAAGCCTTGACGCTTCAGCTGGAATTATTAAGAGAACAAAATACATTTATCCACGTCTTGTGGAGCTCCGTCTCATGGTTGCTCTGGCCAGTCAATGGTGCCTCCTTCTGGGACTTTCAGGCTTTTATGGCAGTTGGACCATAAGGGACGGTTTATTAGTGCTTCTGAGAGGAAAGGGGCAGCATTGTTAGTGGCAGCGCCCCGTCTTGTCCTGGTGGTTTACTACATACTTCACCTGAACCTGTGAGTAGGTCCTCCTACGTGCATGCGTGACACAGGATATTTTGCATATTTAAAAAAAAAAATCAGTTTATAGTTCCACCAGATAGTCTTGTGTAATTGATAAGTTGGCACCACATAAATGTCAATTGTTTGCCTACATAAAGGTTTTTGTTTAAATAAGGACACAAGAGTACCCCCCTTTCTTGAGTTGGCACACTATGTCTTGGTGGTGAAAGCAGGCCCACCACTACATACCTGAACTTGGATCACCCAGTAAAGGCACAAACAGGTGTGTTGCATTTTTTCTTTGGCACGTCTGACATTCCTGAGTCAGATTCGTAAAACTTGCTTACACACAATAAGAGCCCCAAAATTTGCATATGCAGCTTTCAACACAAACGACAGGATTTATAAAAGAAAACTTTACTGGAGAACTTATATTGTTATATATACGCACACCAACTCTGACTCATCTGTACACAATATTTCAAGGAAACTGGCAAATGACACAACACTCTTAATCAAATTGGGAAATGCAGTCAAAACAGCTAAATGACAACTCACGTGTATAATAACCATTATTATAATCTGTGCGAATGTGATAAACATATTAAAGCTCAAAAGTAATGAATACAATAGGAAGAATCTTTCAGTTCCCTTTTAAGAGGGCTGATGCTGCGTAATTGCACTATATAACTTCATTAGTTTTTTCGTCAGTTTATACTCACTACTAAGGATTAGAAATCAAAGCGCAGTAAAAACACAGGCGTGATTCACTCTCCGCGTTCAGAACGCTCTAAATCTCATGGCCAGCAGCCTATTCATAGACTTGATTTTCTTTAGAAGAATGAAGTGGATAGGACTGGCGAGCTTTGTTATACTGAATGGCCTGTTCTCGTCCAGATTGTCCTAATGTTTTAATTCAACCGGTCTAATGGTTTGACACAACATGGCACACTCGAAGACTATGCAGATGGTCATGAACAAGCAGAACGAGTGTTCAGGATTTTTTTGCCTATCATGATGACTGCCTTCTGAACCAGTTTGGAATTTCGTGATGTGCTGACGTGGCATTAGAAACATAGATTGCTCAATACTGAGCTGTACTTGTTCATACTCAGGGCTTATCAATGGTTGACTTAATGGGATCAGGTACCGACCAGAGGGAACTGGCCAGCAGTTCATGAATATCAGATATGCTGTGCTGTAAGCCATAAGCGACATAAAAATAGCAACATAAAAATCTAATTTGAAACAGTAACAGTGCCTGATTTTCCTCATTGAATTGTGACAGCACTCATATTGCAATAAGGGCATCAAGTGAGAGTGAAACTGCTCTTGTAACCGTAAGCAGATGACTTGCTGATGGTGCTGTGCATGATGGCTGGCTTGTTGGTAGGGTATCTGGCTGAACCCCCAGTTTTCATTTGCCCTATACTATTCACTGTAATAGAAATCATGTGCCAGGTAATGGCAACCCACTCAGACACTGGTGACATACGCCTTTCCCTGCCGAGGGGAGGGAGCCACTGAACTCCTCAAAAGCAATTGGCAATGGCTGAATGTGTTAGCTGGAAGGCTGCTCTGCCAGTATGTATGAGGCTCATTAGCAGAGTCCATTTATGGCTGTTTCAGGGTGGCATCCAGGCGGGTTTGAGGTGAGCTCACGTACACACACATTTACAAGATGATTGAGATTTATAAACAGTAAATTGTTTAGCAATGTGCAGAGGCAGGTTTTAAAAAAAATATTTTTCTTTGCTGTACACAAATTGTCAATCTTAATCCATGTAAAGTTGTATAAATTAAACCACTGGTGATTCAGAATAATGAATGAATTAATTTTCCAAGGCAATTAGTAGTTAATTAAGAGTTAAGAGTGAATTAACAGTGCAATTTATCTTCTGATTTTGAATAAAATCAGCACCACTCTGAGTAAACTCCAACTTAACAACTGCTTAAACGTAAAAGTTTACTATAAAATGAAATCGACGCAATCTGCCAGGAATTCTGTAGCCTCTTAAAAATCCACAAGACTCCTTTAAATTTCAGAGCTGTGGTGAGCCTAACAGGAGGACCAGCATACAACTTATCTAGCAGGCCTTTTCATATGCTCAAACATTTACCATATAACCCAGATAATCCTGTTAATAGCGCTGAGGTGGCATTACAGCACCTGAAGAATGAAGATCATGGCCTCTTTTGATGTTGTGTCGTTACATACTACGATCCCAATTCATCTGGCCTTTACTGACAAAACTAAACAACAAACCCACCATAACAGCACGAATGAAGCTCTCCACTAAGAACATAATGCATCTAATATCACTTTGCCATTTTAATGGAAAATACTATAGACAGAAAGAAGGCATGCCAATGGGATCTCCGCTATCAGGACTCTTAGCTGAACTGGTTATGCACCGACTTGAAAGCGCGGCTCTAACCCAGTTCAGAGTTAAACTCTGGATATGCTACGTCAACGACACATTCATCATATTAAAAAGTAAGCAGTTCAATGAATTCCACAGCCACTTCCACTCAGTATTCCCCACAATCCAATTCATGATGGAAAAAGAAATGAATGGGTGCATTAATTTCCTTGACATTTCCATTGAAATGTTTAACTATGAGTGTTTATCGCAAGGAATGTCATACAGACAAAAGAGTACACTTTTCCAGTAACCATCCTTTATCGCATAAATGGAGTTGTGTTAGGTTTTGTTCAAAAAGATTAACACCCATTGTAACACAATCGACACAAAAAAGAATGAGAAGCATTTATTAAACAACTAGCAAAATACCCGCGCTTCGCAGCGGAGAAGTAGTGTGTTAAAGAAGCAATGAAAAGAAAAGGAAACATTTTGAAAATAACGTAACTTGATTGTCAATGTAATTGTTTTGTCACTGTTGTGAGTGATGAGTGTTGTTGTCATATATATATATATATATATATATATATATATATATATATATATATATATATATATATATATATATATACACACACACATATATAAACATATATATACATATACATACATATCTACATATATACACACACAGCTATTTCAGATCAGTGCAATACGCTGTTTGTTAAAACGGTTGACTCCGCCTTACGTGCAATAACAAATCAAATCATTCAGTTGTCTTTGCTCATATGTCATTTTAGAGCTGGACGCCTGGCATCTTTTTTTGGCCACAAGTTCGTTTCTGTTTGGTGTGAGGTTCTGTGTTGTGGAGATTCTCAGGATGGATTGCAGGTGCTCATCAGTGAGGCGACTCCTGTGTGCTGTTTTGTTAGTCTTCATCACTGAGAAGAGCTTCTCACACAGATATGTGCTACCAAACATGCACAAGGTTCGAGCCGCATGTAGACGGACTTTTTTTGTTCTTCAAAGTCACCAAAGCGGCGTGCAAACTCAGTGCGCTCAGTTTATCAGCAAAGTGCGTATTTGGGAACACCGTAGTGACGACTTGGTTTAACAGTACTTGGCAACAGGGAAAGTGGGGCAAGGTGCACTGGTGCATTTGTGTCTCCCATAAAAGCAGCTTCACTTGAAATCACTTTGTGATTGTGCACGGGTTAAAACGTCCGCTGAAGTGTCAGATTCTTATTTAATTATGCTGTTTTCTGTATCTTCTGAATTGCATTCAGGTTACCCTGATGCAAGGCAGCTGAAGCGCTGCATTATGGGATCTGTAGTTTATTGTGTTACCAGCGCTTCATATACCCGGGCTTTAATAATAATAATACAGTATATAAAATGATCTCGCGGGCTGGATATAATTACACGCCGGGTCGGATGTGGCCCGCGCCCTTGAGTTTGACACATATGGACTAAATAGAACTTGAAAAGATATGTTTTTCAAATGTGATCGCGCAATTCAAATAGAGTTGACGCGCACTACAGCCTGCATGCCTCAATAAGTCATCCTCCCCTTGCCCTTACTTTTTACCGTTCATCTAATGAATACACTGAGTATGGCTTTACCAAAACAATCACTGATGGCGAATAAAGTATCCATTATTCGAGTATGTAGAGCGGATATATATATATACATATATATATATATATATATATATATATATATATATATATATATATATATATATATATATATATATATATATATATATATATATATATATATACCAGCGTATCGCAGCGAGAAGTAGTGTGTTAAAAAGGTAGAAAAGAAAAGGGAACATTTTAAAAATAACGTAACATGACTGTCAATATACAGTATTTGTTTTGTGAGTGTTACTGAGTGTTGCTGTCATCAAGGATTTGATTATCATTATTTCTTTCAATCAGGTTCGTATTTGTAGGATGTGTTGTGTTCAAGTTACATTCCGTGTTTGTCAATCGTTGTAAAGATGACAGGTTTCATTCATCGATTCGTTTCTTACTGCATCAATAAACAGCTCGTCTTCTTCTTTATCTGAGACCTGACACACTGCATGCACGGGTTTTTTTACACTGTCTTCCTTTAGCGGGACATTGACTTTTTCCAACGTGTGCTTTGTTTCCGCAGTAGCTGGATTTATGAATATGCTTATCAGACGCTTCATATTTTTGCTGCCTTTTCAATTGTGTAATTCGTTTTTGTTCAGCGCTCTTTGGAACTGTTGCTTTTTATCTGTGCACTGCGTCAGTTCACGTGAGCCACTCGTGTACTTGCATCAAAGGTTCCCAGCTGTGCTGGTGCCATCTCGTGCTATGTCCATAGCTTTATTTAATGTTACCTTAGTCCTGGCACTTAAAACTTTCTCTCGCAGTTTCGCTGAGTTTGTGTCAAACACCACCCTGACCATCTCATCTTCCTCTCCATAAGCACAGTCCTTCACCCGTGAATATTTACCCGTGGCAGTTTGCTATTGGATTGCCGCTGACGGACGTCCTTATATGGGCAGGCACTAAATTACAAACGCCAGCGGCAGCCTGTCTATGAACTTAATTTAAAGTGTAGGTTTACATCGTGCTTTGTTTCCGAAGTAGCAGAACTCATGAATATCGTTGTATATGTCACTCACTCGCTTCTTATTGTTTCGCTGCCTTCTCAATTATATAATGCATGTTTTCTTGAGCGCTTTTTGAGGTCTTCCTGGTTTTCTATGTACTGCGTGATTACGTGGGAGGCGTGATGATGTCACACGAAACTCCGCCCCCACGGTGTTGAAGCTCATCTCCATTACAGTAAATGGAGAAAAACTGCTTCCAGTTATGACCATTACGCGTAGAATTTCGATATAAAACCTGCCCAACTTTTGTAAGGAAGCTGTAAGGAATGGACCTGCCAAATTTTAGCCTTCCACCCACACGGGAAGTTGGAGAATTAGTGATGAGTCAGTGAGTGAGTGAGTGAGTGAGTGAGTGAGTCAGTGAGTGAGTGAGTGAGGGCTTTGCCTTTTATTAGTATAGATTCCTATATAGGAGATGCCGCAGACTCCAACTTGGTCTCCCACCACACCCTTCCTTATCATTGTGGTGTGTTGGAAAATACTGCACACGTCCTGTCCAGATCTGGGACCAGCAGACACTTTACAGAGTGTCCTTTTCAATGTCAAAAGCAAAAAATTGACCACAGAGACGAGAAACACAGTTTACAGCATTCCATGCAGTGCATACCCAGTGGGTCAAAAATCTAAAAGACTCGGAACACATAAACAGGAACAACGCAATCTCATCAGAAGGAAAGACCCACAGTCCCTGATTTACACAGATAAACAAGTTCCACCGGACACACATTTAACTGGGAGTCTGTGAAAGTAAAATTCAGGGCCAGTACTAAGACTGTCAGAGAGCTGGCTGAGTTGTGGCTCTCTAATGAAACACCATTAACAGACACTTGGACTTGAATCCAATATATGCAGGCTTAAAAAAATAACATCCAAATAATAAAAAAGACTTTATGACCAACCCTACCTTATTAATCCACCCTCCCTCTGATGATGACACCTGATAGGTTGTCGAAAGCTTAGGAGTAAAAAACTATTTTAAGATACATGACTCATTTTCTCCGTTTGTGGATCTTTAGCTACAAATATGCAAGTTGTATCAGAGCCCTTTGGTGATGGCGGCGGCAGTCACTCAAAGACAGCTCGGAAGCTCCTCTGTTACTTATTCCTACCACTTAACTCCAGCAGCTGCCCTCTCATACAAACTGTGTGCTCATTCTCTGTTAAAAGGTAAACCAATGGCAAAGAAACACAGCTGCCTTTTGAAAACTCCCTATTAAACAGTATTTCAATGGGAAACAAACATAACTTTAACCGGCCTTCTGCAGGATCAACTGCAGGTTCGCAGGCCTACTGTGTAACGTACATCTTGCACAATGTTTAGAACATTTAAAAGACTAAGCCCTGACCAGCTGAATTGCTCACTTTTCTGTCCTCTCTCCTCCAAACTGGGTCTACCTCAGCTACTGCTTCCGATCCGCTGAACCTACCTGACAAAGAAGACTTGGTGTTCTTTTAAACTGGAGAAAGGAGCTGGAATAGGATGTTTGTTGTAACCTCTGTGCTTGTGTGCTGGAGATAAACTCCTTTTTGAATAAAAGTCTTGGAACTGTTTCTGCCTGATCAGCAATAAAGTTATTGTTCCTTACAAACCTGGGGCCTCATGAATAAGTGGTGCGTATGCACAAAAATGTTGCGTAGGAACTTTTCCACGTTCAAATCGTGATGTATAAAACCTAAACTTGGCATAAAGCCGCGCACATTTCCACAGTAGCTCATACCCTGACGTATGCAAGTTCTGCGCTCGGTTTTGCAGACTGGAGGCACCCAGCGTCAAAGCAGTGCTACTGTTCCTGTGTGGTTATCCTTTCTTTTTTAGATCCACATCCCTGACGCGGCTTTATAAATACACTGAAATTAACTGCATGCTGTTTATTAGTTTAATGTATCTGATTGTAATTAACCTGTTTGGAGCCGACCTGGACACAGATAGGCGGACATGCTCTTAATCACCACCACACGTTTATTTACAATAATAACTATTTACAAAAGTCAAGTGCACAAACCCCAAACACAGTCCTGGCCACAATATGCCTTTCTTGGGCCGCCTCCACTCTCCTCTCTCTTGCCTTGTCCTGCCTCCACCCGACTCCAGCGCTGAATGAATGGAGACGGCCCCTTTTATGCAGTCCCCGGATGAGCCCCAGGTGTTCCCGGCATTCCTCCCTTGGCCACGCCCTAGCGTGGCGGAAGTGCAGGCTGTCCTCCCGGCAGCTCTCCGGGTGCCATCCTAAATCTTCCCCCCAGCACTTCCTGGTGTGGCGGAAGTGCTGGGGTAACAGGTCCCCAAGGCATTGGGGCGCCTCCTGGCGGTGACCACGGGCCCCTACAGGGTGGAGCTTCCATGCCCTGTACCCGTGGCCCCCAGAGCAACCAGGAAGGTGGCCCCCACGTAATCCAGGGTGGGCTTTGACCCTCTTCCGGTCCCTCACGGCATCCCGGCTGGGTCGTTGCCCCTGGCATCCCTGACACCTGTAACAATATAATGGTCCACAGAATGGTCAAACTATTCTAAATACCATAACTGCTTTAGCATTGTTACTCTCACTGCACCTTCTTCTTCTTTTAGCTGCTCCCGTTAGGGGTTGCCACAGTGTATCATCTTCTTCCATATTACTCTCACTGCACCCCTCTGAGTATTTATATCACTGTATCTGAGTGGGGAATCACAGCTTTACAGCAGCTGATTGGAAAGAGAATTACCAGTATACAGCATCAAGCACACGCTGCCTCAGCCATGCTGTCTATTGAACTGCTGTCATACAGCAAACGCTTCAGAGCCTTTCCTCGCAGTTCAGAAACAGTTTCATCCCAAGAACTATAAACATACTCAATCAGTCCATCAAGTACTCCTTGTAGAAAGCTTTGTACTTATAAGTATAATTACCTCACTGTAAACTTGCGATACAGTTATAATATTGCACAAGCTCAGCCATTTTATAAAGTGCGTATTTACATATGATGACAATATAATTTTTAAGATGAAATGCAGCAAAATATGTTTATTAAATGATACAGATAGAACTTTAACTTCATTTAAATAATCTGTATTGTTAATAATTAAACATGTGAGGACACGGTGTTGCAGTGCTAGTGACGATCTGACCCTCCGTTCACGGATTGTTCCTGCCGCGTGCTGTATTCTTACTGGGACTGGTGCAACACTGGAAGGATAGATGGATAGAATAATTAAACATGTACTATGAAGATATTTCAATGTTTCTTAAACGTTTTGAAGAATCTGCGTTCTAAGCTGACTGATGGATGGCTTAACATCTGTTACAGAGCTGATTGTGTGGCGATTGGGTATTTGGAGAAAGAAAAGTAAGGACAGGAATTGGAGGGTGAGTGCAGGAACCCTGCAAGTAAATTGGTGGAGACGGGGCCAGTTAATGTCCACCTGAAGCCTAAAAGAAACCCATCTAAAACTGTGTTGGAGAGGCACAGACGTAATGGCTCATGGCCAGCAGATGGGGATGAGCAAGACCAGAGCTTACTGTCGGGCGAAGCTGTTAACTGTGGGCTTTCTGTACGAGAGCTGTAAAAGCTGCTCCAGCCCATACAGGATCTTTTGCAGGAGGTCAATCTACTGAAGCAGACAATCGAGGGGTTGAAGTAGCCAAGGCACCACTAAAAACGGCAGAGGAATATCTGTGGTGGCATGCTCTCGAATTTCCTTTCCAAGTAAATGCACTGGTACATGTGATTAAAACTGGTGCCCTACAGGAAAGGGGGGTGCAGATCATAGGGACCCCAAAAGTAAACAATACTGGGTGCAAGTAGCTGTAACCCCACAGTGGACATGGGTGTGATGACCAACCACCTGACAGTGGGGGAAGAAGATCGTGAGCTGGATGAGACAAAGCAGCTTGTTATTGTTGCAATCCAGGCTCCCCACCTCCTCAAAAGAGTAGCAGCAGTCACACACAAGTTGAAAGAGGTACAGACAGTGCAGCGTTTCTCTTTAAGCCATAAAGAGACCAAGACTGCCACTGTTCCCGAGAGAATGAAGGAGACCTGTAAGAAAAAGGCTCGGCCTCCAAACATTACACCAAAGGGTCTCTCTTCACAGGTGGCTGGGTGTGTGCTGGAGTAGGAGTCTCCATTCTTGTAGGTTCATGGGCACCAGGAAGGTGGTGGATGTGCTATGGATGTTGCCTGAACAGAGTAAAGGCAGACACCAGGAGTTGGTGTCGACGCAGTGTCTCCCTATCACTCACCTGGTTCTGTCTTATGGGGGAAGCTACTGACTGGCCATTATCAACAGCCCCTCCAGGGGAAAGACAGCTCTCGCAGGATGGGCTGCTTTGCCCCATACAGGACGCCTCTGAAATGGAAGGACCAGGGGGGAAAGTGTGCTCAGGGCATTGTCCCCCTCTATGACACTATGGACACTGTTGAGTCCAGTGGGTGCTGCAGGGACGCTGACTTTATATATTCAGAAAATCATTGTAATTGCCTGTTTGGCACCCCATTTTATATATATATATATATATATATATATATATATATATATATACACATGTGCGCATGGGAGGCAGCTAAAGGGCTTGAGAAAGGGCAGTTCCGATTCAGATCCTGATCTCTCCTCCAGTCAGCCCCGCTCAGTCTTTGCTCACATGACTAGCCTTAACTTCGGTGCAGATTTAAGTCTCAGACAACGACGGGAGCTGAAAACAGTTATCCTGTCCGTCCTGGAGGTAGTGAGTGAAAACCCCGGAAGGACCTCTCTGATTGAGCACGACACTGTGATAGAGCCCTGGGTTATAGTCTGAGTACATCTTTTTTGATCTTCCCTAGGCAAAAAGAGCTGAAGTAGAGTTTGAGATCAAGCACATGCTGGAACTAGGAGTAATCGAGGAAAGTCCCTGGTCCAGTCCCATTGTATTGGTTGCTATGCCTGATGGCAGTTGCTGATTTTGCAATGACTTCCGTCGAGTTAATCAAGTCTCCCAATTTGATGCTTCTCCAATGCCACGAGTGGATGACCTCCTCAAGAGGCTTAGGCAGGCTCAATATTTGACCGCGCTGGAACGGACTCCACGAAGGCTAAGACCGTGTTTAGCACCCCTAGCGGACACTGGCAGTATCGTGTCCTTCCATTTGGGTTACATGGGGCCCAACCTTTCAGCAGTCTGGTGGACAAAGTGCTCAGGCCCCATAACTCATACAGTGCTGCCTACCTGGATGACGTGGTCATCTATACCAGCATATGGATGGAACACCTACAGCAGCTAAAAGCGGTATTGTGGACACTTCGTGAGGCCGGGCTTAGGATTCATCCCAAGAAATGTTTCTTTGGGTTGAGCGAAGCCAAGTATGTAGGCTACCTGGTGTGTCGGGGTAGCGTGAAGCCACAGTGCTCCAAAGTAGATGCCATTTTGAAATGGCCACTTCCGCGAACCAAGCAGCAGGTCCAAACCTTTCTCAGGTTAGAGGGGTACTACTGCCGGTTTGTGCCCTGGTTCTCAGAGAGAGCAGAGCCCTTGACTGATTTAACAAAGAAGAGGGCCCCAGACATTGTGGTATGGACTAAAAGACAGGCGCTGCATTTAGTGACTTGAAGCAGGCCCTTACTTCTGCACCTATTTTGAAAGTACCTAACTTTTCTTTACCTTTCATCCTCCAGATGGACGCTTCGGACACAGGCCTGGGAGACTTGTTGAGCCAAAGCATCGATGGTGTGGAACACCCAATCATGTTCCTGAGCCGGAAACT
Organism: Polypterus senegalus; assembly: GCF_016835505.1. Lineage (NCBI taxonomy): Eukaryota > Metazoa > Chordata > Cladistia > Polypteriformes > Polypteridae > Polypterus > Polypterus senegalus. Next base: position 213,984,688 of record NC_053155.1, read on the forward strand.
GTTGGACTGAGAGACCAGGTATGCGGCGGTGGAGAGGGAGGCTTTGGCGATAAATGGGCAATTAATAAGCTGAGGATGGCCCTGTACAAGGAGTCGAATCCGTAGGTCACCAGGGGGTTTCTTGACCTCCAGCCATACAAGTTTTCACTCATTCATCATCAGGGCACTCTTCTCACCAATGCTGATGCTCTTTCTCGAGTTCACAACCTCTTGGTTAGGGTCGCCCGACCCAACGGGTCTGGGCTGAGGAGGGGGCGCCTTGTCACACACGTGCGCATGGGAGGCAGCTAAAGGGCTTGAGTAAGGGCAGTTCCGATTCAGATCAGGATGTGACACAGTGCTCTGATTCTTTTTCTCCCTTTTCTGCAGACCATTCACGGGAGATTCCACCTGGTCCTCTTGACATCACTTCCGGGACCGAGCCTATGTAAAAAGACCTTGCCGGCTCCGGCCCCTGTGATGTCACATCTGGGCTTGAACCTACGGTCAGCATGTGATCAGCATGTTGCGCTGCACAACAATCATTTAAAAGCCTGTAAAGCTGCTGTCCTTTTGTCTCACTTCCTTGTCTCATGGGACATTAAAGTGTCTCTGAGAAATTGTTTGTAAGTAGGGTACGATGTGCAAGAAGTCTTGCAGGACTTCAAAGTGTCCCTCCAAAATGATCACATCTCGACCAAAAAGTTTTTTATAAACTGTGATATAAATATATAAATATATAGTAAATAAATCTAAATATATACACACACACATACGTACAGTTAGGTCCATAAATATTTGGACAGAGACAACTTTTTTCTAATTTTGGTTCTGTACATTACCACAATGAATTTTAAATGAAACAACTCAGATGCAGTTGAAGTGCAGACTTTCAGCTTTAATTCAGTGAAGTGAGCAAAGTGACTGCATAAAAATGTGAGGCAACTAAAGCATTTTTTTAACACAATCCCTTCATTTCAGGGGCTCAAAAGTAATTGGACAATTGACTCAAAGGCTATTTCATGGGCAGGTGTGGGCAAGTCCGTCGTTATGTCATTATCAATTAAGCAGATAAAAGGCCTGGAGTTGATTTGAGGTGTGGTGCTTGCATGTGGAAGATTTTGCTGTGAACAGACAACATGCAGTCAAAGCAGCTCTCCATGCAGGTGAAAGAAGCCATCCTTAAGCTGCGAAAACAGAAAAAACCCATCCGAGAAAGTGCTACAGTATTACGAGTGGCAAAATCTACAGTTTGGTACATCCTGAGAAAAAAGCAAGCACTGGTGAACTCAGAAACGCAAAAAGACCTGGATGTCCATGGAAGACAACAGTGGTTTATGATCGCAGAATCATTTCCATGGTGAAGAGAAACCCCTTCACAACAGCCAACCAAGTGAACAACACTCTCCATTGGGGTAGGCGCATCGATATCCAAGTCTACCATAAAGAGAAGACTGCATGAAAGTAAATACAGAGGTTGCACTGCAAGGTGTAAGCCACTCATAAGCCTCGAGAATAGAAAGGCTAGACTGGACTTTGTTAAAGAACATCTAAAAAAGCCAACATAGTTCTGGAAAAACATTCTTTGGACAGATGAAACCAAGATCAACTTCTACCAGAATGATGGCAAGAAAAAAGTATGAAGAAGGGGTGCTCATTAACCAAAGCATACCACATCATCTGTAAAACAAGGTGGAGGCAGTGTGATGGCTTGGGCGTGCAAAATTCATTGTGGTAATGTACAGAACAAAAATTAGAAAAAAGTTGTCTCTGTCCAAATATTTATGGACCTAACTGTATATATATATATATATTAAGGGGGAGCCACAGTGCCAAAAAACGTCAGACACAATAGTACTCCACACAATCTTGGGTACAATATAATGTGTTTTATTACAAATAAGTCACCTAATGTACAATAAAGACCAGCCACGATTGCAATCAGACCAAATGTCTCTCTTTTTTCTCTTTCTGCTCCTTCTTTGAGTGTTGCTTGCTGCCTCTGGACTCTGATTCTGACTCACCAAAGTGAGGCAGTGGGCTTCTTTTCAAGCTTGACATGGGAATCTTCTTGGAGGTACTATCGGGTCACATGGAAAGTTGGGAGGTCCTCCCAAGTCAGCACCCTCTACTGGCACCCAAGAACCCCAACATGGTTGCAGTTCTGGACTACAACTTCCAAGCACCCTTGTGGGTGCCCAAACTGTGATGCTACCAGAGGGCCACTGCCATCTGCTGTATGGGGGATGGAATTGTTCTTAGTCTCCCACTTCTGCTGGTCTTTCCATTACATTATTCCAGCGAGGCACAATGTAGTTTCTTCGTCTAGCCAGCCCACCCATCTGTCCTTTTGCTTCCTACTATCCTCCATCGCAGGGATGCCTGTTGTCCTTCTCGGACTTCCACTATATATACATACACATGGTACATAGCACATATCAGCCCTGTTTTAAACACAATGTTATTTTTGTTAAAGAGGATGTGGACCTTTAGAAAGTGCTATCTCTAACTAGAGACAAAGAAGTCATAATTATTTACATATTTAGGATGGAACCACCCAGCAAACGTTTGAATATGACAGTTCAAAAAACACACATACGACAGAATCAGCTTCACCGATTTCAGTCAAAATGAAAAGGCAAATCTCCCCCCTTGGGTCAAATCGCTCAGTCTCTCTCATTCTTGTCGTCTCTGGCACCACTTATCTCATATGCAGTACCTTTCATGTCCAGCAGAGGTCACTGACAATCCCCCCGGCCTCACTTTGGTGTTCTCGGCTCCACTTTGCTGTCATTCTCCTTTTTTCAAAGGACGTGCACCCCGAGTTAACACCTCAGCAGTCTCTTTCCTTGATTTTGGAGGTCAGTACTTTCATCCACCCTGTTAGAAGAAAGGATTTAAGTGTCTGCTTTATTACAAATCTAAACAGGAAAAGGCCTTAAGCTCTGGTAATGCTCAGTGACTATAAATCTGACACAGTTTTAACCTTAGAGAAAAATACCTTGAGGATCATGAAAGTGTGTCACCCACTCCTCTTCAGCGGTGCATGCCTGGGTTGTGTTTTTTTTTTTGCTTTGTCTAGGTTGCCAGGATTCATGACATTGCCCCTGCGCACCTCTGTGTAGGTGTTTGTACTGGATGTGTCTTTACCTACAAAGATGGTTTTGTTCTGTCTGGAACAAACAAAAATGTGTGGTAATTTAGGATAGAGTTCATTATGAATCACCCGGGTCAGCAGCAGGATGTTTTCAGATCAAAGCATTTGTCACTGCAGCTTTTCTTTCCTGTGTAAGGATGGTAATGTTGAAAGCGGTTAAGAGATCCCTCCAATTGTTCTGTTCATCCATTTTCTGAACGGGCTTATCTTTCCAGCCTGGGGGTGTGAGTCGTGGGGGTGCAGCAGGGATACTTGCTGAGTGGGAGCAGCGCAACACAAAGGATGGGAATCGGGGGCACAGCAAAGTGTTTCTAAAGGACAAGCGGGCACAGGTGGTATCCAGACACCCATGAGCACAAGAGGGGTGATGACCAAACATTTCAATACCTAAAGAGACAGCACATGCCACCCCATGTCTCACAGTCATTAGATTACAAAAATAAAAAATAAAAAGACAAGACTGCATTGCTACTCTATACAGAGGAAAGACAGACAAAGAGACTGAAGAATCTGGGCTACTCTGGTGTGACTCCAAACACAATAAGACACCATTATCGCCAGATAAATGGATAAGAAGGCAAAACAATGATACAGGGGCAGGGACAGCTCAAAATGACATAGCCAAGGGGACAGAATAGGCAGCAGCAGGTCCCCCCTGGGCCTTACTAAATACTTCCAGCTTGTCGACCAGATGCTAAATCATACACACTCCTTCGTTCCTCCTGCCTCTTGCTCCTCTTCCTCGCCAAGTGACCCCTCGCCTCAGCTCATCTAACTGAGAAGGTGAAGCCTTTAAAAGGTTAATGGTGGTGCCACTCCAATCCCTTCACCTTGTTAAACCCAAGAAGACTCCGTGAAACAGCATGGGTAGCAGTGGAAGCCTCAAGAATGGCAGCAGAATACTGGCACTGCCCCTAGTCAGCATAGCGTCCTGGCTGGGTAAAGGTACCCCTGCCTGGATGGGCACTGCCTCACATCTCTCCCATTGTTCCTCCTTCTTCTTGTCACAATGAAAACACAACATTTTTGGTCTGAACAAAGAACAATTCATGAACGCCTAGTCCAGGCTCTGGAATTTCTCAAGCGCACTGACCAAGTGAATCTAATAACAAGTTTAGGAAACCTCATATGAGGCAGGCGAAAAGCAGCATTGCTCGACACGATGTGGGGGGTGAAGTCTGAATAGTTGACAGGAATATCTTAAATGTCTTCATCAAATGTATGAAGCCAACACAACTTGATACTGTTGTATATATCTATCACACTGTTTCGTGATCCCATCACTTCTACTAGAAGAATCCCAGAAAGCGAGGGTCTGTCAGCACTCGGTGTACGCACACTGGACTGATCTGGATTCACCAAGGGAGTAGAGAATGGAATCAGGAGCTTTCAATGATCTGTAGAGACAGTCGAGGTCTAGTATAGATTTTCTGTGCAAGCCCTGATTGAGAAACGTCACTGATTTTGAGGTCTGCCTGACATTTGTGTCTTTAGAGGGACTGAATTGGATGAAACATGTGCTGCTTACACATAGCCCACCCCTTCTGCTGGTGGTCCTGGCAGCAGCGCAGCAATTTTAACTGGGTGGTGCATCTGCAATGTAGGTCTTATCGGGGGACAAAGCTGGTTGACTGTTTCATTACTTAACAGCCCACCAGCCACCCTTTGCTTCACGGGAGTCTCAAATTCCCCTAAATCCAAGATTGTTAATCGTTTGTCATTTCCTCATGCCGCTTGATGCTTCATGGGATACCCCAACCACCAGATCACCAATCGTGCGTCTAAGCTTCAATTTGTGGTTCAAAAATTACACATGACTTCATCTTCAATTGTGATATGACATTTGTAGGGGGTTCGAACATAAATCAAACATCTTCTAGGGGTATAGGGTATAGAATAGGTTGAGAGCCACTGCTGTGGGCACATTCACTAAGCCCCCTCATATGCTGTCCCTTGCACTTTGCTCTGTTCCTGGTACGATTCTCTTAACCCTTAAGTATTCCTCAAACACTAACATAAAAATCAAAAGTGGTCTTCCCAAGACTTTCTCGAATACTCATATAAGGGGATAGATATTTGAGGAATAAACCGTGAGACAATGATTGATTATATTTTTATATTACGTACGGTAAAGAACCACCAACAACAAGTCAAATCAAATTAGTAATATATAAAACAATTATTATAAAAGTAAAGTTGAATAAATAGGACACTGCAGCTGCATGAATAAAAGGTAAAGTACCACTTCCAGTTAACGGAAATAGCCCAGAAGTTGATAGAAATCTACGTTTTGTAGCTAATATTTGTATACACAATTTGGTTGACCTTAGTGACAGCATAATCAAGTTGTTGTGCTTACACATACACATACACAGGCAAATACACAGACATAATTCCAAAAATGGTATTTTCAGACTTGGGGAAATCTAAAACGTTGAGATTCATCAAAATCTTAAAAGGGAATTTTCGGAGGATTCCAATACTTTTCCTATGCCTCGTATACGAGAAAGTCAGAGAGGTCTAAAACGTCGAGATTCATTAAAATCTCGACATCAAATTTTTGAACGATTACAATACCTTCCTTATAATTCGTATACGAGAAAGTAAAAATATTGAAGCTTCACATTGCCTCACAGTGACAATCCCCTCTCCTGACGAAGCTGTCACATTGTTGTCAATCAGTGGTAGCCTACAGTGTGTTCATAATGTTTGAAATTATGGCCACATATTCCGTCTTTAGCACATCATATTTAAGTATTATTTTGTTGTTGAAAATTGCTGCACGCACAAACAGGTACACTTATTGCAGTCAGTTAATGAGAATGTGATTATCGCAAGATCAAAATGAGCACACCAAGCGTTTGTTTAGACTTTAGTGCATTTGTCAGATTAAAGCTTCGTAATCAACAAGAGGCTGGACGTGGCCGTCTCCAGATCACGGCTGCTGTGGCTTAGGTAAACCATCAGATATCCCAATTTCTGAAGCTCCGAAGCTTTGACTTTTTCTCCAAAACAATCATATTGGAGTCTCAAAAGCTCCATGCAGCTTTGTCTGCCCAACACAAATTATTAGTAGCAAATAAGCTATAGAATTAAATAAAATGATTCATTTACAGCAAAAATGGATCTCTAAAAGAAACCAGTCAGAGCCCTCCAGGAACTGAGTATGAAAGTTAGCTGATCGTGTCTTACATTTCCTTATAAAGGCTAAGGTGGTGAATCTGAGAAGGCCAGAGAATTAAAATGAAGGCAGAAGAGGCCATTTCTCTTAGCAGCAGTAACTGGATACTCACTGAGAAAGTGGCTGCAGCCCTCCAGGATCTGCGTTTGCCACTCTTGCTCCACGCCAACATTAACCAGGGTGGGATTCATACATTTTAAAATATATACTCACAGGGGCTGCCCATCCTGGATTCACATCCTGTGTCTGGTCACCGCATCAGTGATTTTTCTCAAGAGTGTTCTACCATTTTCTACATAACTTCTTTGTGGGTGCAGATTTTCCAGTCCATTAAACTTATTATTTCAACCTGACAGCCATGACTTAGCAAAACATGTCCATATATACTTAAGATAGACTGAGAAAAGTTAAAAGGATAAAAATTGTGTTTGACACCGGGATGCTGGGAGCCACTGTGCCGAGTCATCGGGCGGACGTTCACATTGGAGCAATCCTGGAAGTGCTGCTCCGGTTAATTGTGGTTGCATTTCCCAAGGTTAAACCTCCAGCCCTAGCATTTGTTTCTGATGTAGTATATGCATTTTTTATTGCACTGTAACCAGTCTCTGTGGTTAGAAGCTGTTCTGTGTGGTATGTATTACATAGTCGGTGCTGCTCATAAATATGGTTCTCCCCCCCATCTGCTGTTGACAGCAAGCTTATCAATGTCACCTCCTAATAAAAGCTGCAGTCAAAGCGATTCGGTTGGCTGGTTGGGGGGAAAATTACGTTTGTGTCATAAACTGGAATGCAGCAAGTGGTAAGCCTCTGTCATATGAGGCTGACCAGTCAGCTTGATGTTAGCCGCCTGTTTTCAAGTACTGATTGTTGAGTTCCAGCCCGGACAATCCCAGTGTCCATGTGGATTTTTCTGTTTTCCCCACACGCCAAAGACATGGATACTAGCTTAATGGGCGACAACAAAGAAGCACGATGTGAATGAGCGTGGTGGTATGCATTCATATACTCTACGGTAGACTGGCAGTCCTGTCATGTGCGGCTTTTGAAGGTAGGCCTAATTCTGATGAAGTGACCCTGTGGTGCTGGTCTAGATTACAGAAATGGATGCATTAATGGCAACTAGAAATGAGTGTCAGGTCAGGTCAGGTTGGGGAGCATGCACTTGTACAGCATGTTGCCATACCCACCGCATGACGAAACAGCTTGGAATCCCGGTTGACAACACCCCAGGCAGACACGTGGTCCAGTCCCACCCTCCGGAAATGACCCTCTATCTGCCGTAGCCAGGTGTTAGGTGGACATCAACAATGAGGATCTTGTGAGCTGGATCTCCCTCGGGGAATCATGCCACATGACCGTAGAGCCATAACTGACACTTCCTCACAATGCAGGCAATGTGCCTCACTCGAGACTGCATGAGCAACCGCTCATTCGAAACAAAGTCAAACCAGTGGTTCCCAAGTACAAGCAGTGTCTCTTCAGAGAAAAAGCCAAATCTTTGGTTGTTTAGGCTGGAAGGAGGCCATGAGCTGAGCTCTTCACTTCCCGTGCGTTAACTGCAGATAAATGTCTACTTGTGCTGTGCTGCTCAGATCTCTTAGACTACTCACTATACTGTACGACTTCAGCATAATGTACATGGAGGCTTGTACCACAGTCAAACAAAAATACTTTTCAGAGCTTTGGTCACTGCACCCATTTAGAAAGATTCTTTCATTTTTAAATAAACAGATGATGGGAAAACTCAACAGAAGGGAGGACTTCACTCCGTCTTTGACGCTTGTTTGTTTAGCTCATGCCATGACACACACAATGCAAGGCTAGGAGAACCACACATGCTAGGGGAGCCCTGGACACTTTTAGCCCATTATTACTTGTGAATCAGTGATTACAGCAAATTTGGATTTGCAGTGAAACTTAGGAACTTCTCTTCACAAAGAGTATCATGAAACAGGATGAATGGTGTTTAAAATACAGTGATGCCTTGGTTTGCAAGCATAATCCGTTTCAGAAACGTGCTTGTAATCCAAAGCACTCACATATCAAAGTGAATTTCCCCATAAGATATAATGGGCGCTCAGATGATTTGTTCCACAACCCCAAAATATTCATATAAAAATGATTAACAAAAAATATAAAGTAAAAATACATAAAACAAATTAACCTGCACTTTACCTTTGAAAAGAATCGTTATGCACACACACATGGTTAAAATGCTTTAGTATACACTTGTATGGATGTTGACTATACGAGTCAGGCATGCCGACTGAGACCAAGTATAGGAGACATTACCCACAATGCCGCAACGAAAGAGAGAGAGAGAAGAATCATCAACTCAGTTGTGATGATGTAATGCTCGGCAGACAAAGCGTACACTGTCATGCTTGGGTCACAAAGTTGCACAGGTTCACTCAGGGTTTTCAAGAGACAGAAACTTTATTCGAATACAGACGGAACAAACACAAGTCTCTTTCAGGAGTGATCCGGGTTCACAGTCAAATCGGCTGCCACAACTCTGTCTCTTGATCAAAAGAACACAAAATCCTCCTCCTCAAAGGGGCACAACCGGAACAGGAGATGTCTGGGGGAAGAGAGACAAGGCGGTGAGACACTAGGACAGCCATGGCGCGGTCTTTTACATGTTCAAAGCCCCGTGCGAGATGCAGATCATGTGGCACAGCAGCAAGCAGTAGGCTAGCAGCTGTTCCCACAAAGAGGAGATGAAAACCTGTGTTTGTTTCCCATTGTATCACTGTTTAAGAGGGGGTTTCAGAGGAGCGGCCACGTCCCCTTGGGGTTGTGTTCACCGTGTTCACAATACGTACTACTTGTATTGCAAGACCTCGCTTGTTAATCAAGTTAAAATTTATTTAAAAATTTTTGCTCGTCTTACAAAACACTTCCAGACCAAGATACTCGCAATCCAAGGTTTTAATGTATATAAAAACATTTTTCCCTCCTATATTTTCATGTAGCAGTGTCAACACAGGGACTATAATTCCCATCACACGAGAGGACTGTGCGGAGGTCTAATGCCATACCTACAGTACAGCGTTGATTTTCTCATCCACAAGAATTTCTTTGCCTCACTGGACCACAGCTTCGGTCTCAGACCTCATTTTTTTGTCTCACCGTGAGTTGTGTTTAGCCATGTTGCAGTTCCAAAAGATGCATTCTCTCCATTTATGTTCAACTGGATCATTTCCTGAGAGATCTACAGGTGTTCAGTGTTCCTTTCTTGCCACTCAAACAAAAGCCCACTTTAAGATAAGTTTCACTCATCACTACCGATTTTGTGATATGTTACGTAACCTATAGAGCGAGATTCAGGCCGTGTGACAGCAACGGCATGTTGTGTATGTGTTGGTCCAGCGTACAAAGAAGAATTTCATTACACATGTTACAATAAATTGGAAATGAATTGATGACACATTTTTCACCAAAGCAAAGCCTTATATTTCAGAAAAGTCAACTCTGTTGTCTACCCTTATGTCATTAAATAAGTTCACGATACCAATCAACTCTCACCATTTTCTACTTTCTCGCCATGTTGTTTAAGTCGTGATGAAACAGAATGAAGTGCAAGTTTCTTGTGTAGCACAAGTGGAGTCTCTTATTCTTGTGTTCAGAATTTGACAAAATGAGCACTGCCAAGGATGGCATTTTTAAGGGAGTAAAAATAATTTGAAAATTTTGACTGTTGTTGTTGGCAGACATTTATTCAAGTGCACTTTATGAAGAGGCAGTTCTAACTTTAAAGCTTTGATGCCAATAGAGTTGTGATCTATAGAAATTTCAAATCACCTTTGAATCCCTTTCTCACACTACTGAACATTGACACTGGTGTGGTCTCCTGTAATGCGCGGTCCTGCAGTGATGTTTGTGAACCCCCCCCACTGCAGAAGCTTTTAATGGTCCGGGGCGTGCTGTTGTTTATACGTTGAGAGCACATCACCTAAACAGCAATGTCAGTGTGCTTTAGTGCAATGGATCCCAAATCCTAAGAGCCCCTTGTCGCTGTGGGTTTTCATTCCAACTGATTTTGCGATCAGTTTATTATTATTTAGTAGATCAAATTATTCTTAATTTTAATTAATCTCATTGTTTGTGGATCTGCTTTTTTTTTTTAATTCCCTGTACTCTATAAAATTCTGAAACACTTTTATTTTTCTGAAATTGAAATTCCTTGTTTTATTTGCTATTTTCCTTTTAATTCACCATTTTCTCCCACAAGTGTACCCAAATGATGGCAGCACTCAACACTGAAGGGGAGTGATGACCTCAGTGCCACACTCATCAGTAAGGGATGTTTCTTAATAAGCAGATACAAGAAAATGGCAATGAAGGAGTTTCTCCCTTTTAGCGTTCAGTGTTGTTTGCCCCTCAGTCTGTGCTGCTCAATGCTAATCATCAGCTTTTAGATACAATAAGGGAACAAGCCCAACATATAAAAGTAATTGAAAAAGAAACATACAAATTCAAGGCAGAGACCACACAAATCTAAGGATTTCTTAGAATTATACATTGAGACCAAATAAGTAAGAATGATGCATTCATTGTGAAATTGGTTGGAATAAAACCTGCAGTCAACAGGGTCCCTCAGGACTGAACTCGAAAATGTGGAAGAATAATTTTAGGGTAACATGGCATTGATCTTACAGAAATAGCATAAAGGGTTAATAAATGTCAGAAACCTTTGCAGGCAAATCAGGGAATCAGATAAAAGTTAAGTGAACAACAAAATGTACTGAGAGATGATTAGGAGATGACTAAGAAGTATGCTGATGTCCTGTGAACAACCAAATTGGTCAGTTACACCAAAATGAAGAAGAACCAGAATACTGTATAACATAATGCCCTTTTATTTTATATAAATCATTTGGGTGTAGACCAACGAACCAACCAGAGTAAATGTATGTATTGATTGACAAAGTTATGTAAATGGGGTTCCTTACAGAAAAGACATACACTTTTAATGATGATGCCATAGAAGACTGCTGCCTGTTCAAGCATTAGCTAAACCATAGTAAATGATACAGAAGGACAAGCTTTTCTCCTGCCTGATTGCTGATTTGTCCTGTTAGAGGATAAGTTTCTTTTTTGATTAAGATATTGATTTCTACCACAAAATTTCCTGCTAGAGTAACACTTAATGATATAACAAAGTGTCTCCTCGTCATCGTCATGGATGGGCTTCCCCCATCAGCCACACTGTCCTTACAACCGAAGTCACAACAACAAGAACTGATTACGTTTGAAGTGTTCATTGTCTCTCACATATATAACACCTGTCTGTGGCAATCTGCAGTTTGTGTTTTTTATTTTTACCTCTTTATGTCTTTTCAGTTCTTTTGTCACTGTCATAATGTATGGCCACTTGAACATTCAGCCATACGCAGAGCAGATGTTCAGCTTCACTCCAGCCCTGACAGTTAAGCTCTCCCAATTAGAGAAACCTGACGTTACAGAAGGAGTGTGGATGTCTGCCATTGTCGTTGTAACAGAGGACCAAAGTGGCACTGGAAAAACCTGGTCAAAAGAGGCCAAGTGCATTTACAAAATAAATGAATTAAAAAGCCAGATTATGAAAAATAATGACATGAAGAGTTGAAACATCCTAAACTGCAAAACAAAGTGTTTACTAGCAATGTCAAAAAATAAGCAGTAATAATAATACTGAGTGCCAGAATCACACACGTGGCCTCAGGTCACAGCGAGTGTGGCCGTAGCACGTGGACAGGACTGTTCTTGAGGGCCTCACATATAACTGAGCACACATGTTGGTGAGAACACACACCTGGGAGCATTTCTGCTTTACAAGTTGCCAAAAGAATTTGAAATGAGTGCAGCGCTTTAGCTAATCCTGTGCTGCACTGCAGGGCTTCCCAAGGCCTTGCATTTTATAGCAGAATAGTATGATTTTCCATAACCTGTAGCAAATATTTCCTTTAGATATTTACCAGGCGAGATGTTCTCTTATTGCTACGTGAAATGTAGGAATCCCAAATGCTCTATGGGTAGGCACGGGGGAGATAATAAAATGAATCAGGTTTTGATGCAGCATTTTACTTTACTTTTTTTCCTATTTGAAAATATAGTAGGAACACATGTGTGATCCTCATGTATATCCACATACATATTCTACACACACACACACACAATATTAAACATTAAACTACGATTGTTGTGGAAGACATCGGGCGCCACAGAGCCCCAAACCTCAGACACAATGGACACACACATATTCACGGGTTTAAATAAAGGTTTTTTTGTTCTTCCCAAACACCTTTCTCAACAAGATAATCACAATCAACGATGACTCCTCTTTTTCCCGACTCCGACTTAACTTGAGTGAGTTTGAGGGGCTCCTTTTATCTTGGACCTGTGAGTACTTCTGGTGCCCGGGCACAGCCAGATTGAAGTACTTCCAGGTCAATCGAAAGTTCCCTAAATAATCAGAAAGCGTAACTCCCAGTATCGCCCTCTGGAGGCACCCAAGGACCCCAGCAGCGTTGCCTTCACGGCACTGCAAATCCCATGATGCCTATGGGACTGGGTCCTAAAGCTCAGGGATGCTGCCATGTAGCAGTTTGAGGAGGCATATATTTCTGAGAATGAGCCTCCTTCCATTGTTCAGTCATACTGGCCTCCCAGATGGTTAAGGGAATGGCATCGATCCCAGCTGGGATGCCCGTCCATACATGGGTTCCTTCACACTGTCTAGTCAAAAAGAAACTACAGGGCTCATGTCATAAAGTGTGCACAGGGTCCGTGGCAGATTAACACAGCAGGTGCAGTCAGTTTTTAAAACCATGTGACTTGGACATGGTGAGAGTGGGTAAGAGCAGAAATCAGCTGTGGAGACTTTAGAGAAGGAATGACCCGATAAGGCATTCATGTGCGGAAAACTGACCAGCTCAGCTTCCCTCATAGCCGTTTAGTGCTCCGGCACCCAGACTGAGTATAAAAAAGGTTTGAGACAGGAATGGAGAATAAGGTGGTGTGTGAGGGGGGTGTGGTGGACGAGGCAGAATCGACTTGGCTGCTCATGGCTTTTAAGAAGTCCAACCGAGTGCTGTGGACACTCCAAAAGGGCTGCAAGCTCATCTACTGAGCTGTGGCGAGGGTGGTGGAAGATCGGCCGGGTGCCCTGGAGAACACGGCTGTGTTGGCTGTGCAGCTCCAATACATTTGTGGGATCAGGATGCAGTGAGCTGGGCCATGGGAGGAGAAAAGGGCAGCGGCACCTTGGGAGCTGCAGGCAGTCACAGCCCGGGTCTGCATGGAGGACCATGGGACGTGACAGGCTGCGTAGTTGAGAACTGCCAAAGTCCAGATGAGGACAGGAAGTTCTGGGAAGAAAGAACAAAGCAAGGTGTTATATCTGCACTGTTTTGGAGTTTAAAACTATTAATCTGTTTTTGATCCAATCACTTGAGCACATTTATAAAGGATTATACAGGGGTATAGCCAGGAGGGGGTTCAGACAGGTTTGTTCAACTTACCCCAAACTGTTAGCCAGTCAAAAAACAAACTTTGTAGGAACATAGTGTTCGTAAAATACACTTTCATGTTTTATTAAAATTATAACGCATACAAACAACAGCATGAATCAGCTTTTTCACTAATGATGGGCATCTGGATTGGCAAGAGCATTTAAAATGTCACCTGTGCCAAATAAATAAAGTAATTATGAAAGTAATCACATGAAAAAGAGCAACAATATAAATAAATGAATCATTAAATTTTGACAAACTGCAACAATGTATGTAAAAGATTGATGGATTGATAAGATAAGAGACCTTTTGAAATAAATAACAAGCTATTTTGAAAAGTGCTGCCTGGAAAACTGCCACTATGAAATATAAATAACCTTTAAAAATAAGGTAACTTTAAAAGAAATCCTGCAAAAGTCTAATGAACAGTACATTACTGAAACATTTCATAATATCTAGTTGTATTAGTATTTAGCATTGTCAAATATTGTGTGGTATTTTAGAGTTGTTTTACTAAATTTATTCATTTATGTAGTTCAGTTAAAAACAAAAACATTGGCTGCATGTTGCTTAGAAATTAACGTTAATTTGATGCTGGTTTCAGAGTTAGAATGAGAGGAAAAGTGGTGCAATGAATAATAAATGGCGCTGTTTAACTAGATCTATCTTGTATCTCAGTTTATTTGAACCATAAGGCCGGAAAAACAAGGAAATACGGAACATTTATTGAAAATGACAAAATAGTAAGCTAATTTAAAATAAAAAAATGGTTTTTTTTTTGGAAAAAAGACCCACCTCATAAGAGAGGCTGGCTACATCCCTGTAATAATAATAATACATGACCCTTATATAGCGCCTTTTAAACTACTCAAAGAAGGAAGGGAGCCAATTCAACTGCCACCAATGTGCAGCACCCACCTGTATGATGCGACGGCAGCCATTAGTGCACCAGTGCAGCTGTTAGGTGGTGAAGTGGTGAGAGAGACAGCCTATCAGAGACTAGGGATGACAAGGGGGCAAGAACAGACAAAGTCAGAGTGGGCAATTTAGCCTGGAAATCGGGAAACACTTGACTCTTTATGAAGGATGACCACAGACAGTCAGGACCTCGATTTTATGTCTCCTCCAAACGAAGGCACCATATTTACACCACAGTGTCCCCACCACTGAACAGGGGCATTGGGATCCACGCTTAGAGCACAGAGTAAGCACCTTCTGCTGGCCTCACCAACACCTCTTCCAGCAGCAAAACAAGATGGTTTCCAAACACAGTAATGGCTGGGCCCAACATATGTTTAGCTACAAATGGATAACCTCTCCTGAAATGCAGGTGGCATGGCTGCTGACAATAAAACTGCACAGCACTTTAAACACTGATTGTCTTTATTTTTTAATAAACACACTATGCACATTTGTACCATCAACTGCTGTTGTGTCCTCATTGCTCCAGTCCAGCTCAGTCTATGACTATCAATGTCCAGGTTCAAGAAGGAGAGTATGCCAGCTGCGCCCAATCTGGGCATCACAGTGTATGGGACAGGAGAAGAAAGGAGGATGAGCAAGAAGCATTTAGTCGAGCTCCTTACAAATCTTACTATTGAGGAAGCTCCAAGACTTATAACATGGCTTCTTCTATACTGTGGCAGGGGGAGACATTCTGTTTGTTAGGAAGGGCAGCAGATTTGAAAAGCAGGAACTTTTCTCAGTCACGTTATTAATTATGGTGTCTTACAAGGTTTAGGAGTGAGGCAGAAGATTTACATTGAAATAGAGAAGATCAAATTCTTCTTACATATATACTGCACTGGGAATGACTAAACAGTGTGAAACACAGCACCTCTGTAAGGCAGAAGGCAGCGTGTGGTCAGCTGGCGATTTCAGACACTTTGGATAAATATATAAGCACGTTGTGTTGTTATTTCTCATGAAGTTTCCTAGAAACTTAAATCAATTACTAAAAACCACCAAAGCTCAGATCAGAATATGCACACCTCTACCCCAAGCTATGGGAGCAGCGTTACTTATTAACTGATAGATGAAAGTTGATTTTTTAAAATGATGACAATGAAAGAATTGAGCAAATAAAAAACACTGCACGTTTGTAAAAATAACTTGCAATGAAAGCAGCGAGATCTATGAAGACACTGTGTATAGCAATATGTTACAAAGGGGCCAGGCTTGTAATGTCAAAGGCCAACTAGTACAGAAGATAAGGAGACGAACTTGAAATTCAGCCATGACTTGGAAAATGTAATGTGAAGGTTCAGGAACTGTAGGGTGATAGACAATACCAGTTAAAAAAAAAAAAAAAGAAAAGACAAAGGAAAAATAGCAATTACAATAAGCATCCATGCAATTTATGTGCATAGCATTTACAAAAGTGACATATTATGAAAGAAAGGCTTAAGGATTATTTTACATACTGTGGCAACTGCATTTATTTTGCTCCCAAATGTTTGTGCTGCTTTTTGAGAGGTTTCTGGATGAGCAGAGTGAACGATCACTGCCAGAACAAATAAACCATGGGTGCTCAGTTGGTATATTGCCTGTTGGGTGAAGGAGAACACAATGCTTCTTCAGCTTCTGAAATACAGGAAAAAAAATTCAAGTAAGGTTTTCACCATGCCATGCTAGTTATAATGCCAGGCTCAAAGCTGGTACACATATGACACAAGATGGGACCTAACAGAGGAAGTGAAACCTGCAAATCAACATGACAAAGTAAGAAGAAGGAGAGCCTGACTGGGGACAGGAAGTGCCGCCAATGTACTGTGAGCCAGAAAGGGTAGCACCCTGGCCAGAAGAGTCCATGAGGACACTAGTGAGCCGGCGTCCCAGCAGAGCTCTATGTCACAGTCATGAAGTGGTGATGAGAGTTTTGAATGTTCCTACAGATATTCATGGTTCAGTAACAGGCAGACTCACACAATTACATATTACATCTGATTATCATATCCCAAATGTCATTATTACTCCTCTAAAAGAAATTATCTCTAATCACTACTTAATAATGTTTGATTTTTTATGCTTTTGCCTATAATATAAATTAAAGTTTAAACAAAGCAACTTACCTTGACATGTGCCCACCACCTGAGTCACTTAACTATAGAAGAGGAAACCATACCTTTACCTTTCAAAAATGAAAACTACCACGTTCCTTTTGCATGAGTTACAGGCTACTCAAACCACTGCATTTGTAACTTTTACTTACTTCAAAATGTTGCACTAAAAAATAGAAGTACAACCACTTCACCCCTGTGATTACATCCTGACTTGAAAATCGCCCTTCTAAAATATAGCGCTAAAGCTTTACATGGTTTAACTTACTTAACAAAACTTACCGATGTATAAATCTCAGAGTCTATGTTATTGTTCTCCCCAAAAACAGATAAATAATGCTGCTGCAAGAGACTTGACTGTGCCTCCAGTGGCAAAGCCACAAAGGGCTATTCTGTGTACCCTGCTGCAGTACTTGGTGCCAACGCCATATTGTCATGCTAACACTCCTGTTGATGCAAACTGACAGCAGTGATCTTGGAGGTCCTTAAGATCCTTATACCTTTCAGTATGCACTTCCAATACTGCGCATTTTCCAACGAGGGGCCGGGCAGCCAACTAGCCTAGGTAACTTGCACTGTCCATTATAACTGAGCGTTGGGTCTCTAGAGGCTTGTCTTCTCCAAGAATGTTCTAAACTGGAGTTTTGGTTTTTCTCTCTTTTGCTCGGGCCATAGCGCACTTACAGTATAACGGTAATGGGCACAATATATTCATGACTTGTTTACGTGAACTATTCAGATTCATTTTGTTTTACTTTGTGCTCACATACTGTAAGTGTATGTGGTTTAATAATTTCCTTTAAGTGCTTCATAGCAGTAAATATAAAAATGTAAAAGACCCAGAACAAATTAGACCAACCATCAGCTGAGCAGGTAAGCAGTTTGCTTTCTCATGAATAGAGAAGATTAATTTAAACAAATTGTTAGTTCCATTATATTATCTTTACCTCTATTTGATTAACAATCATTATGGCCTAATCAGTAGTTCTAACGAGGGTACACTATGCTGAAGTAATAGGTCTTCAGCCCAGATATAAATGGTAAGACCGACGACACATTCCCATTGGACTACAGGCAGTGTCATCTGAAATAAAAGGCCCGTCTCGTTTCATCAATGAATATGCCCTAGGCTTAATCAATCTATAACTTGCTACGTGCTCAATGCTACGTAAAGGGAGCCAAGGTTATTTACTTTATAATATATACATGTATGTTTGTTTATTTTTTTTTTAAATGGAAGTTTGGTGATAGGCATAAAAATTTGCTGTCAAGTTAAGTTCAGATTCTGATTTTAGAATGTGGGTCTGTGGAAATACCATTTTTTTTCCATGTCTTAAAATTACAATTTCCACCAGAAAATTGTGTTTTTTTGGGTTGTGTAGGATTCCTGAATGACTACATCCTAGCAAAGACAGAACATTTCAGAATAAGTGGTTTCTGGGATGTTTACCCTGAATGCCAAGACCACAATAATCTCTGAAAAAACTGACCTATTTTTATTGAACAAATTGCATCGTGTTTGTCTTGTTACAGGCTTCTGGTCAATTGTTTTTGATCCAGTACTTATTTCCATACCCTACAAAAACAATTCGACCTATTTCCAAAGAAAACTGCTATAGAAATTGTTTATTTTAACCACAGTTCTTGCAGTCTGCTGTGATCTGTCATGGGGCCAGACCTATTGATTTGCAATTTTTTAATAAGTAGTTTTAGAGATGCATCATTTCTTTATGACCACTAGGAGATGTCATGGAGTCCCAGACCCCAAGCACAATTATTTTTTATTTTTAATCTTCATTCCCACATGTTTTACTGAAAGAAAATACCCCCACTTATTTTTTTTCCTCAAAATCCAAATAATCGTAATTCGGTTCACTCCTCTCAAGCAAGATTTGTTGTGCACTTGATTCAATTTCCTGTTCATTTTAGTCTACATTTATTCGTGTACATAACAGATTTTTTGTAAGCTAATGTACTTGGCTGTATTGTATATTATTGTACATGTATTGTAAAATCTTCAGTTGAGCCATTTCCTGCAGTATCCCTAAAGGGTAATTTATATGGAAGTGCTGTATTAATTATTCCATATCTATTTTACACAGCCTTTTTCAGTATGCAACCCCTTACAGGCAAAAAACAAAAGTGAGATGCCATTTTGATAACAAAAATACTTATAGGGACCTCATTACAGTACCCTGTTGTTTTAGAGGGTCATTACTGTCACATACACTCACCTAAAGGATTATTAGGAACACCTGTTCAATTTTTCATTAATGCAATTATCTAATCAACCAATCACATGGCAGTTGCTTCAATGCATTTAGGGGTGTGGTCCTGGTCAAGACAATCTCCTGAACTCCAAACTGAATGTCAGAATGGGAAAGAAAGGTGATTTAAGCAATTTTGAGCGTGGCATGGTTGTTGGTGCCAGACGGGCCAGTCTGAGTATTTCACAATCTGCTCAGTTACTGGGATTTTCACGCACAACCATTTCTAGGGTTTACAAAGAATGGTGTGAAAAGGGAAAAACATCCAGTATGCGGCAGTCCTGTGGGCGAAAATGTCTTGTTGATGCTAGAGGTCAGAGGAGAATGGGCCGACTGATTCAAGCTGATAGAAGAGCAACTTTGACTGAAATAACCACTTGTTACAACCGAGGCATGCAGCAAAGCATTTGTGAAGCCACAACACGCACAACCTTGAAGCGGATGGGCTACAACAGCAGAAGACCCCACCGGGTACCACTCATCTCCACTACAAATAGGAAAAAGAGGCTACAATTTGCACGAGCTCACCAAAATTGGACAGCTGAAGACTGGAAAAATGCTGCCTGGTCTGATGAGTCTCGATTTCTGTTGAGACATTCAGATGGTAGAGTCAGAATTTGGAGTAAACAGAATGAGAACATGGATCCATCATGCCTTGTTACCACTGTGCAGGCTGCTGGTGGTGGTGTAATGGTGTGGGGGATGTTTTCTTGGCACACTTTAGGCCCCTTAGTGCCAATTGGGCATCGTTTAAATGCCACGGGCTACCTGAGCATTGTTTCTGACCATGTCCATCCCTTCATGACCGCCATGTACCCATCCTCTGATGGCTACTTCCAGCAGGATAATGCGCCATGTCACAAAGCTTGAATCATTTCAAATTGGTTTCTTGAACATGACAATGAGTTCACTGTACTAAAATGGCCCCCACAGTCACCAGATCTCAACCCAATAGAGCATCTTTGGGATGTGGTGGAACGGGAGCTTCATGCCCTGGATGTGCATCCCACAAATCTCCATCAACTGCAAGATGCTATCCTATCAATATGGGCCAACATTTCTAAAGAATGCTTTCAGCACTTTGTTGAATCAATGCCACATAGAATTGAGGCAGTTCTGAAGGCGAAAGGGGGTCAAACACTGTATTAGTATGGTGTTCCTAATAATCCTTTAGGTGAGTGTATAGAGTACATTAAAACTGTCACCTGCTCATGCTAATCAACTTACAACACATCAGTCCCTCTCCAGTGCCATGACAAGTGAGTATAACTGCCTTACCTTAAAACTTCGGTCTTCCTTTTGTTAAAAACTCTCTGAGCAGAGATTACAATATTCTGCAACACGGAAAATACTGTAGATTAGAAAAGACAGCATTCATATTAACGAACATAGAATGACATTCTTCTCAGGAATGCATATGTTGAGCATTAGTATTATTTAAGCAGTAGGTGATATTATCTTATTTATTGTGCGATATGCAATGAGGCACAGCATCTTAGCTCATGTAATCCACACATTGCAATTGACATTATGTGTCCCAACCAATGGAATTAACATCTGTGAGTAGTAACATATTTGACCAATTGTGGACAACGCTGTTTGATAGTCTAATGGCAGATTCATTTTGACTACACATTACTGTATCCTCAGTACTTCTTTCACTTGATAGTTCAATATATGATGGTTAAAGTACCAAAATGTTTCCAATAAAAGTCTGCTTGGCCTTGTGTCTGAACTCAATTTTTGTTTCCTTTGGGTATAAAAAGCTATGAAGAGCTATTACAAGTTACCTTTAGAGTCATAAAGAATGCGATTATGTCACTGATGTGAGTTGTTCCATTCACATAAGGTGTTGTAACTATTCCAAGTGCTACAGTAGGTATCAGCTAAAACAATATTTTATAATTACCTACATGTATTATCAAGTGAGCATACCAACCAAATGAAAGCATTTACAGCGTTAAATTATATATAATTACTTCAGCAGAATACATAAAACTATGAAAAACAAATCCTTTGCTTCTATCTTTTAATGTATTTTAAGTGAGGGCCTTTTCACTACATTAGTGAAGCCAGCAATTTGACAAATGAAAGAACAAGCACATGTAGTCAATTAGTGAGGCACTAAAGCACTAATTAAAGCTTGCAGCTAAAGAGATTCCATGTAAATATTTTTCACATAGACATCACATTCTGAAGTCAAAGCAAGAAAGTACACAGAAACTCATGTTGGATCTCCAGACACTGGAAGCATCACAGAACGTACTACAATGTGGCTCAGTTCAGGTAGTAAAAGGCACAAAAGTAAGGCATACAAATTCCAAACTCTGCAGAAATGTTTATTTACAACCATATTGTGCAGGTTTAGTGTAACTGGACAAGTAGTCTACTTTAAAGTACATATCAAACACAATTTAAGTACAACATTTGAAATGGATTTCATTTAAAACTTTAATATAACATTTTTTGACTAAACCTTTGAAGAACAGACCATTAAGTTATGCATAAAATAGGAAGATAAAGCTCACCTGGTTTTAAATGCAATTTAAAGTATAAAGTTACAGACTTCTTACTGATAAAACAAAAATAAATCATTGTCATTGCCATGCATTGGGTGGAACCGTTGCTTCATGGATGTGATGTTCTGGGTTTAATATCACGCATTATGGAAGTCACACTCGTCTGTGAGACTTTTCGTCCATTCCTCCATATCTCCAACGGCGTGCAGGTTAGGTTAACTGGAGATCCAAACTGGCACTTTGTGTAAGTGTGGCGGAGTGTATGAGCTGTGTTTGACTAGTGCCCTGTCCACGGGTGATTCCCACCTCAAGCCTAGTGCTGCAAGGGAAGGCAATAGCCCCTTGTAACCCTCAGTTGGATCAGGCAGGTTTGAGAATGTTATGCTATTACTGCACAGTCAACACAATTACAGGATGCACAGCAGAACAGCAGCACAGACATTTGTATTATTTACTGTTACAGCTTCCTCATAGTTAAAAATGATATGCTGCACAAGAAGCAAATTAAAACTTTGGATAGGTTGTAGCCAGTAGGCATGTAGGGTATGAAACTAAGGGGCACTGCTTCTCTGACACTGGATATGTGAGAACGAATTACAATATATATGTGACAGTATCACTACCACTAGTGCTATGTGCTTGTCATCAGAGTCCAACATTATTAATCATTAGCTAGTCCTTTGTACTTGTGCTTACTTCCATTCCCAAGAAGTGAAAAATACATTACGTCTTACCACACACACACTAGTCTGCTTCACATCCTTTAAGTAGAGACTAGACAGACAGACAGATCCTTTACTGATCCCAATGTAAAACTGTACAGTGGAACCTCGGTCCATGAACATCTCGGTACATGTACAACTCAGTTTACGACCAAAAAGTTTGCCAAACTTTTGCCTCGGTTCACGACCACACACTCGGTATATGAACAAGCCAGTTTCCCTTTTGGTTTGTGCGCACTGATGATTTCCGCACGTGTTGCATTGATCTCGGTCAGATGTGCGTGCGTGCTTTCGCTGTGAACTCTTTGTGCTCTATTTTATTTCCCTTCCAGTTCGTACACGCCGATTACTGTATTTAAGCAGAGCCGCTCCCTGTTCATTGTTCTCAGTCAGACGTGCGTGCTTTACCTGTGATCTCTTTGTGCACTACAGTATTTCTGTGCTTTTGACCATTCTAAAGCAGAAAGAATCTATTAAAGCAGCTGATGTTGCAAAAGGAGCAGCGTTAACCAGGCAGAGACCTCAAGTGCTGGAAGAGGTGGAAAAATTGTTTACCAGTTTACTCAATTACCAATTTGAGAACCCTCGTGCTTTCAAGCAGCACAATGTAAACAAAGCCAGACTGCCAGTGATGTGGAGGGCAAACACGAAGGGTTGGGTCACAAGGACTTTGTTTTTGGAATGGCTGCATGAAGCTTTTGCTCCCACCAGCTAAACAGCTAAAATCACCAGAAACCCAAAGAAATCACACGAGAGAAAACACCTGAAGGAAAACATCCTTCCATCGCGGAGCCAGACTCTCCCTCAAAACTGTAACCTCCTCTTCACCCAGTTCCTCCTCACTTCATGCCAGAACTTGACTCATGCAAGGTTAGTTTTCTTGGTGGTTTGTTAGTTTTTGTATTACGGATTTTTCAAATGTTCATTTTTCGGTTCATAGCGTGAATTGTTGCGGTGTTACTTTTCACTTTTTCAAATGTTCATTTTTTTCCCGTGCTTAAAACTAAAAAAAAGTGTTTATACAGCGATCAGTTGCAAGGCTATAGCGCAAACTGCTGCAATGTTACAGTGAGAGAGAGCGTGCTGCTGAGAGAGAGAGAAAGAGAGGGTGCATGCTGCTGATAGAGAGAGAGAGAGGGCGCGTGCTGCTGAGAGAGAGAGAGAGAGAGAGAGAGAGAGAGAGAGGGTGCGTGCTGCTGAGAGAGAGCGAGCCTGCGCGTGCAGCTGAGCAGGGAGCCTGGGTGTTTGTGTCAGTGTTATTCAATGTTTTTACATTAGTTTACTATTACACTGTGCATTCTATGGTGTAATTAACTATATTTGTGCTTAATCTTTACATATTTACATACAGTTTGTACAGTCTGGAATGGATTAATTGTATTTACATACAATCCTATGGGTGAAACTGATTCAGTTTACGACCAGAGGTTTGGAACGAATTACGGTCGTGAACCGAGGTTCCACTGTATTGTTAAAGATGCTGACAAACAATAACTACACAGAATACACTTAAGGTACAGTAAGTGGCCATCTATGGTAGCAAGTCCCTGTGGACTTTCTCCAAGTAATTGATACAAAAAAATAGGAAGCCAAAGGCACATTTCTTGATCGCATAGCTAGGCCATTACAGATTACATCATTTCTGTTACCGAGCATTCTGTGCTCACACTGCAGAAAGTAATTTATATTACTTAAATTCAGCACTACAGGTATTTATAGGTCAACATGAACTGACAGGCAGTGTACCTGTAAACGGCCTTCTGTCTACTAACAGTGCCTGCAAGAGAGAAAAAGGGTTACAGCAGAAGGAAATAAAAAAAGCAGGGGCAAAAGGATAGTTGATTACTCTGCTAAGTTTTAATTTTGAGCGATTGTCTGCACATAAATGAAGAACGAGTTGGAAACAAACACTCAAAAAGGTAAGGGATCAGTACTTTGTGAGGAACACCATATGTGCACTGTACCTTTAAAACGTACAAAACTAAACCATTAGAAAGCATCTCGTTTTTGCTCATTGGTCTTAGTGTTGCTTGTAAATATTTTGACTTTGATATAAAACTGCAATGTTTAAATGCCCTTGTTTCCAGCTGATGGCCAACGTATCAGTTGTTTTTTGCTCTACTTTATGAAAGATGTGAGCACATTAAAAGGATAGCTCCCCAAAAATAAAGATATCTCTGAAATTTTAGAATCAAATCAAAGACTTATACTTTTCAAAACTAAGAAATTTTAAAACAAACAGTTTTTAGGTCTGAGGAAGAAAAGTAGAATGAAATAACCTAAGTAAATGGGACTTCTCAGTGAACAAACTTTGAAGTACGACTTGCAGAGCAGGCAGGCATCACAAAGTAGGCCAAGGTCATCTATCACCTCCACTAAAGTGCACATTCTTTACAGGTCTTCTTTGAAAATGTTTATTTCTTCAAACTGAATACCTGAGCAAATAGCCCCAAATAAACACACACTTCTGAACAGGGGGGAGAGAAAAAAATCTCTTTATTTGCAGCCATCACAAAACAATAAATGACCAATGTAGTGCGAGTGCAAGCTTAAAATCTGGACACCAGTTATGCCGCCTGCATCACTAGACAAATTAATTAATCTTCATAAGTTACATAAATCCATTGCTTTTTTGGCATAATTATGCAATTTGCAGAAAAAAATACAGCAGTCAACATAAATATTATATAAACTACAACTGTTGACATCAAGAAGATAACAATGTACTATTAATTAACTTGATACAGTTATTAAATTAGCAAGTCATTTTACCATTACACATTCAGTTATTAAACACAAAATGTGTGGCCATTTATAAAGAGAGGAATGTACACAAAATAAAGTGACTATAATTTGAGAAATAGACATAAACCTCGTGTTCCAACTCAGAGAATCACACCTTAGGTCTGAAGTACAGTTTTCATTCAGCACCAGATATGTCACCTCTCAACTCTCCTGTGTATATTTCAAATGGTATAGTGCTAAATACGAAAGGCATAATATTAACTTTCATTATTTTGAACCCTAACAACACTGGAGTGCAAACTTGTGTCATGTAAAATACAAACTGTTATGGCATTCAGACTTGAAAAGTTGGCTGCTGTACTGGTAATTATTAATCCTGGACAACAGTATCTCAATATATTCATAGTTTTAATATTTCAATTGCACTGGGGAATAGAATCCAAGATCAACAGTAAAGAATTTTTTGATGTGCTGTTACTTCTTTTACATTCATTTTCATTACTCAGTTTCTGCATTTCCTTGAATACAACACATCTTTTTGTTTCAAAGGTTATGATACACCATAAAATATGGCACTTTCAGATGTTGCTCATTCTTAAGATTAGTTATTATTCATCTTAGTTTTAAAAATAATAGTCCAAAAATACAAAATACATCAACTTTTATTATCTTAGAAATAGCCACATTTGGTTTCACTCAAATGCAATCTTACATTAATTAGTAAATCCCAGAATACTTTAAGATTAGCTTTGAGATGGCATTGACGCAATTGATCTCCATACCATGTGCCACACACCGGGCTACTAAACAGGAATTAGGAAGTTGGGTCCATCGCTGGGGAAGAGAAAGTACTTAACTTTAACATTTTATTTGTGGGAAATTGTGTTTTGTCTGAGAGTTAGAACTTTCTGATTTTGGCAAGAATTAACAACTCGGTCGTTTTTGTTTCAATGAACTTAGTGGGTCAACAAACTCTTCATATAACTTTATAAAAATGTTGATAGCAAGTTAGGGCCAGTGGATCTAGCAGTTTTAATATTCCAGTTCTGTTTGGACATGATTTTTTAAAAACCTTTAAACACTATATATATATATATATATATATATATATATATATATATATATATATATATATATATATTATTTTTGTTGGAATTTACTGATATCTGATTAGGAGTGACCTAGTAAATATACTAGGATTTAGTAGACAAATTAAGTAGCAGTTCTGTGGATTGCAAACATTGGCATCTACATATATTCAGTAATTTGATAAAAGGGCTGAAACCATATTTTAAAAGTTTAAAATGCTAATTTTTAAAACTGAAATTAATGTCCAGTTCCAAAAAATGTTGTTACTATAAATTTCTAGTGTTAACAAGACATCAAGAGCAGACAAAATCCAAAGGTAATCCATTATTATGTGTCCATATTATTCTTAACACATGAATCAAGACAGGAAATAGTGTTTTAAACAATTACCAATTTAAATGTAAAAGTATTAGTGTCACTCACTCAAAACTCTGTGATAACATGAATACTCTGTGGTTAAGCAAGGTTTAGACACAAGTGATGTCTCACAGGAATAATTACTACTTGTGCGTCACCAGATCCCACTTCTGGTCTGATGCAATTAAAGTGGGAAATCTATGCTGGCTGCATTTCAAAATCTCTGAGACATACTCTGATAAAAATACCCTGGAGTGCTGTTTCACACACTGTGTTATATACTCTCGCAGATTTTTTCAAATTAATGTAATAATGGAGAGAGACCAAGCCATTTATTCTTTTAGAAAGGCTTTTCCTTGCAAAATTTAACATAGATTAGTCCAATTTACCTAAACCACTGAAATTACTTTTTTCTGAAAGATTTGTTGAACTAAGCATGTATTCTTATAAAAAGGTTGATTGTTTTTTCCATCATGATCCTATACAAATAAAAACTGAAATACCGGTAAGTATGGTATAGCTATATGTTTTGGTTACCAAAATCTACTGCAGATATGTCTCAGACTGACTTTTACCAATACAGAATATCAACAGGAGGCCTTTCATAGACAGAATGAGAATGACTTCATAGAAAGCTATGCCAAGGGAATTTCCCCATTGAAAAACAGGAATGCATTGTCTCTCACTTTTTCCAACAGTACACTAAACACACTGTGTGGACCTCAATGGCACAAATGAGGACTAATGCAAAAAATACAATATATGAAAAAATATACTGCATCTGCTACCCAGTATCTTATACTTTGTGCAGGAGCTGAGAAGCATGGCCACAAACACAAAAAACACTGAGCAAAAAGCAAAGCTGCAGTGGATTGAGAGGACTGATGATCTGGTTTGACAAAGCCAGGTAAATCACCACTGCATCAACAAACTAAGCAAATGTAACATTTACATTTGGAAAAATGTAAGTTTCTTCATTTTGATTGACCTGAAATTGAGCATTTTCAGTTAAGAATCTAACATAAGCCTTTAATTTTGATTTTTGTTAAGAAAGAAAAAGCCTGTTTCATATAACTGTTGATAATCATTCTAATCTTTTTTAGATAAACATTTAACCAACTGTGCATATGCATTTACGTGTAATTTAGAAGCCATTCAAATAATGGTTTGGGGGAATTAGTCTCTCCTTCCAACTCCAGGTGTTCATAGTATCTCAAAACCGCTTGCAACAAATCTCCCACCTTCCAGTTCTTATCTTTTGCTCTCTTCAGAACAAACGGAAGCTTTTAAAGAAAAAAGAGAGTTAGTAATTGGTTGACAATTAAATTTCAAAATAATAATATTCTTAAACCAGGAAAAAAAAAAGAATAATTCATTATTTTTGTACAACAAACCATCTAATACAACTTCCCACCTATCTATCAAATCTGTATTTATGAAACACTAAATTTGGTTCCATTTTACATTGAAATTTTTTATGCACTAATAGTAAGAGAACACATGGAAGGGCTGGAACATCAGACCATTTGGTTTAGGACAAGAATCTTGCCAAGCCTAATCATTTGTTAGTTTCTAGTTCTATGTGATTCATTCATCCCTAAACATATTTTTAATCAACTTCTAATCCTAACTACTCATTAAGCTTCATCTTTTTTTGTTCACTTTCTCAAGAGTTTTGTCCTTTTCAAAGCCTCTGAAGTCATGGACAAACTGAGGATACATTCTTTTCCAAACAGAAAGCTTTTGTCATGCCTTTGCAATTTCACAAAGCTATAGGTGTTGATGGGATAGAGCAGGACTTTACATTTTGGATGATAGTCTTCTAATTGAAAATAATGATCAGGAGAATTATTGAGATTAAGCAACATTCTGAAAGGGAGTCTTCTTTTTCTCAAAGAAATTAGATAAAAACAACTATCAATTCAGGGGCAATTCAGTCTTAAAAACAGTACCCCCTTCTTTGGGTCTGAAGTGTGCCAAATAGGAAGAGCTGCCTTACTGATGATAGACAAACAGAGGTTTAATGTTACAGCAACCAGAAACATTACATCTAAGGAACACATTCCATCTGCGTTTACAGCTTTGAATCTTGCCATTGTTTTATTTTTCTGTTTTCGAAGTATATCTGCATGTTAGCATTTTTCTCAGTACAAAACAGTTTCATCTTCATTAAAATTTGTTGCTGCAAATAACCTCTGTCTTTAATTATTTCTTTCATTAGGAAGACCAGCATAATTCTTTAAAAGATGAAGGCAATCATTACAAGTCACAGACAATTGAGAAGGATTACGATAATTTCCTCTGTCTGAGTTTGTAAAGACTTCTAGACTTCATTTAATTCAGCTTAATGGGGTAAGTCTTTGATTTTCCATCCATAATATTAATAATTGTTCCGCATCATCAATAGCACCAGAAGTCTGATTCATTATTATTGTTGGCTTTAAAGGGGCAGTTGCTTTCACATGTTATTTGAAGTGAGCAGCATCTTTACAATTGTTTTCATTACTGACACTGAGGTGCAGACTGATGATATAGCTTTTTCCACCTTTATATTTCTTTATCATTACAGTTTTCATTTCTAAATCAATTTTTGTGCATCCACATATGTCTTGGGCACTCTCAGAATCTTTTTGATTTTTTCCAGTCATAACATCACCGAAGTCAAAAACTCAAGAAAATGTTATGAAAATATGTTACTGTGTTATGTCAAATATTATTTAAACTGAGATATGCCTGTATAAACCTCTATTTGCTAATGTATAATTATATAATGTACATAATAAAACAATAAATGACCAAAAACAAAATTCAACTTACCAGACTAAGTTCTTTCTCTGCAGGCTGTGCAAATTGCAAAACAGGCATTTCTGAATGAGATGCAGCAACCCACTGAAGCACTGTCCGCAGCTGCGGCTCCACTTCATGGCTCTTTATTTCA
This sequence comes from Polypterus senegalus, assembly GCF_016835505.1. NCBI lineage: Eukaryota > Metazoa > Chordata > Cladistia > Polypteriformes > Polypteridae > Polypterus > Polypterus senegalus. Next base: position 214,014,197 of record NC_053155.1, read on the forward strand.
GTGTTAAGTAATAATATTCCTTTTCTAGTTAGTGCTAATCCACCTAAAGCAAACATTAAGAGGAATTAACACAATTATTATATTTTAGTAAACTAATAAATTCCATCTTACATTTACATATTTTGCATACAGTGAACAGGTGTTTGCCACCTTTCTGATTTTCTGTATTAAAGAACATTTTTCACAGTGAATGTGACTGTATACTGTATTTTCATGAAATATAGTAGTGTACACAGTAGAATCTAAAAGAAAAAACAAAATCTCAACTGGATTGCTTCTCCTGTTTGTTTGGTGTGAGTGTTAAATCAGGCATATAATTGTCACTGGATAATTTGATTACTAAATGAAGTGCACTCAAAGCAATACATCAATTGAACTATCTATCAGGCCAGTTAAGCCTGTCCTATGCAAGTCCAACTCATGTCAGCAGGTAGGTTTAACAGGCACATCATATCACAAGCAAAAACTCTCAAAAACCCCTGGAGGAAAATACCATTCATGTCTATTAATTTGGAAAAAGTTACAATAGTATTTCTAGCACTGAAGGGTGCCAGTGAAACACACCTAGTGCCATACTGTCTAATTGTTGTCAACATTTTATCAAAATCTCTCAAAGAAAAAATGTGTAGAAGTTTCCAGGAAGTTACAAATAACCCTAGACCACAATTAGAGATAATAAGATTTCTCGCCATAGCTAAAGTCAATACTCATAACTCCAATGTGAGAAATATCCTGAACGATAAAAAAAAATAAAAGGCTGACACCACTTAATATCTTGACTGTTAACCTGAACTGGAAATTTTACATCCTGAAAGTATGTTCTATACACAGACATGTGAAAAATGGTACTTAGTGGAAGATGTTGGTCCAGTTATGTCTAAAGAAAAGCTAACACTGCATTCAGGAAGGAATTTCACAGCTGGATTTCAGTATGGTAGAAATTACTGGATCAGTATAAACTGTCATTAATTTGCACCACTGTGAATAATCAAGTATAGGTGAGAAGCAAACAGGCAAAAGATCCCCAACACCATGCAGATCTGACGAACTGAAGAAAAATAAATTCATAATTTTTGCTTAATCCAAATGCAAACATAAATCCCCCTGAGACAATGCAGAAGAATGTGAAACAGAACCTTCTGTTCAAAGGCAAAAATCTGTTCTGCAAGGATGAGAGAGACAGAATTTCATATATAACACTACAACATAATGAACATAACTGAAGAAAATGTATGGGTACATAGAAGTAGTATCCACTTAATGAGCTCAAGAGGTCAATTTCATTTTTTTCACTCAAGGCATGGGCTAATACCTAGCTTTCTCTAAATAGTGAATTAAATGTGACACCACTGTGTCCCTGATAGACTACTTAACTGGCAGACCACAGCCTGTGCGAATTAAGAACTGTGTCTTAGACATTTGTCATGAGAATCACAGGTGTTCCATGGTGAACTGTTCTACCTCTCTTTCTATTTACCCTGTACATCTCAGTCTTTAGATATGACACGGAATCATGTCATCTGTAGAAATTTTCCAGTGAGAAAGATTTAGATTCATCAAAGGTGGGAAGGAGTGAACACAAGACACTAGTAAAGAACTCTGTTGAATTGTACAAACTAAACCACCTACAACGTTACAGTAATAAGACAAAGGAGTTAATCAATGACTTCAAGAGTGTCAAGCCCACTCTGCCCATTGACAATGAAGTGGAGGTGGTGAGGACTAGGGCTCTGAGAGACTGCTTTGGAACTACAGACTGGGATATTCTGGAGGGATCACATAGTGAGAACATTGAGGAGGTTGTTGACTGCACAACTGATTACATCAACTTCTGTATGGACATTGTAGTTCCAGTAAGAACAGCACAATGCTATGCTAACAACAAGCCATGGATTACAAGTGACATCAAAGGCCTTTTGAACCAGAAGAAAATGGCTTTTAAAGGTGGTGATCAGCATGAGCTCAAGCGCGTGCAGAAGGAACTCAGAGTCCAGTTCAGGGCGGCAAAGGAGTAGTACAGGAGAAAGCTGGAGCAGAAGTTGTAGAATAACAGCATGAAGGAAGTGTGAGATGGGATGAAGCTCATCACTGGCTGCAGCTCGAAGCGGGGTGCCACCATCGAGAGAGACATGGAGAGAGCAAACCAAATGAACAACTTCTTTAACAGGTTTAACCACCCTAACTCACTCTCACCTCGGAGTACTGCATCCTCCAACCATCCTTCTGCTGATACCAGCATAGGAGAGAAACCCCCACAATTACAGCAGTGCAGGTGAGCAGAGAGCTGAGCAGACTTCGTGCCAGCAAAGCAACGGGTCCAGATGGAGTATTGCCACGACTGCTGAAGGCCTGTGCGCTGGAACTGGGGAGTCCTCTACAGCGCATCTTCAACCTGAGCCTAGAACAGGGGAGAGTCCCAAGGATTTGGAAAACATCTTGTATCACCCCAGTCCCAAAGGTATCACGTCCTAGTGAGCTGAATGACTTCTGGCCTGTTGCTCTGACGTCACATGTGATGAAGACCATGGAGCGGCTGCTGCTTCACCACCTGAGGCCACAGGTCCGTCGCACCCTCGACCCTCTGCAGTTCGCATACCAGGAGAAGGTGGGAGCGGAGGATGCCATCATCTATATGCTACACAATCTCTCTCAAACTTGGACAGAGGCAGTGGTGCTGTAAGAATTATGTTTTTGGACTTCTCTAGCGCCTTCAACACCATCCAACCTCTGCTCCTTAGGGAAAAACTGACAGAGATGGGTGTAGATTCACACCTGGTGGCATGGATCGTGGACTATCTTACAGACAGACCTTAGTATGTGCATCTTGGGAACTGCAGGTCTGACATTGTGGTCAGCAACACAGGAGTGCCGCAGGGGACTGTACTTTGTCCAGTCCTGTTCAGTCTATATACATCAGACTTCCAATACAAGTCCTGTACTGTCACGTGCAAAAGTTCACTGATGACACTGCTATTGTGGACTGCATCAGGACTGGGCAGGAGGAGGAGTACAGGAAACTAATCAAAGACTCTTGCCTGAAAACCAGCAAGACCAAGGAACTGGTGGTGGATTTTAGGAGGCCCAGGCCCCTCATGGACAGCGTGATCATCAGAGGAAACTGTGTGCAGAGGGTGCAGACCTATAAATACCTGGAAGTGCAGCTGGATGATAAATTGGACTGGACTGCCAATACTGATGCTCTGTGTAAGAAAGGTCATAGCCGACTACATTTCCTTAGAAGGTTGATGTCCTTCAACATCTGCAATAAGATGCTGCAGATGTTCTACCAGATGGTTGTGGCGAGTACCATCTTCTACGCGGTGGTGTGCTGGGGAGGCAGCATAAAGAAGAAGGACACCTCACACCTGGACAAACTTGTGAGAAAGGCAGGCTCTATTGTAGGCACGGAGCTGGACAGTTTGACATCTGTGGCAGAGCGACAGGCGCTTAGCAGGCTCCTGTCAATCATGGAGAATCCACTGCATCCACTGAACAGTGTCATCTCCAGGCAGAGGAGCAGCTTCAGCGACAGACTGCTGTCACTGTCCTGCTCCACTGACAGACTGAGGAGATCGTTCTTTCCCCACACTATGCGACTCTTTAATTCCACCCAGGGGGTAAACGCTAACATTATTCGAAGTTATTGTCTGTTTTTACCTGCATTTTTATTACTCTTTAATTTAACATTGTTTTTTGTATCAGTATGCTGCTGCTGGATTATGTGAACATTGCTAGTCAAATATAATTCAAATTTATTTATTTAAAGGCAAAACCTGATTATCAATTGTAAAAGAATGGTTGTTCGTTTTACTAACACGAATTTTTCATATTACTTAACCTCTTAACGCGCACACGTGCCGGTCCCGGGACATAACAGCATTTTAAAAACGTTACAGTAATGTGTGCATGCCCATCTGCCATGCATCTCGACACCCTACCCATCAAATGAAACTTCAAAGTCTCGTCTTTCCGCTGATATAAACCATTTTGACACACAACAACCACAGCACTGACACTAAAGCCTTTTTTTACAGAGAAGTACATACTTTTAAGAGTTGACTGTCCCTAACTTTGAAGACCCCCTGCAAGTCAAACATCAATATTTCCGAGCAGTATTGATCCCATTGTGTCCGTAAGGCTCCAGCGAATATAATCCAGTAAAACGATTTAGGTCCAAAACACACAATATATTCTCAAAGGGACAAAAACTCCAGAAAACGTTTCATAACTTGAGACCACCTACGTAATTTTTTTTCATTTATATTGCTCATATCAGACGTAATTTGTTTCTGTCGGCGATAACCATGCTACCGCATGAAACACTGAAGTGTTAGCTTCCGAAAGACACCTAAGTTGGCCAATTACGACGGGTCTGGGGTTGACTGGCACCTCGTATAGCCAACCAGTGTCACAGAAAGCTTGGAGGATGACGTATAGCTCCAAACCCTGGTAGAATCTACCAGTTTGATTGGACACTGTGACTGACACTCAAAACTTACAGCCAATGAGCAGCCGAGCATTTTGATATGTAACTTGCCATACTAACTTGTAAACAAAGCGATCGGAGCTGCGTGAAGGTGGCATTTGTGCCAGTCTGCAGAGTTGGTGCGTGGTTGTTTATTGTGATTTCGCCAAGTTTTTTCACATTTTAAATATGAATAAAAGTAGAAGTTTAAACGTAAATAAACGCTCGATTAAATAATAGATGCATGTATGCGCGTTGCGAAAGTATTCAACCGCCCAGGAGACGTCTAATGGCAGAGAGCGGCGTGCCGCCTTGTGCTTTCTGCTTGCTAGTGATTGCTTCCATCAAGTGGCACATGGAAAAACGCTGAGCTGTGCTGTAACAGTTTGTAAAAGATATATATAGTTTGTGTGCATTTTATAAAAAAAAAAAGTAAAAAATAAAAAATATAAATATATTTTTGGCCCATAACTTGTATTGACTATTTTTACATAGAAATGTGTATTTTTTATTGTTTTTATTATGGAACATGAATTTCCATAACTAATAGAGTGACACTGTGTGTAGATATAGATTCCTTTAGGTGTAAGCTTTCAGTAGAGCCCTCATTGATATATGTGGGTTGAAGCATTCAAAAGTTATTACACTTTTTCCATATGTTACAAAATGTGGATAATGGTCCCTCTAAAAAGCCCCTGGGCATGCCCACATAAAAACTGGTGTAAAAAATGTCATTTTTACAGGTATTCTTTTCAAATTTGAAATTTGAGTAGTCAACAAGTTATTCTGTTGGTACATAGTGTGTTTCTGTCTCCACCTACCTACTGCAGCTTTATTTTCCTTTATTTTCATAAAAAAAACTTAGGCGAGAACAAAAAAATTCGTTTTTTTTGTGAGTTCTAATGTGCATAACTTTTGATCAGTCACACCTACAGTGATTCTGACTACTAAAGGTGAAACTAGAGAATGTCACCTTTACAAAGAGACCAAACGTGTTTATATTCCAGATAGTTCAATAACAGCAATGATTCTAATTTGGAGAGGTCGAATTACAGTACAAGCGATTTAGCAAAAATGACCCCGCTTGATAAACATGCAAACCATTATCAACATTTTTGTAAATTTGAAGGGTAATCTTATGTTCAATAGCAAAACTTACGGCTTGACTCCTTCACAGTGTATTTTTTTCCCATCCCACTGCTCTCCACTTTGATCAACAAATGTACTTGGAGCAGCTTTTCTAAATGGCCTAAAAGTATTATTTTGCGTTTGATTCTGTCCCATTCACTCTTAAAGAAGAGATGCCGACTGCTGTTTAATGCTAAGACCTTCTCATTAAAGCAATTGTAAAATACCTATCATAAATCTGATTTTCCTTTTATTAAAATGCTTTAAAATTCCCTATTCTAAAGAGCCTTGTGATGGTCAGCCAGCACCCCGTGTCCCACAATTATCTCTCTATCTTGCATAGCTGCTGGTTTGACACACTGGGTCTAAAACAATGAGGTGTAATTAAAAATATTCAGGCCAACTTTATTTAAAATATTTCTGCATCTATAAATGAGAAAAAAAAATTGACAGACTGTGTGAATCCTGACATGGTACAGTGATAAGCCTGCATTTTTAGGTGAGTTCACAGGAGCCAACTGGCTTTTTATTCTGAAAGCCGTGATACAAACAGTACCCTACCACTACTTCTTGGATATCTCCAAAATAATAAAACAGGTCTACCTTCAAACTGTCTGCCTCTTGCCTGCTTTCCTGCTTCATTTACAATTCTCACTGATTGCGGTTTTACTGGGTGATCCAGATACAACTCAATCCTTATCAGCGCAGCCATAAAAGCAGCCATGAAAGGAAGCTGAAATCCTGTCACCACGCTTTGCTACATTATTATTAATATTTAAAAATTTTGTATTTTAAGTGATTCTGCATGCGTAAAGTGTATATAAAAAGGTTGCTGCATGGGTCCCTCTTGTAACACTCAGCTGGTGTCCAGCACTATAACCATATTGTGACATGTCTTGCTGCTGCAAGGACATCTGTAAAGAATGGGGAGCATAACTGGGGCGGAGCCCATGGAGAAAGCACTTTTTGTGAGGGTACAGGACAGTTGAGTGACAGGGGGTGAGGGCTATTGTTTTCATTCCCAACAGGCTGAGAGGTTTGACTTGAACACACAGCTGTCATTGCTAGACTGAAAAGAAGACAGCAGTGCAGATGCTTCCCTTTTACAGAGTGCAAGTGCTTGGGATTTTGATGGCTCTTTAAATAAGCATTTGGACATTACACTAAGGCAGTCTGTGTGCAAATGTAAAATTTCTGAGATGATTATTAATTATCTCAAATAATCACACTTACTGGGAAATATAAATACACTGTGACAGTGCCAAAAACGTACTCGTTTTCATTTGAGGAAATTCATCTTGATGTATGTTAAATATGCAGTACAGTGATCCCTTGCTATATCTCGCTTCAACTTTCACGGCTTCACTCCATCGCGGATTTTAAATGTAAGCATATCTAAATATATATCACGGATTTTTCGCTGGTTCGTGGATTTCTGCCGACAATGGGTCTTTATGGTACATGCTTCCTCAGTTGGTTTGCCCAGTTGATTTCATACAAGGGACGCTATTGGCGGATGGCAGAGAAGCTACCCAATCAGAGCACGTATTACGTATTAAATAAAACTCCTCAATGATATACGATATGCTTCCCGTGCGGTGCTTTGCCTACATGAAAACCTGAACAGCACGTATTGATTTTTGATTGTTTGCTTTTCTCTGTCTCTCTCACTCTCTCTTACATTCTCTGCTCCTGACGGAGGGGGTGTGAGCAGAGGGGCTGTTCGCACACTGGCCTAGAGGATGCGAACGCTCCTCTAAAAAATGCTGAAAGACTACCTTCACATTGCTCCCTTCCTTGCAGCTGCTTTGTCTGGCGGTGCTTTGCATACTTAAAAGCCCGAACAGCACCTACTGATTTTTGATTGTTTGCTTTTCTCTCTCTCTCTCTCTGACATTCTCTGCTCCTGACGCGCACTCCTTTGAAGAGGAAGATATGTTTGCATTCTTTTAATTGTGAGACGGAACTGTCATCTCTGTATTGTTATGGAGCACAGTTTAAACTTTTGACTAAAGGGTGTTATTTCATGTCTAGAGGGCTATAATAATGTTAAAAAATGTATCTAGAAGGTCGTAAACAGGTTTTCTACGCTCTAACTGCAAAAATATTCGATTTATAAATAAAGATCCTACTTCGCGGAAATTCATTTATCGCGGTAGAGTCTGGAACAGATTATCCGCGATAAACGAGGGCCAACTGTATTTGTAAACTTGAAAGTGACAAAGCAAGTATGTCTGGCAAACAACTTACCTGTCTTTTAATATCTTCAACAAAAGGTAGACAATAATGCTCAATGAATGAATGTTACTTTAACATTAAAAAAACTATACACCAATGTTGGAAGTAAAGGGATCGTTTTGAAATATATTACTAAACATTCTTTATTTTGATTTGATAAAAACACACTTCCTTTACGATTAATTATTAAATGCAACGTTACCTTCCAAGATGTCTTTAGATTCTGTTTCCTTATCTTCTGTTCCCTCACTGAGAAGTGTAAAATGAAAGGAACAAAAGAATATTTTGAGAGATTATGTTTTATTATTCATTGTAATAAAAACAAAATAAAGAAAAAACATGCAAAATTATAAGGAATTATTGAAAATCATATTAGTGGTACTTGTCACAGTATTTCTTAGGAGCAAGGGAAAGGATTTCCTTTAAAAGTAAGCGAGAATTTATAGTTGCATCTTAAAAAAGTTTAGCAGGTCTTAGTATGTAAATGTGGTCAAAATAGTCATTCTCACCACATTTTAACACCTTTATTTATTTTCTAACACATTTATTTGTCATTTATTATAAGCACGCAACATATTTTTGGTAATGTATCTTGTAATTGCTCTTTGTGGTTACAAGTGCATTATACTGTAGAACGTACCTCAGTGGTTTGCAAGTTGCCAAACATGGCATAATTGAAGCACACAAAAAATCTAAAAATTACACACTAACATTCACAGCCATTTGTTAATTTCAGCTTCTACCATGCAACTGCAGATTTATAAACTGTCAAATAAATGAACAATTTCCCTCCCAATTTGTGCAATTAAATACTGTGATAAGTACAGAAACTGTAAGTATTAACTTGTGCTTGTATGCCTTGCATGCAGTTGATTCACACAGCACTTCTATGTTTGCTTAGGTGAGACTGATGCATTACATTTATTGAATCCCCCATATGGATAAAAAAACCATTGCGTTACTGTGTTCTTCTTAAACCGCTATGAAAACAACCTTTGGTTAACTGAAGGTGGATGCAAAAAGCCCACATAAGCAGACATATCGATTAGCAATTTATTACTAAGGCGGTTATCATGCAAAAAATATGAACATGCCCACTAAATGTATGTCAGCACCCTTTACTGTCAGACCAACCTGTCTGATGGTGAAAAGGATAAACTTTCCTCATAAATATCTCCTTCTAACCCAAGACTGCTCCAGCTACTGCTGTTACCATTACTGCCAAGGGAAGAAAAAAACTCATATTCATACAGAAACACTTTAATAAAAGTTCATTACTTATATTTTATTCCGTATTTCTTTCACTTTTTTAATCAAAAACAACACCGAATTTACAAACAAGCCTAACAATAAAACTGAATCTCCTCTTTCTCTCCTCATGACAGAATGAAAAATCTGCAGGTTTAATTTAGGCCAGCACATCCCATATGAAATCTGCCTACAGAGTGAATTAATATATGCTTACTGTATACACATGCTATTAGTGACAACAATTTAAGAGGGCACTGTATTGTCTAGACCAGTATAATAAAAAAACAGAGACCTGTTAGTACTAATAAGCTACTTTAGTGACTACCACAAAAACGAAGATGATAAATCATGATACACTGGTGCTATTTTCGCATCAGCTAATGCGGCACTGTACCAAATATGCAAAGTTGATATTGAACCTGGATTAAGACATATATTAGGATATATAATATAAAAAGTGTGTAAGCTTGACGTTAAAATAAACTAAATAAAAATAGGAATCAGGCTGCTGAATTTTAAATGATGAACACAGCTCCACTTACATAAACTACATTGGACTCATATTAAAATTAGTCCAGATAATCCAGTAATAGTGTAATAAACTGAGAGATCACACTGTACTATTTCATAACACTTGTGTTGCCCCTGCTCCTCTGTAGCCTTACTGAGATGCCATAAAGCCTGTATTCTAAAGCCAATGTCACATTACACAACTTTTTGTAATGGGGTATTATCAGATTTGCTGATTGCAGTCGCTGATCCTGTCACTGCACCATGTCAAATTACATGACTAAAGACCAGAGCTCATGTCACAATTACCGATTGAGCGCCGATATTCGATCATGCTCTCCCCTTTATCTGACAACCAATAGCGTGCTGCTTAACAGAGCAGGTGCTGTACGAAGCATTAGAATGCAATACAATCTATTTTATGTATAGCACTCTTTACCGATTGCAGGCACAGAGAGATTTGAACATTTCTCAGTCAAAACACAAGTATAATTTATAATAATTACTAAATATAGAACTGATGCACGTAAATACAGATTTGTTAAAAACACACACAGAACAAGAAGAAACTGATTAAACATAAATGGAAATCAACAATTACAGTAGCAGCGGGTTCAGCATAATCTCTGCCTTTAATTTTTTTTCCAATCTGTTGTTGTATTTAAAATATGAGACATCCAACAGACAAGCTTCTCTTCTGTTTGTGAGGCTCACAGTTCCTGTGCTGTCTGATAGAGCTGGTGCTGTAAATGCACAGTGTTAAGGTGTAATAGCTGTGGTGCATTCAGCATTGTCTTTTTTTCTTTTATTTCCATTCGGTTTTAACATGTAAAACATCAGACAGATGATCTTCTATCTGTGAGGTTCAAAACATGCGTGTTCCTTTTTCCTCATCACTACATTCTGTGCATTATACTGTCAGCTGAACACTCATTGGTTCTCAACTCTTGATCATCACTGCAACCAAAGAAAAAATCAAATCTGCTTTATTTGATCTTAGCCTGTCACAGTTTAGTTGGTCTCAGTCATTAGTTATGTCACATCAGAAGACTGACTTCATAGGAGCCGGCCACCGACTTAGACTTGTTAGATTATGCCTAAGATTATGTTCATGAGGGCTACAAATGAAAATCGCTGGGCTCAAGTAGAAATATCCCTGAGTAATCCTCCAGTTGTCATGAAATTCTGAGCCTGTTTTTACGTGATGCTAGAGCATACACAAGTACAAACAGATGCCAACATACATGTATGCATACAAACAGATGCCAGTTTAGCATTATTTAGATAAAAACATGCACACTATTAAACTTTCATCAGATTTTTGAACTATTTCTTAATTAGAAGAACTCTGCTACAAAGCAATTTTCTTTCCCCAAGAGAGATTTTATGACTAAACCATTAAGACTTTTCCAGAGGAAGCTTATGTCTATATTGTAACCGATTAGAGTTAGTTGCTTTTGTTCAACTGAACTTCATTTATTTGTCACTACAATTTAAAGTAAACCTATTAGTTACTAGTTCCAAAATTTCAGTGGCTGGCACATTATACAGTAACAATATTGTATATGGTACAACAACACAAGGTATAAAAAACTATTCAACAAAGAAATGGCAATATTAATTTCTCTTACACTTTAGAAGAGGAGTTATTTGTTTTAATGAGCTTAAATTATTGGCTACTGTAATAGACATAAGTCTATGCTAGCAGCACTGGGCACAAGGTAGGAAACAGCCCTGGACAGAGTTGGAGCCCATAGCAGGGACTACTCATACACACATTCTATGGGCCAATGTATAGTCACCACTTAATCTAATGAGCACATCTTAGGGAGTGTTGGAAGAAAACCCAAACAGTACACTGAATTCAAGCAGCACCAATGCTATACTCACAACAATTCCACCATGCCACCCTTCATTTATTACTATTTTTATATGAAAGAAGAAAAAAAAATTACAATTCAATGCCACTTATCATGCAGTTATAAAATGTCACAATCGTGCACTTATAAAATAGGCCAAAGACAAATTTTTAATAGGAGAAAGCAATACTTTGCACACTTTGTATACCTGTCCTTCAAACGGATAAACCTTTTGATTTATCAAAATGCAAACTAACACAATCAGCTTTCAATAAACTTCTAATAGGCTTACTAATAAACATTACTTTATATATTCAAAAATTACATTTATTTATATACCACCTCCCAATACAGGGTATAACTCAACGTGCTTTTCAATACATCTGTGTAATTAGATGTTTCCTTGTCATTATTTGGAAACTTCACTGTAAATTAAAAGTGGAAAAGGTTGATTGTATTCAGACTAAATACAATGAGTAATCCTAATTTGTTATGAGACTTGAGTCAACTGTGGCGCTACAAACTCTAAAAGGGGTCAGCAGGACACAACTTCAAACACAACATTTATCAACATTGTCCACAATCATCACTGCCAATACAAACTAATTCACGCACTTGCTAATGTAACCTAATCTAATATTTGTTATGTGCCACTGGGACCTGCTTATTTTCTAATTCACAATTACTTGCCTACATTTTTCATTTTTATGTTCTTTTACTATTTACTTTCTTCTTCAGAGACAGAGTACTTTGAAATAAATCTTCATGTGATTAAATGTACTTATATACTGTAAGCAACTGTATTTAACAGGCAGATCAGTATACTGTATCATCTTTCTGCATTATAATATGACAACAATATAGTCTCGTCCGTTATGGGAGATGGACGTCTGAAGCAGAGCTCCGTTGCAGCGGCTTTATTTTTTCTCTTATTTCTTATTATTCCGAAGTATCCTGTATTTACCTAACCTAGGGAGTTTCTATTACAGTATATAAACGTGAGTAACAAGAAAGGGGGTCAGAAGGAATTAGAAAAGAAACCTAAAACTACACCCAAGTCTAGACAGACATCAGGCCCAAGTGCAAGTGCAAGGTACAGCCCTTCAGAGACTGACCTGGAACTGGCAGGCGAAAGCACAGACTTCCCAGGACCCAGCTCCACTGCAGCATCTCCAGTCGAGAGCGAAAATGGGAGTGAAGGTGCAAGCGATGCAGGTCACGATAGCTTGCCGATTTCAAAAGATCACTTGAAACTAGAAATGGCCTTGCAGTCCACGCTTTCATCCATTCCTCGTGAGCCGGAAGCATCGGCTGTAACTGAGGTTGCCACTTCTCCCGTGGAGCACGAAAGCCAAAACGATTTCTCCAAACTAAACAAAATGATCGCAACATTGGCCACGGCCATATGTGAGCTCAAGAAAGACATTCAGAAAGACATTCAGAAATATATGAAGAAAGAAATAAATGGCTTGCTCAAGACAATCGAGAAGACAAACGAGAAGCTGCGGCTGGAGCTGCAAGAGATGCAGCAGGAATATAAAGACTTGGAAAAATGTATATATCATCGTTTTAAAGCAGTCTTTAAATACATATTGAGATAAATTTAGGAACACATTCAGGAAAATGCGTCTAAACTGGGAGAACTTGCTGATCAGCTGGAAGATATTAAGCAGGCATTCATGGCTCAAACTGAAAAAAGAGGAACAATTGGCATCTAACGCCAATGGAAAAGCTACAGCTGCGATTTCCGAATGCAAAAAACTCGGAGATAGACTAGCGGCTCTGGAAGATGGATGTAGAAGGAATAATATTAGAATCCAAGGTCTACCTGAGAACCATGAAAGTCCAAACCCAGTGAAATTCGTAGCTGAACTATTCTCAAAAATAATTGGAGAGGACTTTAAATCAGATACCGAGATAGAGGCAGCTTATCGCATAAGTGGTTCAAATACCTTTAAACCTAGGTCTTTAATTGTCCACTTCGAGAGACTGCAATTTAAGCTTAATGTAATGGAACTTCTCAGAAACAAACAAGAGATTATATTTGAAAATGACCATATTCATATTTTCCATGATTTCTCACCCTCAACAGCTGCTAAACGTGCAGCTTTTTGCAACATTAAACAGCGGTTACGGAAGGCCATTATCAGATACAGCCTCTTGTATCCTGCCAAACTGAAAGGGGATATTCAAGACAAATATCACATCTTCTCCTCCAAAGAAGAAGCAGTAAAGGAGTTAAGAAGGCTAATCCCGACACTTTTTTAAAATACGAAAGTGAGTCGCATCCTGTCATAGTATGGCAAAAAAATATTACCTGCTGTCTGATCTGCTTGCAATGATACGGGTACCAAAATTATACATCCTTTTTCTCTTCTCTGCCACATTTTGTTGATGTTTTAATTATAATTACATGTATATGTGTGGAACAAATTGAAGTACTTCTTTCTTTTTTTAAATTAAAGTACTTCGTTCTTTTTTTATTTTGGTTTTTAACTATTCTAAAGGAGACTGTTTAACACCATACCCTGGGTTTATTGTTATTATTGCATTAAGGTTTACTATGCTTATTCAAGGCCACTTTTTAACACCATTCCCTGGGTTTACAATTCCAAGGTATCCTGTATTTACCTAACCTAGACTGTTGATGATTATATTTTATGCTTATAGTCTGTTGATGATTATATTTTATGCTTATAGTATTTAGATTTTATCGGCAATAGATCTCTACTTTTTAATCCTGAAATGCCGCTGCTGGGGAGCTTGTTTTGTTTTGGACGTGCTCTGTCTCTAGGTATGTCAGAGGACCGGGACTTTGTGAAGTGGGATCAAGCCTCACGTGGGGAGGCAAAATGGGGGGTGGGGAGATAAGAGGGGAGAGAAAGAGAGTAAGCCATATCTAATCTATCCTTTTAATCCTTATAATTATATCTTCCAATGCAACAATAGGCAGCATAGCAATAACTTGTGGGAAAATTGGAAATTAAGATTAAAGCTGTCTCACTTCCAGTTAAGACTACAAAATGACATCAAAAATTCAGAATCAATGTCTCCATGATGGGACAGTTAACTTTGTGAGCTGGAATGTTAAAGGTCTGAATCATAAATTAAAGAGAAAGAAAGTATTCTCTCACCTAACAGGTCTAAACGCTAAAACAGTATTTTTACAAGAGACCCACTTATTAAGCAAACATCAGTTCCGGCTGCAAAAAGACTGGACTGGCCAAATGTTCCATTCCAGCTTTACAAAGAAAACTAGAGGTGTGGGAATTCTTATGCATAGAACAGTCTCATTTGTAGCATCAGATGTAGTATCTGATCCTGAAGGGAGATATGTGATTGTCATGTGCAACTTATTTAACTGTAAAGTGATTCTGATAAATGTTTATGCACCCAATGTTGATGATAGGGAATGCATGCAAAATGTATTTGCATCTATTCCCAATGGGAACACTCATAAAATTATAATAGTTGGGGACTTTAATTGTGTTTTAAATCCACTCTTAGATAGGTCTCCTGTCAGAGGGGGATGACATCTAACACTGCAAAGATAATTACACAGCTTTTAACTGACCACAACTTATCAGACCCCTGGAGGTTTGTAAACCCAAACTCAAGAACATATTCCTTCTACTCACTAGTGCATCATTGTTACACAAGAATTCATTATTTCTTTACAGATGATAATTTGTTGCCTGCGATTAAATTTTGCAAGTACAACGCTATTGTTATTTCTGACCAAGCCCCTCTGACCTTGGAGCTGAAATCATTATGCTCCACATACTCATCTTGCAGACGGCTTCTTAACCCACTTCTATTAGCAGATGAGAACTGTACAGAATAGATATCAAAACAAATCAGTTTCTTCCTAGAGACAAATACATCCTCAGAGGTCTCTACAGGAAAACTCTGGGAAACTCTAAAGGCCTTCTTAAAAGGACAGATTATTTCATATCTTTCCCACAGAAATAAATTAGAAACCAAGAAGGTATCAGAGCTAACCAGCGAAATTACTAGAATAGATCAAGAACATGCTAGGTGTCCAAGTGAAGCTCTGCATAGGAATTCAGAGCTCAACCTCTTAACAACCAAAGAAACTGAACAACTCATTTTTAAATCAAGACATCATTACTATGAACACGGAAAGAAAGCTAATAAGCTCTTAGCGCAACAAATCCACAAGCAATAAGTTCGCAGTACAATCCCAGCAATCACCAACACGAACGGAGATAAAATCATTGACCATAAAAATATAATACACACATTTAGAGACTACTATAAATCCTTATATTCTACTGAGTTCAAAGAAGACAAAACACAATCTAATGAATTTCTAGATATATTACAGATACCACAAATAGATACTTTTATTGCAAAGGAACTGGATAAACCTCTGGTGCTATCAGAATTACTAGATATAAAGTCACTTCAGAGCGGGACAGCAGCAGGCCCTGATGGCTACCCTGTCGAATTTTATAAGAAATTCTCTACTCAACTAGCTCCCCTCTTATTAGCAACATTTACAAAAGCAAGAGACAATCATATTCTACCTCAAAACACTTTGCAAAGCATTAATCACTGTCTTTCCTAAACAAAACAAGGACAATGTGCATCATACAGGCCAATTTCACTTCTGAATAATGATATTAAGATACTCTCCAAAGTCCCAGCTAGAAGGATGGAGAAAGTGCTGCCTTCGGTAATATCACAAGATTAAACTGGATTTATTAAAGGCCAGCACTTAGCTTCCAATCTCCGATGCCTGTTTAATGTAATATACTCACCCGCAAACTCAAACACCTCTGAGTTATTATTATCGTTGGATGCAGAAAAAGCATTTGATATGATTGAATGGAACTACTTTTTCACTACATTAGAGAAATTTGGGTTTGGCCTGAACATTTGTGCATAGATCAAACTACTGTATACCAATCCAGAAGCTTCAGTTTGTATTAAAATTTGTTCAGACTACTTTAAACTAGAACGTAGTACCAGACAAGGATGCCCCTTGTCACCACTGCTATTTGCAATCGCCATTGAACCAATGGCAGTTCACTGTTGAAATGCTTATCAGATAAAGGGGATTATCAGAGAAGGACTGGAACAGAAAATTTCTCTATATGCAAATGATATGGTTTTGTATATATCAGACCCACAAAATACTGTGCCTGCAGTCTTAACAGCACTTACAGAATTTCAAAAGATCTATGGCCTCAGAATTGATTTGAATAAAAGTGTGCTCTTTCCAATGAATTCTCAAACATACAATATTAGATTGGACACCTTCCCTTTTATTATTGCAGATCAGTTTAAATACCATGGGGTAAATATCACAAGTAAACATAAATCTCTTTATCAACAAAATTTTGCAGTCTGTATGGAAAAAATTAAGCAAGACTTGCACAGATAGTCAACCCTCCATCTCACTCTAGCTGAGTTGTTAAGATGAATATCCTTCCTAAGCTTCTTTTTTTATTTCAAAACATTCCAATATACATCAATAAATAATTTTTAAGCAATTAGATTCAACCATAACCTCATATATTTGGAACCTAAAACATCTATGCATCCAAAGAGCGACCCTACAAAGACCTAAGACAGAAGGTGGCATGGTTCTACCTAACTTTCAGTTTTATTACTGGGCAGCAAACATACAAGCTATAAAAACCTGGACACAAATAGATGAACATACACTGGCTTGGTCTGCAATAGAAATAAAATCCTGCAGTACTTCTCTATATTCCCTGCTTTGTGCCCCAATAAATGCAAGTTATCGGTAATATACTAATAACCCAATTGTGCTTCACTCACTCAGAACATGGAACCAATGTAGAAAGCATTTTAAGATGGAGAATCTTTTTTCTGTGGCACCTCTGCATGAGAACCACCTTTTTCAACCCTTGCAAACATATGCAGTTTTAATACCTGGAAAAGATTTGGGATTTAATTGCTTAGAGATCTTTATATAGACAACATCGTTGCATCCTATGAACAATTGCATTCCAAATTTAATTTTCCAGTAACACATTTCTTTCACTATCTTCAAATCAGAAACTTTGTCAAACAGAACCTGCCAGATTTTCCCCCATCTCCCACATACAATTATTCAAGTCAAAATTATATATCAAACACATCTGTCTCGGTTAAAATTATCCAAAATGTTTCCAGGGCAAGATCCTACCTGTGAATGCTGAAATCAAGCTCCAGCCTCACTGGGTCACAAGTTTTGGGCTTGCACCAAATTAACATCATTCTGGAACAAAATCTTTAAATTCTTTTCAGACAGCCTTGGTGTCACAATCCCTCCTAACCCATTAACAGCTGTGTTTGGTGTAATTCCAGATGGGCTTAAAGCAGAGAAGGACAAACAAACTGTGATTGCCTTCACTACACTATTGGCACGCAGACTTATTTTGCTAAACTGGAAGAATCCTAACTCTCCTCTTTTAAGTCAGTGGGTAACTAGTGTTTTATATTATTTGAAATTGGAAAAAATGTAATTCTCACTTAGAGAATCTGTGTAGAACTTTTTCAATACCTGGCTGGTTCTAATCAATAATATTTTACAATAACCTCTTAAAGCACTGAGGAAATAGATTCTCTCCGCATTTCTTTATCTTCTCCATGAATTTATTCATATTTACTATTTTTAAGTTTTAGTCCGTGGGCTATGCTCTCTTTCTCAGGGGCGGGGGTTGATTTGTTTTCAATCCTATTTTTTTTTTTGTAAAAATGGATCTATTTGTATGGAATGATTACAATAAAATCATTAAAACTAATTAAATAATAATATGACAACAATAGTTATATTAATTATAATTAAAAACTGTTTCAGTACTCAACTTAAATGTGTGAAATTTTTGTTAAGAGTCTAGATCCGATTGATATTTCCCACATATTCAAGGGTTCCTGCAAGCCGGAATCAAACAACTCCCTTTAGTTCTTCTCTAGTGTAAACCAATGACAAAGCTTAACTTTATAATGGCAGAGTATAAAGAAAAAAAAAATCACGATTGCATTCCACCAGCCAAAACACACTGAGCGCCACCATACAACTAAACAAGAAACTGAAAAAAATAAATAAATAAAAGAAAACATACTTACCTTTGTATTGCATTCTACATTTTTACCAAGTACAAAACATGCTTTTATCAATTATGCTTTAGCTATGTCTACATATTTGTGGATTATTTAAGACGGGACATTAGCCTAATACATTTTCCTTAACATGTTAAAGGATGTAAACCAGACAAAAATTGCAACACAGTGTTTTGGGCCAACAGGAAATCATATTGCTATAAACAAAAAAAAGCTTAAACAGAATATCATATAAACATGAAATTATATAATATCCTTTAGCTTGGAGAGGGACATATTTTTGCTGCATCAGAGGTTGGAGAGTGGGTTAAAGACATCTACAATATGGTAGTGTTTTCATACACATGCTTGTGTGGTATATATATATTTATTATCAGTGTAACACAACTATTGCTCATTTACCTGTCACTCATATGTAGAAAACTACTGCTTTCATCTGCGTGTTCATCTTCAAAGCTCAAGTTGGACCAGCTACCAGTACTGTCATCCCCAACACTCAGACTGGGCTGATGGCTCACACTGGACTCTGAAACAGGTAGACCCTCTTTCCCAGAAGCACTAAACACAAGTTAATACAAAAACTGTCATGTACAATACTTCATTTTAACACTGATTTAAATTAATTTAGCTGTATGTAAATTAGGTATACATATTAACACACAAAACCAGGCACAGTTCTTCAACTGAAATATTACATTTCATTCTTTTTGCTATCCTTTTAAAATCATGCCTAAAACAATGCCCTTTTTGTGGCATTTGGTGGAGAAATGTGTTCAGTCTGTAAAAAGGAAATTCAATTCAAAGGTTTCTGTCAACATAAATAGGTCACCACCATGGTTATTCTTTGATCTAAGTGGTTGATAAAAAACCATGTCTTATGCAAATCTTCACACCCTCCTACACTTCCCACATACTGCTAGGTAAAAATACATTTTAAGGCTTATGAAATTACATTCTGTCTTACTGATCAACAAAACACACTCACAGTACCCCTGCAACATGGAATGTGTCAAAATATTTTAAAAGCAATGAAAATTAAGTTTATTTTTCTTTAACTTTCGAAGCAGACAGATTCTCGTCTCACATTCAGTATAAAAATGAAAAAAAAAAAACTGTGGAGTGTGGTCAACAGCACAAATCCAACGTAAAATACTCAAGACACAATCATACAAGCAGAAAATTTCAACAGTATGAAAGACATATTTTCGTTGAATAACTTAAGCAATAAGTGTTGATTTTTTAAGGTGTTGCACAAAGCCACATATTAATCACACAAGATGCCTTCTTCTCTATAACATTACTTATGGTTAATGTGCCTCTGCTATAATCCCTTAGCACTGTAATAGCTTTACAGATTGCCAACTGTGTCAGTGCTTCTTAAAGGTAGACATGACAGGCTTCACTTAATAGTTATCAAAAGAGAAAAAAAAAAAAGTTAAATGTTGTAAGAAGGATAATATTTGAACACTGTCCATATCCTTAATCAATATAATAAATGAAAATATCATTCAATACAACTTGTAATTTGTCTCATCTAACAGAAGAACTATAATGATATTTTTCTGCCTGTAAGAGGTACCTTACAACTATACCATGTTGGGTGGCTAACAAGATTAAAATAAGAAGTTTCTATTCACTTTGACTTTAAGCATGATACCACATGTAAATCACTTTTGTCTTTCTCACAAAAACTTTTATGGAAGCTCTTTAAAAAAAATTAAAAACCTAACTGAGCTTACTGCTATTAGTTGGAATAACAAATGGTCACCATTCCAATTATCACTTTTTAAACTTACCATGATGAAAGGGACTACAAAGACAAAGCCATATTTTTAAAACAAAAAATATATATTTTTTGTGTTCGTAAGAATTATACACTTCATAAGAATACTTATTACTTATTAAAATCATTTTTTTTGTCTTATGCCTCCTGACTCACCTGTATAAGGAAACCCTAATATGACATACCATTTAACTCATCTTGATGTCTACTTGTGTAAGACATTGAGTTTTTTGGGGTTGCCCATTATTTTTGGCCCTTCAGGCCAATTAA
Organism: Polypterus senegalus; assembly: GCF_016835505.1. Lineage (NCBI taxonomy): Eukaryota > Metazoa > Chordata > Cladistia > Polypteriformes > Polypteridae > Polypterus > Polypterus senegalus. Next base: position 214,034,799 of record NC_053155.1, read on the forward strand.
AAAAAAGAAAAATAAACACATTTTCAAATATTTAATGCAGGAAATGATTTCCTTAGGATAAAGAGTAAATCAATTGGTATTTTCAGCAAAATGATCAGAAGGACTTGAAGATATGCATGCCACACTAACCAACCCCAGTAATATAGGCATGTGGAGTGTCATTTTATGCTATTACTAGGTTGCTAATCACAAATAATATTTTGATATATGATTTTTATCCAGTGCTCCCAGCCCTGTAAGAGCCGCTGCGTGAACATTAAAAATGAAAAGTATCAACCATATGCAAAAAAGACATTAAATGTCATGTGATATTAAATGACAATATTAAAACTGAGAATATTTACACTTTACGCTTTAAATTAAAGCATACTTTTAATTTTTAAAATATCTGACACACTATTCTTGTTTATTATGTACTTCTACCTCATGAAGTAAATCATTACGAACACTCTGAATTAGAGCAGCTTACACTAATTCAGACTTTTTTACATTAAGGTTACAAATTTGACACATTTTAAATCTGATTTCTACAGGCACATTTAACACTTATAAAAACTACTTTTGTCCCCAGCTGCAGTTATGTTAGACTTATGGGTCCTCAGTTACCATCTTATTAACAAAAAAGACAACTCTGCATGTGTTATAGAAAAATCACACTTGCTGTGTTTCCCTGTTGCTTGGCTATAGCACATATTTCACCATTTCTTATCATGTGTGCAAATGACATGCCGATGTATGATGTTCATGCAGGAAGACAATAGCACTGTCTTTTTAAAAAACATTTAAGGCACTGCATGATACTTATCGTGGTCATTTTATTTCAGATTTATTGTCCTGTGTACACAGTACAATTACATTCTTATTTGCCCAAAGGCAGTGCTAAACATGGAACTGGCAATACTCTGTTTAGTCAGCATCTTGTTCCTTCTCCCAATTCATTATTACTTTTACATAACCGAGTGGGGATTCCTCCTGGGAGGTCAGAGCACAATAGTCTTGAATTTACGAGTACCACGATAATCTAACATTAAATAGAAGGTGGGGAGGTCCCCTTAATGCACCTTCTGCAAGACCAAATAAGCACCAGCACACCACCACTTTTGTTGTCCAATGCCCAAATCTCACTGCCAAGTTTAGGTAAAACATAACAACACAAGGTTAGGCTCCAGCTGCCCTGTGGCCCAGCCCAAGAAAAGCAAGTTAGGAAAATGGATTGAAAATGACAAATATTGTAACATTGCTGAAAAGTTGCATTAGGGGGAACAGACACTCACAGTATAAGCTGACATGCCATCATGTAAATTTACAGGCCACAGTGAGCAATCATTTAAAGGATAGAGCACTACATAAATGAGCAATGTAAAGAACAAGAAACCACAGGCACTGTGAGTCTATGAGCACTGCAGTGGACAACATCTAATGGGGCTTTGAACATGATTATTGTATGAATTATTGGATTTAATATACAACTGAACTTAATAGCTGAATTACTCAGAGCAGTATAGATGTAAAGCATTTTATTCCAGTTTAAGTCATTTCAACATACCCGAAATGGTAATTTTATATTAAACTTCATGCATATACTGTATATATCTGTACATGGCAATAAAAGTTGGTGGAATTGCACTTCCTGCACAGTGATTTGTAGTATTTTTCAAAATAGGCAAGACAGAAAATAAATAGTAGTTTATTAATAAATGTAAAATGGAATTTCAGCATTTAAATATCATTGAGGAATTAAACATCATTATTTTTCACTTGGTAAAACACAATAAAACAGAGGTGTATCTTCTGTGAAAGGTACTATAAACACTGGCCCTGCTATATGTAAATCAAATGTAATTCCACTCAGAATAGACCCCTATCATGTGGTCTTGCTATTTCTAAAGGATCTTTTTGCTCTTAAACTTGGAAAATAATTAGAATAGTTTAAAAAACATGACAGCTATTATATTAAAGTTGGCATCACTGTTGTTTACTTACCGTAATTTTTTTTGTGTACAATTCATTATGAAAAATAATTCATCATATATTAGTGTTTGCCAATCAGTTTACAAATGTGAGTCAAGATGAGTGAAAAGCGAAATGATTCCTGTGAAACTATGTGTTTCACTTTCCAAAAAAAAAGAATAAATCAGCAAAACAAATAGCATTTTAATTCCATTGAAAGTTATGTCAGACAGAAGAAGAAAGGTGTTTACAGTCCTAAAAATGTAAGACAGACAGGAATGAAACTTGAATATCCCAAGGCTTACAGCATTCAAGCCATCATCTACAGTATCAATAAACAGGAATGGGCAGCTACTAGACAACGGCCAGGGAAGCAGCTTCTCATGTAGTGAGTTTTCCAGCAGAGAAAACACATTGATGTGCACAATGGTGCGTTTTGAGATGTCTCAGTGTGGAAAACATGCAGCACTTTACGTCATTAAAAAAAGCACTGCACTATTTTGGTATGATATGAACGAGACTCATGCATAGAATTGATTTCACTGGTGTGCATTATGCAGCTGCAGGAAAAAAAAACAGGTAAACATAAAAGTGCGAATAAGGTTTTGAAAATAAGATATATTATTTTTAACCCCAAAAACGTTTAATCCAAAAATATCTTTTTCATGAATATTGCAATTGTGCAATCATTTGCGAAAAGAACTTAAATGACAGTTTTGCGAAACTGTATGCAAACTGAAACTTGCCTGTTTTGCTCATCTCTAGTCAAGATCCAAATTACCTTCAATATGGAATGTACAAACAACTTGATTTATTTTAATACTCAAAAACAGTTATGTCTTGCCTAAAAATTCCTGTGTATGATTAAATATAAGGTATTATGAAATTGTTCATGGTAAAAGCAAATTAACAACAAACAAGCATTACAATAAAACTTAACAATTTCTGTGGCAGAGATCACAGATAATTGGGACTGTTTTTAGAGTTACATTAATATTTTTTATCCTTTTCAATAAAGACTAATACTCTAATTTCCCCAATTCCAAAAGACTTATTATTGTGTTTGAGCATATTGCTGGAAGTAAGCTCCCATGTGTGCATTGTTCACTAATAAATGATAGACTGCAATAGAGGGGTGTCAGCGTTTCTGATCATACCGTATAGGCAGTTGCTTCTAATTGACATTTTGCACTTTTCTGAAAATCATTCTTTATTTTTGTTTGTGTATTATGTGCTGCTATGCACCTTTATTTTTCTATTATTTTTGTTTGTTCGATGGGAATTAGATTACTGCAGATAGATACACATATCTGTTTCCAAAGAGACAGTAGCCGGTTCCTCCTTAAGATCACCATAATCTCTTTGTTTTGGTTTGTGACAAAGTATGACAGATCTTTTGGAATGATGTGTTGTTTTCTTTTCTTGGGGTGTCATTACTTCCTTTAACCTGAATGACTTACATGTTTCTCTGTGGGTGCCGTACTGTATAATCTTTATCCCTTCTTTCCCTATCCTTGCTTGTCCAGTCCCTGACCAACATTCGAACCCATTTACATTTTCTCCAAATTAAAAATCAGAATAGTATCCAAATGCAAGGATATGTTACAAACTGATTAGTGGAAAGATCATCATTATCATCATAGTTTAACAAGAATTGGGTTTAATCAGGCTAAGTAGTATCACTAAAATTTATTTCCTCCACATTACAAAGTACTGAAAATTCTCACAGATGAGACACATTCTTTTCACATCACTAGCTCCAACCACATTATCTTTTGCCTCCTTCTTGGTTATCTCCTCACTTCCACAGAGCATACTACACCTAGCACAGTTTTATCAGTGATTCTATTCAGTGCCAGAGAAATCAGAAATGGCTACAGATCCTTTTCATCCATTATTTCATTATTCCATGCACCTCTCACCTCTAATCCCTTTCTTGTAACTAATGCATGCATTCCTGAATAATGATAATGCTGTGCCTGAACCTCCATCAGTAGTCAACATGTCACCTAAGTAATAGAAATTCCCTACTCCCTCCAAAGTAACACCACTTGCAATATCTACATTTACATTTACACCAGCACTCTCCACCACGTCCAACACTTTCTAAAAACAAATGTCACACTTGCCACCTGCAGACCATTACAGTGATCCCTTGCTGTATCGCGCTTTGACTTTCGCGGTTTTGCTCTATCGCGGATTTTATATGTAAGCATATGTAAATGTATATTGCGGATTTTTCGCTGATTTATGCGGACAATGGGTCTTTTAATTTATGCTACACGCTTCCTCAGTTTGTTTGCCCAGTTGATTTCATACAAGGGACGGTATTGGCGGATGGCTTAGAAGCTACCCAATCAGAGCACGTATTACATATTAACTAAAACTCCTCAATGCTATAAGATATGCCTCGTGCGCGGTGCTCGATTGTTTGCTTGTCTTTGCCTCTCTCTCACCTCTCTGACATTCTCTGCGCCTGACGGAGGGGGTGTGAGCAGAGGTGCTGTTTGCACAGAAGCTATTTGCCTAGTGGATACGGACGCTCCTCTAAGAAATGCCGCTTTTTCGAGGTGCGTCCAAAAGCACACTTATTGATTTTTTGATTGTTTGCTTTAATCTCAAGCTCTCTTTCTCTCTCTCTGACGTTCTCTGCGCTTGACGGAGGAGATGTGAGCAGAGGGGCTTTTTGCACAGAAGCTGTTTGCTTAGAAGATAGGGACGCTCCTGTAAAAAATGCTGAAAGGCTACCTTCGCATTGATCCCTTCATTGCCGCTGCTTTATCGCGGTGCTTGCATACTTAAAAGCGCAACAGCCCTATTGATTTTTCATTGTTTACTTTACTCTCTCTCTGACATTCTCCGCTCCTTACGCGCACTTTGAAGAGGAAGATATGTTTGCATTCTTTTAATTGTGAGAAAGAACTGTCATCTCTGTCTTGTCATGGAGCACAGTTTAAACTTTAGACTAAAGGGTGTTATTTCATGTCTAGAGGGCTCTAATAATGTTAAAAAATGTATTTAGAAGGTCGTAAACAGGTTTTCTATGCTCTAACTGCGAAAATATTAGATTTATAAATAAAGAATCCTACTTCGTGGAAATTCATTTATCTGTCTGGAGCGGATTAACCGCGATAAACAAGGGTTTACTGTATAACTGTGCGGAGAATATTTATAAACAGTGTGGGAGAGTTTCTAAGGGCTTAAAATATATAAAATAATCATACAAACATATGGTTTCTACTTCGCGGATTTTCACCTATCGCGGGGGGTTCTGGAACGCAACCCCCGCGATCGAGGAGGGATTACTGTACATCGTTTATGCGCCCACTCTTCTGACAAACTGTGCACACTGGGCTGAGTGTCCCTCAGTGCCTCTACTGCACACATGACATGTCCATGCCTCATTCCCTTTTACCTCCATCCATCACCTGTCACCTGCATTTACATGAAGACCATTCGCTTTCAAACTAGCTTTCCATTTCAGTATGTTCTCCCTTAACTGTACATGACTTTTTCATCAGCACACAAGTGCTCTTGTGGCAATCTTTTATGCAATTCTTTGGTCCCAACTTTCCTCAAACTTTTGAAAAGCAAAGGACCCTGAATGGTCATCTTTGAAACGTCGCATTCACCTTTACTTAACCCTATATGTTGTCCCAACCACTGTTTACGTTACGTCATACACTGACTTCACCACAGGCACTCACCATTTGTCCATAACTAAATTTCTCAGCATTATCTCACCATCTCTCATGACACAATGTCTAATGCTCTTGATTTACAAATGCATAATGCAGCTTCTTTCCAATTCTCCTACCTTGGCTTGAAGTTCACATCTGTTTTTCCCTTCCCAGGCATGAAACCAAACCAATTTGTTTTTCCTACAGTCCAACCACTTTTTATGCCTGCTGCAAAAGTTTGTTCAGGCAATACAGTACACTTCAATGGATTAACTTTTCCTTTGTAAACTGGAATTAACTCACTTCTTTTCTAATCTTTAATATTCTAGATTCCTGTATTCACACACAATTATGCTGTGCAGGTGTGTCAAAAATTCAACTTCAGGACGTTCCACTGCCTTCAACATTTATAACACCAAGTGACTCCCCGAGTAGTGGCAAGGATGTCACAAGACTACACATTGGGCAGTTTGTAGTTCAGGACCGACCAGGATCAGACTTGAGACAGGTAAGACTTGGAGACATAGACACAAAAAGATGGTATTTACAAAAACAATAGCGGGTTTAATCTAAAAATAAATTTGGCAGTTCCAAAATGAAAATAATCAAAGACAAAATGTACATACACAAAAACTGTAGTCTTCCTAATTAAAAATACGATCAGGAAGAAACTACACAAAACTAAGTCCTTCCAATGAATCCCAAAAATATTTACAAGCAGAAAAAGCAGTGTACAGTGGAACCTCGGGTCACAAACGTCTCGGACCATATACGAATCAGGATACGACCAATACGTTTGCCAAACATTTGCATCTGCTCATGACCACACACTCAGGTGACAAACAAGCCAGTTTCCCTTCCAGTTTGTACACAACGATGATTTCTGCACGTGTTCAGTCTCTCCCTGTGCATTCCCTGTGCAGCGAGTGAAAGAGAGAGCGCGAGAGAGCGAGAGACAGAGAGCGTGAGAGAGCGAGCAAGCGAGAGAGAGAAAAAGCACGAGAAGGCAGTTAAAGAATGCACCTGGCTTGTTTTTCAAGAGACTGCTTCAAGCATTGTTTTTACCTCGTATTTAATGAAGACTTTTTTCTATTGGATTTTAACCTCCACTTCACTTCTGTTTTTATGGGATCATTAATTTATTGAAGGATTCTGAAAGCACTGCACTTTAATTTGGACTTTGTTTTTGATTGTTGTTTTGTTGATTTTAATAAAAGCACTTGGTACTTTTTTCACCATCCGATTGCTCCATTGTAGTGCCTCACTGTCGTGCTCATCGGTAACATTACCAACAGTGACGGGTTTAAGGGCTCCTGGAAGCAAGATGGGAGCATGCAGCGAACCCGCATCTTCACAGACTTTACCTCAAAACTGTAATCTCCTCTCCACCCAGTTCTTCCTCACTGCCAGAACTCGACTCATGCAAGGTTAGTTTTCTTGGTTGTTTATGGTTAGTTATTGCATAAATTAAGGATTATTCAAATGTCCATTTTTTTCCCTTTGCTTAAAACTCATTAAAAAAATGTTTAGAGAGAGCGGTTCATAAGGCTATAGCGTGAATTCTTGCAATGTTAGTTTTCTCTGTTCAAGGTTTTCTCAGTGTTATTCAATGTTTTTACATTTACTTTACTATTACACTGTGCATTCTATGGTAGAATGAACTATTTTTGTGCTTACAAATCTTTAAAAAAATACATTTACATACAGCTCGTACAGTCCGGAATGGATTAATTGTATTTACATACAATCCTATGGGGGAAATTACTTTGGGGCATGACCAAATCGGGTTGCAACCAGAGTTTTGGAACGAACTACGGTCGTGACCCGAGGTTCCACTGTATATACAAAAACTGCACCACAAATCCTGACTGTATAAATACTTCCCATCAACAACACTACAACTAGGAGATATCTATATTTATAATTATATACAAATAGGTCAAAAAAAATTAAAAGAACACTTTGAAAACACATCAGATCTCAATGGGAAAAAATCCTGCTGGATATTTATAGTGAAATGTACTGGGTAATGTGTTAGGAACAAAAGAATGCCACATTGTTTGATGGAAATGAAAATTATCAACCTACAGAGGGCTGAATTCAAAGACACCCCGAAAATCAAAGTGAAAAAATGATGCAGCAGGCTAATCCAATTTGACGAAATTTCACTGCAGCAACTCAAAATCGTACTCAGTAGTTTGTATGGCCCCCATGTGTTTGTATGCATGCCGGACAATATCAGGGCATGCTCCTAATGAGACGACGGATGGTGTCCAGATCTGGACCAGAGCATCACTGAGCTCCTGGACAGTCTGAGGTGCAAATTGGTGGTGTTGGATGGACCGAAACATAATGTCCCAGAGGTGTTCTATTGGATTTGGGTCAGGTGAGCATGGGGGCCAGTCAATGGTATCAATTCCTTCATCCTCCAGGAACTGTCTGCATACTCTCGCCACATGAGGCCGGGCATTGTCGTGCACCAGGAGGAACCCAGGACCCACTGCACCAGCACAGGGTCTGACAATTGGTCCAAGGATTTCCTCCTGATACCTAATGGCAGTCAAGGTGCCGTTATCTAGCCTGTAGAGGTCTGTGCGTCCCTTCATGGATATGCCACCCCAGACCATCACTGACCAGTCATGCTGAACAATGTTACAGGCAGCATAACATTCTCCATGCCTTCTCCAGACCCTTTCACGTCTGTCACATGTGCTCAGGGTGAACCTTCCCTCATCTGTGAAAAGCACAGGGCACCAGTGGTGGACCTGCCAATTCTGGTATTCTATGACAAATGCCAATCGAGCTGCATGGTGCCGGGCAGTGAGCAAAGGGCCCACTAGAGGACGTTGGGCCCTCAGGCCACCCTCATGAAGTCTGTTTCTGATTATTTAGTCAGGGACACTCACACCAGTGGCCTGCTGGAGGTCATTTTCTATGGCTCTGGCAGTGCTCATCCTGTTCCTCCTTGCCCAAAGGAGCAGATACCGGTCCTGTTGATGGGTTAAGGACCTTCTGTAGGCCCTGTCCAGCTCTCCTAGAGTAACTGCCTGTCTCCTGTAATCTCCTCTATGCCCTTGGGACTGTGCTGGGAGACACAGCAAACCTTCTGGCAATGGCACATATCTTCTGTAGGGTCCAGGTATCACTTCATGCTACCAGTAGTGACAATGCATGTAGCCAAATACAAAACTAGTGAAAAAACAGTCAGTAAAATGTCAGTGGCCTCCACCTATTAAACCATTCCTGTTTTGGGGGTCATCTCATTGTTGCCCCTCTAGTGTACCTGTTGTTCATTTCATAAACACCAAAGCAGCTGAAACTGATTAACCCCCCCCCCCCCTCTGCTACTTAACTGATCAGATCAATATCCCATAAGTTTCATTGACTTGATGCTATAGTCTGATTAAAAAGTGTTCCTTTAATTTTTTGAGCAGTGTATATACAAACAAGGCACAAGCAACTATACTTGGTATACTGTTAGAAACTGCTATGCCAAATTCACTGTCCCCATGACAGAGTCAAAAGTCACAATCCCTATAAGGCAGAAAGTGCCTTTTATAACTGAGCTTGAAACCTTAAGCCAACCCATACTATTCATTCTACCTATAGCGGTTGACACAGGTGCATTCTGTGCACATGCTACACTCAACTCCTGTAAGGCCTGTAATACATAACATAGCAGCCTCATGAACAAGCATACGTTCGCCCTCTACATGCCCCACCAGACAAAGTGATGCCTTCTCTGGAGTTACTGAGGTAAGTTACTTTTTAGAACTTTGCCTCGGGATTCTATCTGGGAATTTTATCTGGAGATCCCTTTCTTGTAAACTAATGCATGCATGCCTGAAATTAACTAAACTAAATGATTCATACTGCTTACTTCGTTAACAGCAGTCAGCTATGGAGATGCTCAACTTTTTGGCTGGGCACGCGCAGCATCCATCAGGCCTGAGGTGGATGAGCGTCTACCCCACCACCAGCGTCACAATGCATGGAACCTGCCAAAACCAAATTTAAAATCCTTATGGAAGCGCACCCCCACATTTCGACAAAACAGGTAAGTGCTTTTACTTTAGAAAATGTTAGTAATTTGTACAATGTTCTTAAGACATTTTCCTTGGTAATGCCTGGCAGGCAGATTAACACACAGCACTCTAGTTGGGTCTGCTGCTTTACCTATGTAGCTCCTTTTAGTACTTTTGCAACTTGCTTATTTGAAAACTTACAGCTTGGTTGTGTTCTCTTCATTTTCTAAATTCGTCATGTCTTTCATCAAGGAATTCTAAATCCCAATGCTATCCATTATGATGTTCCCTTCATTTTACAAATAACTGAAACCTACTACAGTAAATCCTGTCTGTCTTCTGCTATTTGTTTCATGATCATGAAAATATTCTTCTTTTCTTTATCAATCTAATTGACTCAATCTTGGGACTGGCATATACCGTATTTACTCGTGTACCACGCATCGTCGTGTAAGATGCGCACCCTAATTTTTACAAAGAAAATCGTGAAAATCGTTATTCTCCCATGTACGACGCACGTTGTGGTTGTATAGGAAGTGTTTAGAGAGAGAGAGAGAGTGAGTCCACGAGCAAGAGAGAGAGTGCAAGTGCGCAAGCAAGCGAGAGAGAGAGAGGGAGGGCGAGTGCGCGAGCAAGAGAGAGAGAGGGCGAGTGCACGAGCAAGAGAGAGAGAGCGCGAGTGCGCGAGCAAGAGAGAGAGAGCGAGAGTTCAAGTGCGCGAGTAAGAGAGTGAGAGAGAGAGCGCAAGCAAGCAAGCGAGAGTGAGAGAAAGCGCGAGTGAGAGAGCAAGCCCAAGCAGTTTCCTCGTGTATGACCTGATTTTCTAATGCTAATTTTTGGGAAAAAATGTGAGCGTGGTACACGCGTAAATACGGTAGTCAACATCCCTCTGATGTGTCATAAAAAGAGACGAAAAGAGTTTGACTTTAGGTCTTTCTGCTCCAACACACTCTTAATATTCAAGTACAACAATGAGAATTACAAAGTTTAAGAAATAGGAAAACTAGCTGGTGAAACATGAATCTGGTAGAGTAAGGAACACAACAGACTATTTGTTGGTTAGATGAATTGATTGGTGCATGAAAAATGCAAAGTTTATCCCTGAAGAAGCATGTATATCACAATATCATTTGGCTTCAGGATATTTTCAGGAAATTTTTTAGGCATAAAGAAAACTTAGGTATTTACTGAGGATGAATTATACTGTACCCATGACAGGCAGATCTCAACTGCACTGCACAAATCTCCCAAATCTAATATTAGGACAAGTGTAGTCGTTTCTTAAAACAAATATAGCATACAAACAGTAAACGATGCAAAGATAAACTGTGAAAGTTATGCAATTAATTTCAAATCTTTCATATGTTACTATCAAAACATGCAAATCTATTCACACCAAAACAAAGAGTATAATATACCATAAATAATTAGATGGCTTTACCTAATATGAATTGTTTGGCAGGCGTTCAGCATTGCAGAAGTCATTATCTCTGTGGTGATACTCTCAGCAAAGCTTGCACCATCATGTCCAATTCCACTGTCTGCATTGAGACTAGTGCTACTAATTTCTCTTTTAGCTTTCTCAATAGCAGATGATACTATTTGCTCAGCAAAAAGAGACTTTTGTTCCAGGTCAATATGAATTTTAGGAATACCATACCCACATCCATTTGTTTTACTGCAGCAGGGTTCAGATTTTTGGTCACAATCTTGCTTGTTCTCTTTTGAAACCTGTTGCACTACTTGTGCTGCCCTATGGTTGCTATTGGTCCCAAAATAGAATGGATGCTCTTTGTGTGTACAATATCCACAGGTATTGTGAACTAAAGCAGTCTTTAAAGAAGTTTCAGATAGACTTTTAGCATCTGTTTGACTATCCGTTTTCCTTCTGTCTTCTGTAGAAATAGTCATTTCTAATGTATCATCCACTATTTTCCTAGCATAATGCTCAATGACTTGAATAACACTATCACTATAATGACAATCATTTAAACTCCCCGTACTGTGATACTGTTTGTTTTTTGGCTTGTAAGGTAAAAGTGAGCAAGAGAAATTTGTTTTAATAAAGTTTTCTGCTATACCTTCTAATTTAGACTTTTTATACAGGCAAGAATCTGTAAGAGACTTTGGTAATCTTAGTGAGGATGATCGCAATTTTCTTGTAACATCATATGTAATACTGTATGCCAAAGACTCTGCATATGCAAGTAATTTCATATGTTCTGTGGGGCTCATTTCCTCAGTAGGACGACATGTGCAAAGATGGGAATCCTGGTCACTGTTTACTTTTCCATTTATCTTCATGCTTTGGTTATGTTCAACTGTAAGAAATCTTAACAATTCATTTCTACTTTCAAATGGTGGCCTTCTTGTTGAATATAACCTCAAGTTACATCTCTGTTTAATTTTTCTTGCAGCTTGAGCTAAACCAGACTTGACGGATCTATAAGCAAGTTTACTGGCATACTGATCCAACACTAGTTCACTGTTCTCATCTTCTCGCTTCAACACCTTAATGACATGCCCAGCATACTCATCAGACACACTTTCATAACTTGGGCATTTGGATACAAAGTCACTCCTGTCACTAGAACTAGAAAAGCCAAGTACTGATGACAAGACCTCATTAGAAGTTCTTTCAGCCAAGCAGTATATTCTTTCATGTTCATGTTTTTTCTTTTTACTGTCTTGCTGAGAACAGTATGACAGAATATCGTCATGTCTTTTTAAAGGTTTACGTCTACATTGATTTAAGCTTATCATTTTCTTCACATCACTAATTACTTCTCCTGCAATTTCACCGGCATATGTCCATAATGAATTTAAGGAATGCTCAGGGAACTGCCCCACAAATGGATTACATAAAGATCTGGCTCTGCTTTCATCGTTTCTTTCATCTTTGCAGAGAGTAGACATTCCAGTTGCCATAGAAACTATGTGACAAGCTAAATGGTCTGCATAGGACACAGCACCTTTATCAACATCTGACTCCATAGTAGTCATATGATCTTTACCAGGCTTCACCACATGAATAACAGATTGATTTTCTTCGTCTTCCTCATCTTCACTACCTTCTAGCTCATCAGAAAGCGATCGCATCAGTCGTAACATAAAATCTGTCTTCTCAGTTTCAGGGCTAATTTCTGGTCCACAAACATCTGACTGACTGTGTGGTGTTGATGGAGGTGGAGCAGGAGAAAACTCTTTGGCTAACTTTCCTTTCAGTTGCTTTGAGAACTGTTTAATCTTTTTATTCTGGCATATGTGCTGAGGCTGCTGAGGAGTTGATGGAGGAGTGCCTGGAGATCCTGTGAAGTTCCTTTCGATACAATCCATACCATACAGTACCTTCATATTAGAGTAGTTACTTGGAGATGGCATGGATGCCTCACAACCTGGAATTTCTAATGTATTTCTTAAGTCTTGGATTCCCTGAGTGTCCTCATTTCTACGCTCTCTGTTCTGCGATTCTTTTAGACAGCTTGGTAGACCAGCACTCCTGAAACTTAACATTTTTCGGTCAGACCTTCTGATTTCATTATTACCATGCAGTAATATGCAATTGGACACATCATCTGTGTAATCTTTGTTTTGCCCAGGGCAAACTGGATTGCATGAGATGCTAGTATTGCAATGGCCTAGTGATTTTATACACTTAAAAGTTTTCACCTCCATTGGAAATGCTACATCCTGTTCAGTCACTGACAGTGCAATCTGGTCAAGGTAAGGATTGGAAACTGTCGGTTTGACTTTCTCGTGAGTATGTTTGAATACTGGTTGTGTTAAATTCTCTGGATATGGAGTTTGAGATGTTAACTGTTTGACAGAAGGCATTTTATCAATTATTTTCTTGCCCACATATTCAGCACATTCTTCCATAGTTTTCTTTACTTTGGAAGAAGCCACTAATTCAAATCCTTCATTAACCACTAAGTCTACCATAGCTCCTGAGCAGTTCCCTCTTCCGGATGCTGTCTCAGAAGATTTGTGCTCCACTTTATCTTTGTTTTTGCTCAAGTCTAATTTATGTTCAAATGTATATGTGGCACTTGGTAAAAATGGATCAGTCCCTTGAATGTGGCAGCCATTTCCCACCAGCGACCTCTGTTCTTGAAAGGCAGTGTTACTTTTGATCTTAGGAGCTTCATTTGCTTTCTCTCGGACTTCAGAATAGCAATTATATGATTTAGCTGATCCAATTTCACTTAAAGCCTTGTTGTCAGAAATGATTTTTCCTGCAATAGGTAGAGGAGCACAACTTGCAACACCTGATGCACAAAGTAATCCAAGATGAACAGATGTCTGAAAGTGATCTGATGTGTGCTGTAATCCAAAATGATTTGATGATGTATTACAGGTGTTTGTGGCTTGTGCTGCACTTTCTGCTCTAACATATCGAATATTATCTAAAGAAACACTGATGGCAGCTTGAGTTGTAAATGTGACATCTGCTTGAGACAGCTCAATAAATGCCTCTTGGAGTACAGACTCAGATAAGTCATTGGCATAAGACAAGACTACTTTCTCCTCTTCCTCCAAAGACCAGTGTTTTGGAGAAGAGGGAGTGGGTGGGTGTGAAAACTGGCATACTTCCATGATTCCCTCAAAAACCAATTCTTCTGCTAAATCTGCAGCAAACCGGGCAACTGTGTTGTTGAAGATCTGTTTCTTAACAAAGCAAAATTCTTTGAGAGCTCCTGATAAAGCTTCTCCTACAAGAAAACTTGCTAAGCCATTTATAGCCCGTTCTTTCAGTACATAAGCATGTCTCATTCCAATCTCGTGAAAGGCCATTTGAAATACTGAAGTAGTAAGTCTTGCAGCAAGATGACAAAGCTTACTCGTACAAGATGAGACGCCTTTTTGTAAATCTTTAAAGGCACTTCCAATGCTTTTTTCAACTAGGTCAGTAGCAAACCTTTGAATTCCATCTTTAAATGTTTGTGATGTATATTTTAGTTTTGTAATACTATCTGTCGGCTGAAAATCAGCTAGTTTCATAAAATGTCCATCACTATTTTTAAATTTCATGTGACAAACACAACTTAAGTTTTTATTCACGTTCATGTCTGCTGAGGAATTATATCCAAAAACTGAACTCATAATGTCATGAGAAATGCTACTTGCATAATCAGAGTATGTTTTATAAAGTGCACAGAGCTCTTGAGGCTTCTTTATTTCTGAATGTTCTTCATTTGTTTTACAGAAAGAATCAGCAGCAGTACAATTGCTCAGAGGACTGAAAGCAGAAGAACGAATTGGACTGAACAACGCTCCCGGGTCTTCTCCTGAAGTCTTAACTGGCCAAGGTGAATCTGGTCCATCAGATATTATACTGTAGGGTGAGTCTGGTTTTAGAGGTGTGGGTTTTTTTACATTTGCAGGAAGAATGGAATGATCAAATCTATGGGGATTCATTGCAGCAGTAGCACAACAGCCCTGAGTAGCCATTTTTCTTTTCTGTGTTTGACTGCAGGTGGTCTTTTCTACCAGGGGTTTTGGATTTTTTTCTGAAAGATGATCCAATTCATCAAACTGATCAAAGCTATCAAAAAATTCACTCAGTTCTGAATCAGAGTCCTCAACTCCATCTTTAAGGACTGGTAACTTTGGGATTTCAATTTTAGCTTCTAGGCTTCTCTGGTATCCTTCTTCATCTAAAAAGATAATTGGACTAGGGCTTGAACATTCAGATTCATCTGACTCAGTCAAGGAAATTGAGGTAATACTTCTCTGCTTAAAGTCATTTTGAATTTTCTGGGGGCTGTAGGTTCTGTAGGTTTGTGGACTCCCTGTACATTCATCTGTTGTTTTAATTGAATCCTTCCTAGAAGAAGATGCATCTGGAAACAAAGCACTAAATTTAGATAACTTCTTTTGGCAAGAGCTCATGATGATCTTTGAACCGGATGTATCAGTGCACTGAGATGACACTGTCTGTGAGCCGACATCACGCAGCTTAGATTGGCTGTTGTAAATCGTAGCTAAAGATATAAACAAAAATGGAACAAGTTAATACATTCAAACTCAGTTATATAAAATCCGTGCACTGGCATTAGTTTTTGTCCTTTTAGAATAACTTCACTGTTGGACACATAAGACTTAACTTTAAACAATCAATTTTACAATTTAAATTTAATTTACATATGTTAAATACTAACAATTATGCTGAATTTTATACAAAAAAACTTCAAAGATGTTAGCTATGCTAATCATACTGTACTTAACATTCAGTAGCAAAGACTTAATGATGCTGAACTTAATAACTGTATGCCACACTGTGGGTAATTCGGATTATGCTCAACTATAAAATATAACTTTGCATTTATTTTGACACTTGATATTTGAATGTTTTTTGCCACTGGAGTACTGTACGTATTTGTTATATAATTTGCACATTTGCTCTATGGCTGCCTTTTTCTCCCAATTTAATTTTTTTTTTTTCAAATCAGCACCGACTGCCCGAGCACAGAAAACCCACAGATGGTTAACTTTTACCTAGAGATAGACATCTAGCCATTGTAACTATTTTTGTGAAAGGCACATAAGAAAAAATGTAAACGTTTAAAGAACCCTCAACATTTTTGTATAGTTGATAAATTAAACCTTACCATTATTGTCGGAGCTAATGTCTTCTTCTTCTTCCAAGTGCTCAAATGCTGTGACAAAGTCATCTTCAATTGACGACACAGACTGGTTAGTATCATCATCATCTCCTTGGCAATGATCAGAATGATTTTTGAGTAAGGAATGCAGCTCCAATGCAAACCTTATTCCATTAATGTACTTGCAGAGCAGGTTAAACACAGTGTTTTCTTTATTACTCTGCGGCATAGGGGAGTATTTCAAGACACAAACAGCCTTTGGCCACTGGGGCTAAACAGAGAAAATGTGAACATTTACATATTATGTTGAATGCTAGATGGGAAAATTTTAAAGAAAAGAAAGAATGCAATCCTATTAAGCAAATATATTCTTAAGACAAAATACAATTAAAGTGAGATATCAACAATTTTTTAAAAGATTAAAATCAGATATTTTAATGTGTGCACAAAGCTGCTAGAAATGTTAGTCCATAGTAGCCACAGTATTGTTCTGTGCCATGGTCTCCTAAGGAAACAGCTTAAGCTCAAAAGATGCACAGTGCCTGAACAAACAAATCAGGAAATCCTACTCCATCACAGCGCTACCCCTAGACACATTGGAAGCTGTTGTGGAAAAGAGAGGATGGTGACCAAATTGGGCATTATCATGGCAAATTCCCCCCATTCCGTCCAGGAGGTGCTCTCTGAGAGCACTTTTAGCCACAGGTTCATTTCACCACTGTGTGCTAAGAAGCACCTCTGGTGGTCTTTTCTGCCCACTCCTATCAGGCAATTCAATGCTTCCTCCCGATGTTCCAAACTAAATATTTATACTCTTTGAATTTAACTTGCAAATTGTGCATAATATACATTTACTTATCTATATACTGATTTATTGTATTATTTGCCCTGTGAATCTGTATCTCTGTTTTTGCTACTGCATGCATTTACATTTCCTCTTGGGATTAATAAGGTTTTTCTAATCTAAAATATAGCATCTTTGGAAAAAAACTAAAGTGACACTGGTAAAACCACAAAAAAAAAATATATATGGTACAACCTTGATTATCTGTCTCTCAATTAACCATCGGTTTCCATTAATCACAGGGCAAAAAAAAAACACTGTGCATGCCAGTGTCTACCTATTACTACTGCCGCACGATACACTGCGAGATATGCACATTGGAACAACTCTCCCTTTTACTAGTACGCAGTGTTTTTCACCAGCACCACGTGTCATGCCGCATTTTTAAATCACAGTGTCAGTTACATACCGTTTGTCTTTTGTTATAATTAAATTCATAAACTTATGAGTGTAGTGTTGGAATTGTCAAAAATACCAAAATTATTAAATGTTTACGAAACAGCAAAAGCGCTTTAAGTATTGCTTCAATTTACGGAGTAGGAAGAACAACAGTGAACGATATAAAACATGATGCCAGCAAAACTGAAAAACGTGTCAAAAAAGGAAACCACTGACGGTAAAGTAATTCTGTATTAATGTTAAAGTTCTTCTGCATTGTATTTTCTTTTTGAAATCTGTTATGTTTTGTTAATGCTTTGTGATGTGCTGTACAGGAGCAGAAAGGACAGAATGCTGTGTAAGTGATAGGACTGGTGAAGAGCAGACAGACCGCTTAGGAGATGATGATAGGAGAAGTTATGAGAAAAAAGAAGATGTGGCAGAAGGAAGTTTTGAGTAGGGAGTCAGGAGACAATAAGCAGGAGAGTTTGTGGTATAGAAAAAGACAGAACGTGAGCTGCAGGAGATAATTATTGGTAGGGAAAGCTTTCTTTTGTTTTGGAGATGTGGTCTGTAACCCAAATTACGGAGTATAAGACAAGGCACTGTTTGTTAAGGAACAAAGACTCCGAGTAAAATGTAGAAAACTCCAATACATCTGAGTAGTATATTCTTATTACACTGGTCGCTACAATATATAAATTAAGTTTGTTAACACTACAGTATATTTTGTTAATATAGTTTTATTTTTGTAAATAAATAACTATTCACTAAACTAATATACTGTATATCATTTTTAAAGTAGCTGTTCTGTTTGCCATCTTTTCTCTTATCCATCATGGCCTCTGTCCTGACTCGACAGATAATTGAGATTTTACTGCATATATGTTCAATACAAGTCCAAGTTCACTTTGAGCATAAATCAACTCCTACATTTGGACCGTGAGAAAAAAAAATGCTTATAATTCAATTTACAGGACCAGACTGTAAAATGTATTTTATGGCATCACTGATAATATCTTAATTCAAGCATTTTGGCAGAGTTAAACCGGTAAACTTGGCACCTATCTACGACTAAACAGTTAAGATATTTCTAACACGTGGTTAAGAAAATCAAACTCTTGTTATGTTACTAAATTAAATGATAGTGTTGCAATATGTGGTAATTTTCCTGTTCTGTTGCCCTTTTACAGATTCAGCAACATATAACACATATAATCTTAATACTTATTTTTCATTACTACAACTTTCTTTTAGTAATTGTGTCAAGCTAGCCAGCTCCAAAAGACGCATGTTGTTTGAGGTAGCTAAGTATGCTTTCCTGACATTTAAAATGCTCTTTAAAATTTTGAGTCTAAAGCTGTAATAATAATAATAAATAGAAAACAAGAAATATGGCAGTTATTTCCCATTATATTTAATGAGAAAATGAACCGAATTTTGTTTGCTACAATTAATACAACAGCAAATCAGGGATCTGAGGTTCAAGAGTGAAACAGAACTGGATCGGAAACAAAATGATATTTTTATGGCACTGGAGAAAAATCTGTTGATAGTACGCCTGTTAACCAAAATGCAATGCAGTTTAATAACTGACGATACAAAGTAAGAATTAAAAATGATAACGCTGATCGTAGAATAGATGTGCAAAACACAGAAGTATTGCAACATTGCATGTCTGGAGGAACATGAAGCTGAAATCTGACTGAACTAGTATACATACAAGAATCAAAACCAATATACATAAATGTTTAAAATGGGTTGGATAATTATTCTCGTATTTAACAAAGAATAAAAACCTTACACAAAAGAAAGATTTCTATTTGTGTACCAACTGATGTTTTTGTTGCAGTATTAAAGCTCTCACATGAACATTGAATGTTTAACATCTCAAGTACCTGAGAAGTAGACATTTTGCCTAGATTTTTCTTCACATCTTTTATTAGCAACACTTCTTCCTCCTTGAGTGTTTGAATATTTAATGATCTCAGCAAGTCACAAATATCAGTTGATAATGTAGACTGGGCCTGAAATTGAAAAGAATGATGGTAATGAAAATTTAAAAATAGTACAAAAAGAGTAACTTCTGTAAGCCACATTGGACTCAGTATAGTTTTTATGCAAGAGTATCTTATTAAAGGGCAGAAGATAAAACTGGGTTATACTATAGTTTTCTAGAAGACAGTTAAATACAAAAAATGAAACAAATTCCTGTAGACACAAATAAACAAAGATCACAAAATTATTGAAATTTCTTCTTATTTTAATATGAAAAGGATTGTAATAAAATTGTAAATACTGCTTTATGTAAACTTATATATATATATCAATCCAATCCAATAAGAAAGTAATGTCTTGTAGTGCAATCAGTTTATAAAACAAGGAACGTCACAAAGCTTTAACTTTTTCTACATAGCACCCAATGACCAGAACCAAGCCAGGCACACAAATCAGCAGTCTTTTCTGCAGCCCAGACAAAGTGACAAACTGATCATGCAATGGACATACCAGTCAAATGTGCCCAGACTACTAAACCAATGCTCTAACCCTGAAAGCTCTTTTACGTTTTAGTTAAAGATGCCATACACTGTAAAAATGATAAAACTGTAGTCTGACAAGAAATCCTCACCATCAGATATCATATGTGCACTGGTGACCTGTTTGTAATGCACGAGAGTGTGAGGCATATCAAGCAGACATTTTTAAATCAATCATTTAAATAAAGTGTGCATTTTAATAGAGATATATGTTACATACAGAAAAACATCAAATAATCATTCCCTTCATTAGGTTTTTGTTCATTTATCTGTGTTTCATGAGGTAATGTCTCCTTCATTAAATATATATAAATATTATATTCTCTACCTGCATGTGACCAGTGTAAAATAAATAAGAGGTTGCACACTCTTGGCATTCTCTCGATGAGCTTCAACAGGTAGTCACCTGAAATGGTTTTCACTTCACAGGTGTGCCTTATCAGGGTTATTTAGTGGAATTTCTTGCTTTATCAATGGGGTTCGGGACCAGCAGTTTTGCTGTGCAGAAGTCAGGTTAGTTGGACGATCATTTATTTTTCAACAGGACAATGACCCCAAACACACCTCCAGGCTGTGTAAGGGCTATTTGACCAAGAAGGAGAGTGATGGAGTGCTGTAAATGGTCATGAAAATAAAGAAAACACATTGAATGAGAAGGTGTGTCCAAACTTTTGGCCTGTACTGTACTGAAGGTGACTACCTGTTGAAGCTCATCGAGAGAATGCCAAGAGTGTGCAAAGCAGTAATCAGAGCAAAGGGTGGCTATTTTGAAGAAACTGGAATATAAAACATGTTTTCAGTTATTTCACCTTTTTTTGTTAAGTACATAACTCCACATGTTTTCATTCATAGTTTTGATGCCTTCAGTGAGAATCTACCAATGTAAATGGTCATGAAAATAAAAAAACACATTGAATGAGGAGGTGTGTCCAAACTTTTGGCCTGTACTGTATATGGATAAAATGCATTATAACTCATAACTTAACATTTAATGTCAAAAGAGCCAAGCCTGTATATCAATCACTAACTGGTGTGGTTTGTGAGACAGGGATAGGAAACTATTCTGAGCAGGTCTGAAGCAAGTACTAAATGGAAGAGCCATACAAAATCCACTGCAGTTAGTTTCTCACCTGACTTCTTCAACTGTAAAAACAGTCAAGCATAAAGTACTGCAAGAGTACTCAAACTTTCCTAATGCAACATTTCTGGGTTGAAAAATTGATGTATTTGGTAGTTTTAATGCATTTCATTATAAAGGGACATCAGCAGCCATAAGCTCTACTGTAAAACGTAAGAGCGGGCTAGTTATTTTTAAAATATATTTTATAAAATATGCTTCAGTTAAGAATGCAATTTCATGTGACAAACTAATATATACCATGCCTGTGAAGGATGAAGGATTGAAAAATAAACTTATTCTTTAAAAAGGAGGATGTTTTAACAGTCATAGTATTTATAGTAGCATTGGCTTACGGAAATAAATAGTTGCAGTGAAGAGAGTTTCTTAGGGAGACAGACAGTCTTACTGACTTAAAGAAAATCTAGTAGGAAATAAAAACACTTTCAACAAGCAGCTTAAAGTGAGAAAGCAGCAGAAGGCAGAAAATATTTAGTAGTGAGCGCACCTCAAACAGTTAGTACAGGTGCTTAGAGAGACCAGTAAGCATTAAACAGGTAACACAGTCTGTTAAACTAATAACTAAATTATATACTATTTAAATTGTACATAATTTACAACTTAACAAAATACTGAACTTCCCTCCTTTTACCCCTCCATGCTCCTGGCTTGTGCCCAAGGTACCTAAGCTAACAAGTAATCCTTTACTTCCTTCTTTACTGGAAAACCCACTATCTTCTTTTCTGTTAAGAGATATGAAGAAGGCTAATAATTTACATACTGGTCACTGCTGACATTTATCATCCACATGCTGCAGAGACACAAACACCCCAAACACACTCGTACTTGACATTGTTCCGGGGTAGGTGAAAAACACCAAAAACCCCTCTAAAATGAAAAATGATGAAAAACATCTACTTGATACCTTTATGGCAATGAAAAGCATTTTTTTGGAGCAAATATTATATTATAATCAAGTTTCACACATAGACGAAATGCAGCACCACTCATTGCAATCTACCAGCAGAGATGATGACAGCACGCAGCACACGCTGGGCACCTCCTCCGCAGATAGGATAACATAGTAAGGGATCCACTATGACAACTAAGTTCTTCTCATAAGAAGTAAATTCAAATTTGAGGCCTCTCGATGTACATGGTCATGTACAATTGTCTAAATGTCGTCTCCAAACTCTGTTTGTGTGTGTGTGTGTGTGTGTGTGTGTGTGTGTGTGTGTGTGTGCGCATGCTTGTATGCTGTATGACGAACAGTCACCTCATTCTGTTTTATATTCTAAATTGTATCAAATGCTTCTAGGACTTCTAAAATGAGCAAAACATTTTTTTAGAAATTGGGCACTGGGTTACTCACTTCATATTATGGTCTATGTTCAGCCCTATGCTCCTTTTACTGGTAGCATTGTGCTTTTATTTTAACAAGGTGCCACATGACATTTATGCAGGTTCAACTGTATTGCAGTATGCACAGCAAGCTATTGTGAGATTTGGTGAAGTGATTACAAAGCAATACATGATGCATAAAATGGTACAGCATTATGAAATGTTGATCCATAAAACTTGTATTCATCGCAACTAACATTCTGCAAGTTAATAAGAACCAAGACCTTAAGTTACACCTCTAATCATCTGCCTAATTCTCTTGTGAAAACAGGTAAAATTGTCCCGCAACACATACAAAAATGTTAACAGGCAAATAATGATTTTACTTATTTGATTAGCCATTCATTAAAAATTGCACATCATCTAGAGAAACCAGGCAACAGTTCTAAATGAGACAGTGCATCAAACTATCCAATGGTGAAAGGGTCTTGTCTTGTTTATGTCCATTGTCAGACTTAGTGTCTAAATCGAACAGAATGCTGACAACTAGTTTAAACTCTACTTAAATTCTTGAACTTCACTTGAAAAAGGCTAATTACATACATATATATGGAAAACTGGAGACATTTCCTTATCCAAATCAAAATGAATACAGAGAACAGACAAGCAGATTATGTTACTGACTTACTTTAAGTCCACCATTTCAAGAAAATGTGCTAAAACAGAATAAATTAATGGCTGGCCAAAAGTTCTAAAGGGTACGAAAAACAATGAATTGATTTCCAATTTAAAAAGACAGTTGCCTGCTTATAATACAAACTGCGCAACAGCATAGGCAGTAGACAGAAGTACTTACCTGTGTGAAAACATCTACTTCTCCACATGAATTTGGCACACTCACAAAATTAATCTGTCAAATGAAAAACAAATTAGTATGCACTTAAATTGTACTAATAATTTACACAACTCCATATAAATGTAAAACATATAGCTGAAAATATAAGCTTGAATTAACATGTATGTCACTTTTTTACTATAAAGATTCTGCCCAATAAAGTAATCTATACTTTGAATGAATTTAAGAGTCTGTCAATATTATCATCTATACTAATAAAAGGCAAAGCCCTCACTGACTGACTCACTGACTCATCACTAATTTTCCAACTTCCCGGGTAGGTAGAAGGCTGAAATTTGGCAGGCTCATTCCTTACAGCTTACTTACAAAAGCTGGGCAGGTTTCATTTCTAAATTCTACGCATAATGGTCATAACTAGAAGCTATTTTTCTCCATTTACTGTAATGGAGTTGAGCTCGAAAGCCGTGGGGGGCGGAGTTTCATGTGACATCATCACGCCTCTCACGTAATCACGCATTACGTAGAAAACCAGGAAGAGCTACAAAAAGCGCTGAAGAAAACATGCATTATATAATTAAGAAGGCAGTGAAACAAATAGAAGCGAGTGAGTGACATATAAAACCATATTCAGCGGCTCACGTGAACTGACGCAGTACGCAGACAAAAAGCAACAGTTCCAAAGAGTGCTGAACAAAAACCGAATTACACTGCTACACTCAAATAGATAAACCACACGCCGTGGCGCAATAGTAAGAGCCTTCGCCTGTAGCGCCGACGTCCGAGGTTTGATTCCCGAGAGGGGATGCACTAAGTATGTACGGCGCTTCTCGATTCATTTTAGCCTCGCATCCCCTTGGTTTGAGACGTATGAAAACATATGCGGTTAACTCAGAAAGACAGATCACCAATTGAAGCTTCATGAATAATGGATACTTTATTCGCGATCAATGATTGTTTTGGTAAAGCCATACTCAGTGTATTCATTAGATGAACGGTAAAAAAGTAAGAGCGAGGGGAGGGTAACTTACTGAGGCACACAGGCAAAACCACAATAGCACGCTGGCTCGATGTACTGTAGTGCTGCGCCAACTCGATCTGAATTGTGCAATCACATTCGAAAAAATATTTCTTTTCAAGTTCTATTTAGTCCATATGTGTCAAACTCAAGGCCCACGGGCCACATCTGGCCTGGCGTGTAATTATATCCGGCCCGCGAGATCATTTTATATACTGTATTATTGTTATTAATGGCCCGGGGATATGAAGCGCTGGTAACACAATAAACTGCAGATCCCATAATGCAGCGCTTCAGCTGCCTTGCCGAACACTTACCGCGTTAATCAAGTCTAGTTTATGATGCTGTAAGTTATTGCGAAGCTAGCCCACACGATGCCGAAGAGAAAAGGTGATTCTGAACATAGAGCCTTTAAAAACCGATGGGAGGCTGAGTATATGTTTACTGACATTGACCAGGCAGTGTGTGTGCTCCGAGAGCGTGGGTGGACGCGACAGCACCATCTAAGAAGATTCATATTTGTCGCGGATGTAAATCGCTGTATGCAGCGTGTAAAACGCTGTATTGTATGTTGCCCTCTCCAGAGTTACACCTTTTCATTCACCTACAGTCGTATACACAATGAAGTAACCAGTCTTTAAAAACCGAGTTTTGTAGTTTTTACAACGAAAATTAGAGTACAGTGATCCCTTGCTGTATCGCGCTTTGACTTTCGCGGTTTTGCTCTATCGCGGATTTTATATGTAAGCATATGTAAATGTATATTGCGGATTTTTCGCTGATTCACGGATTTCTGCGGACAATGGGTCTTTTAATTTATGGTACATGCTTCTTCAGTTTGTTTGCCCAGTTGATTTCATACAAGGGACGCTATTGGCAGATGGCTTAGAAGCTACCCAATCAGAGCACGTATTACATATTAACTAAAACTCCTCAATGCTATAAGATATGCCTTCTGCGCGGTGCTCGATTGTTTGCTTGTCTCTGCCTCTATCTCACCCTCTCTGACATTCTCTGCGCCTGACGGAGGGGCTGTGAGCAGAGGTGCTGTTTGTACAGAAGCTTTTTGCCTAGTGGATACGGACGATCCTCTAAGAAATGCCGCTTTATCGAGGTGCGTCCAAAAGCACACTTATTGATTTTTTGATTGTTTGCTTTAATCTCGCGCTTGCTCTCTCTCTCTCTCTTTGACGTTCTCTGCGCTTGACGGAGGAGATGTGAGCAGAGGGGCTTTTTGCACAGAGGCTGTTTGCTTAGAAGATAGGGATGCTCCTGTAAAAAATGCTGAAAGGCTACCTTCGCATTGATCCCTTCATTGCCGCTGCTTTATCGCGGTGCTTGCATACTTAAAAGCGCAACAGCCCTATTGATTTTTCATTGTTTACTTTACTCTCTCTCTCTGACATTCTCCGCTCCTTACGCACTTTGAAGAGGAAGATATGTTTGCATTCTTTTAATTGTGAGAAAGAACTGTCATCTCTGTCTTGTCATGGAGCACAGTTTAAACTTTTGACTAAAGGGTGTTATTTCATGTCTAGAGGGCTCTAATAATGTTAAAAAACATATTTAGAAGGTCGTAAACAGGTTTTCTGTGCTCTAACTGCGAATAATATTACATTTATAAATAAAGAATCCTACTTCATGGAAATTCATTTATCTGTCTGGAGCGGATTAACCGCGATAAACAAGGGTTTACTGTATAACTGTGCGGAGAATATTTATAAACAGTGTGGGAGAGTTTCTAAGGGCTTAAAATATATAAAAATGATCATACAAACATATGGTTTCTACTTCGCGGATTTTCACCTATCGCGGGGGGTTCTGGAACGCAACCCCCGCGATCGAGGAGGGATTACTGTACTGGGAAGGAGTAGGCGATAGGTATCATCTACGAAAATATATACATTTTTGTTATAACAATGTACGAGCTGAAATCATTGAGTATGTCACTCACTTTGCAAAAAACAATCAAAAACCTGCCTTGAGAGTCCAAAGCAAGCACATAGGCTTGCACTTTCAGTGTACCAGAAGTATGGAGTCTCATAGGTGTCACCCAAAAAAAAAAAAATCTGTTTAAACAAATTACATAATTCATTTGAATGGATTATTTTTTATTTGCGAAAGAAGCATATACCTATCGGGCAACTTGGTTGGTGGTCCTTGATTCTAAAGCACTTTTTTTTTTTCATTATTTGAAACACTCGCACAGAACCCCACCTCATAACCCCACTCCATCCTACCCCAACTTGTGTAAGAAGTATGTACAATAATGACAACAATGTTAAAGCACTGATAAAGCGTAAAGGAGATGCTGTGCCTGCCCGTAAATCCCAACCGTTCTATTCAAACCAATGTATACATCTGAAATGACCATAACTGGGTAAAAAACAAAGAGAAAAGTCTCTTAGCAGCTAATTCCAAAAATACAGGAATTCAGAGAAGGCAAGTCTACACACTGCCTTTGAAAAAGAGAACAAGAGCTACTTGATGATACCTGAGATGGATAGTGATGTAAATCCACTGGAGTGGTGGAAAACAAACTTGCAAAAAATTACCTGTGCATCCCTGCCTCAAGTTGCCCTTCTTAGCGGACTTTCAGCACTGGAGAAAATGATGTAACAGGTAACAGTGCAGCTGTGAAGCCAGATTTTGTGGACTGACTGGTGCTTCTGTCACACTTGAAGTTTCCTCAGTAGAATTTTACAATTGTTTTATTTTTTCTGATATCTTTGTGCAATATTGGACAGATCTTGAAGTTAGTTAGTTGTTTTAAAATGTTTTTTTTTTTGTGTCTTTGTAAAATATATGACAGAACTTGTTTGCAAATGCAATAGTTTTTTTTTCCTGTGCAGTATCTGATAGAACTTTGGATTTTTACACTATAGTACAGTATGTTACATTTTTGTTCTTGCTTGTATGCTGCACAATTCATCTTACAGCAGAACAGTTTAAATTTATTCACACTCTAATGTTCATGCCCTGTAGTTCAGGGGTCACCAACTCCAGTCCTGGAGGACCACCGTGGCTGCAGGTTTTCATTCTAACCCTTTTCTTAATGAGTGTCTTGTTTTTGCTCGTAATTAACTTCTTTTGAACTAATTTGAACAAACTTGATCTTGAAGACTCAGACCCCTTAATTGTTTCCTTTTCCCTTAATTAGCAGCCAAACAATAATTTGCACCATGAGAGCAGCAG
This sequence comes from Polypterus senegalus, assembly GCF_016835505.1. Classification (NCBI taxonomy): domain Eukaryota; kingdom Metazoa; phylum Chordata; class Cladistia; order Polypteriformes; family Polypteridae; genus Polypterus; species Polypterus senegalus. The sequence goes on from NC_053155.1 coordinate 214,062,342, forward strand.
CAAGCCATGGAATTAAAGAATTGGCTTAATTAACGACAAGAATTGGCACCTCATTAAGCAGCTGGTCGGAATAAAATTGGTTGGAGTTTGAGGCCCTGCCTTAGTTGGTCTTCTGTTGGCTTACTCAGTTCACATTTCATTTCTGTTTGGGTTTCGTTTAAGGAAAGAAATGAAGTATTTCAGAGGAACGATGAAGAAATTCAGAGGAACAAATCTTAAAAAAGCAATTCAATTAAAATGAATTCACAAGAAGTTAATTAGCAGTACAAACAGGGCACTCATTAAAAAAAGGGTTAGAATGAAAACCTGCAGCCACGGTGGTCCTCCAGGACAGGAGTAGGCGACCCCTATTGTAGTTCAATTATGATTAATATTTTATTCCCTTTGGCTTCATATTTTGTTTACATTGAGGATATGTGTCAGTTTTAAATGCTCTCATTATAATAATTTTGTTGGTATTTTGTGTAAACCATGTAAATAACTTTGAAATGGTTTATTCTTACTTGCACTGTTTGATCTCAGCAATACTTTGACTGGTGATTTTAATCGTTTTTGTGTTGTTTTACTATAGTTTTAAGTAAATAAAATTAGTTTTTCTTAACTGTTGTTTCCAATAATCTCATTAGTAAGCTAAAATTAATATTAGATTATCAAGACCAAGGTAGATCAGTAAGACTTTTACAAACATGTTTTTAAAGAATACAAAATATAGTCTAATTATCGTTATCTTCAAAGTCCCAGAACATATTGGGATATAATTTTTGCCAATATCACACACCCCTAAGTGCTGAGATAAAAACACATGAATACATGGAAAAGTACGCTAAGTCCACACTGAAAGTACAGTAAACAGAAGGAGCTGAATTCAAGCATCTGGGACCATAATGGACAAACACTAACCAATGTGACATTAAACTGCCAGATGTCTAAAGTTATATGAAGAATCCTAAAATGGGGTTTGTGTTTTGTGAAATGCCTTTGGAATAACATGCTTAAAATTTTTACCATCAAACCTGCGGATGTTCAAGAAAAATTACAAATGTTATTTCTAATTTTTTATTTACAAAATGTTCAATTTAAATTTTATTTATATTTTTTCCTAAATAAAAAATAATATTAATCTGAGACATGGTGAGAGTACAGACAATACAATACAGTAATCCCTCGCTATATCGCGCTTCGACTTTCGCGGGATTTTAAATGTAAGCACATCTAAATATATATCACGGATTTTTCGCTGGTTCGCTGATTTCTGCGGACAGTGGGTCTTTTAATTTATGCTACACGCTTCCTCAGTTTTTTTGCCCTGTTGATTTCATACAAGGGACGCTATTGGCGGATGGCTTAGAAGCTACCCAATCAGAGCATGTATTACATATTAACTAAAACTCCTCAATGCTATAAGATATGCATCCCGCGCTTAGCTTGATTGTTTGCTTGTCTCTGCCTCTATCTCACCCTCTCTGACATTCTCTGTGCCTGACGGAGGGGCTGTGAGCAGAGGTGCTGTTTGCACAGAAGCCGTTTGCCTAGTGGATACAGACGCACCTCTAAGAAATGCCGCTTTATTGCGGTGCTTACAGAAGCACACTTATTGATTTTTTTGATGGTTTGCTTTAATCTCACTCTCTCTCTCTCTGACGTTCTCTGCGCCTGACGGAGGAGATGTGAGCAGAGGGGCTGTTTGCACAGAGGCTGTTTGCTTAGAAGATATTGACGCTCCTCTAAAAAATGCCGCGGCAAACTTAAAAGCACAAGTATTGATTTTTTGATTGTTTGCTTTTCTTTGCGAGCGCTCTCTCTCTCTCTCTGAAATTCTCTGCTCCTGAAGAGAAGATCTATTTCCATTCTTTTAATTGTGAGAAAGAACTGTCATCTCTGTCTTGTCATGGAGCACAGTTTAAACTTTTGACTAAAGGGTGTTATTTCATGTCTAGAGGGCTCTAATAATGTTAACAGTGTGGGAGAGTTTATAAGGGCTTAAAATATATAAAAATAACTACACAAACATATGGTTTCTACTTCGCGGATTTTCATCTATCGCGGGGGGTTCTGGAACGCAACCCCCGCGATCGAGGAGGGATTACTGTACTAAGTAAAAAAGGAGTGAATATACAGTAAATAGTTTTAATGTAAGTAGATTGGCAAAGAAGAGGATTACTTGCTTGTTAATATTTTTTTTATAAATGAAATGATCATTTTTACTTTAAAGCTTCAGGCATTTGAAACTGTTTTGTCATCTTCCGTCCTGCTACACTAGTACGGTATCCATGGAAGCTGCTGTTTATTACAGTCTTTAGAGAAAAACAGGAGCAAATCCTAGTGCTTACATTCACGTAATGTGTACTTTTAAAAGAAATACTACAGATAGACTAAATTTAATTTATAACACTTACAGTGCATCCGGAAAGTATTCATAGCGCATCACTTTTTCCACATTTTGTTATGTTACAGCCTTATTCCAAAATGGATTAAATTTATTTTTTTCCTCAGAATTCTACACACAATACCCCATAATGACAACGTGAAAAAAGTTAACTTGAGGATTTTGCAAATGTATTAAAAATAAAAAAACTGAGAAAGCACATGTACATAAGTATTCACAGCCTTTGCCATGAAGCTCAAAATTGAGCTCAGGTGCATCCTGTTTCCCCTGATCATAGATAGATAGATAGATAGATAGATAGATAGATAGATAGATAGATAGATAGATAGATAGATAGATAGATAGATAGATAGATAGATAGATAGATAGATAGATAGATAGATAGATAGATAGATAGATAGATAGATAGATAGATAGATAGATAGATAGATACTTTATAAATCCCAAGGGGAAATTCACATAATCCAGCAGCAGTATACTGATACAAAGAAACAATATTAAATTAAATAGTAATAAAAATGAAAAAAAAAAAATTAATGTTGGCATTTACTCCCCCGGGTGGAATTGAAGAGTCTATTAAGTCTGGGGGAGGAACGACCTATTTAGTCTGTCAGTGGAGCAGGACAGTGACAAAAGTCTGTCACTGAAGCTACTCCTCTGTCTGGAGATGACACTGTTAAGTGGATGCAGTGGATTATTCATGATTGACAGGAGTTTGCTTAGTGCCCGTCGCTCTGCCACAGATGTTGAACTGTCCAACTTTAATCCTACAATGGAGCCTGCCTTCTTAACAAGTTTGTCCAGGCGTGAGGCGTCTTTCATCTTTATGCTGCCACCCCAGCACACCACCGCGTAGAAGAGGGCACTCGCCACAACCGTCTGGTAGAACATCTGCAGCATCTTACTGCAGATGTTGAAGGATGCCAACCTTCTCAGAAAGTATAGTCTGCTTTGACCTTTCTTACATAGAGCATTAGTATTGGCAGTCCAGTCCAATTTGTCATCCAGCTGCACTCCCAGATATTTAAAGGTCTGCACCCTCTGCACACAGTCACCTCTGATGATCACAGGGTCCATGAGGGGTCTAGGCCTCCTAAAATCCACCACCAGCTCCTTGGTCTTGCTGGTGTTAAGGTGTAAGTGGTTTGAGTCGCACCATTTAACAAAGTCTTTGATTAACTTTCTGTACTCCTCCTCCTGCCCACTCCTGATGCAGCCCACAATAGCAGTGTCATCAGCGAACTTTTGCACATGGCAGGACTCCGAGTCATATTGGAAGTCTGATGTATATAGATTGAACAGGACGGAGAAAGTACAGTCCCCTGCGGCGCCCTGTATTGCTGCACACAATGTCAGACCTGCAGTTCCCAAGACGCACATATTGAGGTCTGTCTGCAAGATAGTCCACAATCCATGCCACAAGGTGTGAATCTACTCCCATCTCAGTCAGCTTATCCCTAAGGAGCAGAGGTTGGATGGTGTTGAAGGCGCTAGAGAAGTCCAAAAACATAATTCTTACAGCACCACTGCCTCTGTCCAGGTGGGAGAGGGATCGATGAAGCATATAGATGATGGCATCCTCCGCTCCCACCTTCTCCTGGTATGCGAACTGCAGAGGGTCGAGGGCGTGGCGGACCTGTGGCCTCAGGTGGTGAAGCAGCAGCCGCTCCATGGTCTTCATCAGATGTGACGTCAGAGCAACAGGCCGGAAGTCATTCAGCTCACTAGGACGTGATACCTTTGGGACATCCTTGAGATGTTTCTGCAGCTTAATTGGAGTCCACCTGTGGTAAATTCAGTTGATTGGACATGATTTGGAAAGGCACACACCTGTCTATATGAGGTCCCACACTTGACAGTTCATGTCAGAGCACAAACCAAGCATGAAGTCAAAGGAATTGTCTGTAGACCTCCAAGACAGGATTGTCTCGAGGCACAAATCTGGGGAAGGTTACAGAAACATTTCTGCTGCTTTGAAGGTCCCAATGAGCACAGTGGCCTCCATCATCAGTAAGTGGAAGAAGTTCGAAACCACCAGGAGTCTTCCTATAGCTGGCCGACCATCTAAACTGAGCGATCGGGGGAGAAAGGCCTTAGTCAGGGAGGTGACCAAGAACCCGATGGTCACTCTGTCAGAGCTACAGAGGTCCTCTGTGGAAAGAGAAGAACCTTCCAGAAGGACAACCATCTCTGCAGCAATCCACCAATCAGGCCTGTATGGTAGAGTGGCCAGACGGAAGCCACTCCTTAGTAAAAGGCACATGGCAGCCCACCTGGAGTTTGCCAAAAGGCACCTGAAGGACTCTCAGACAATGAGAAACAAAATTCTCTCGTTTGATGAGACAAAGACTGAACTTTTTGGAGGAAACCAGGCACTGCTCATCACCAGGCCAATACCATCCCTACAGTGAAGCATGGTGGTGGCAGCATCATGCTGTGGGGATGTTTTTCAGTGGCAGGAACTGGGAGACTAGTCAGGATAAAGGGAAAGATTACTGCAGCAATGTACAGAGACATCCTGGATGAAAACCTGCTCCACAGCGCTCTTGACCTCAGACTGGGGTGACGGTTCATCTTTCAGCAGGACAACAACCCTAAGCACACAGCCAAGATATCAAAGGAGTGGCTTCAGGACAACTCTGTGAATGTCCTTGAGTGGCCCAGCCAGAGCCCAGACTTGAATCTGATTGAACATCTCTGGAGAGATCTTTAAATGGCTGTGCACTGACGCTTCCCATCCAACCTGATGGAGCTTGAGAGGTGCTGCAAAGAGGAATGGGCGAAACTGGCCAAGGATAGGTGTGCCAAGCTTGTGGCATCATATTCAAAAAGGCTTGAGGCTGTAATTGCTGCCAAAGGTGCATCAACAAAGTATTGAGCAAAGGTTGTGAATACTTAAGTACATGTGATTTCTCAGTTTTTTATATTTTTAATAAATTTTCAAAAACCTCAAGTAAACTTTTTTCACGTTGTCATTATGGGGTGTCGTATGTTGAATTCTGAGGAAAAAAATGAATTTAATCCATTTTGGAATAAGGCTGTAACATAACAAAATGTGGAAAAGGTGACGTGCTGTGAATACTTTCTGGATGCACTGTGTATATTACATACAACAACCTTTTTTTATTATAATACCATCTTCTCTCTGTATATTTTCAGCTTCTGCAAATCCACTTATACATTGTCTTATATTGTGTAAGGTTTATGTTTGCTTGCTTTAACAAAACCACAACTTTGCCCCTTCTGTTTCACAATGAGTTGATTTGTACGGTTAAATCATTATATTAGCCATAGAGCAGTGTTTGTTGTTAGAAAAAAAAATCCCCCGCAAATGTATTTAATGGCAGTTTAATGAAATGATATGAGGCTTTTCATAATAACCACAAAATACATATGAATGTGCCGTGTTAAATGTTTCCCATAACATTAACCTAACCAAACTGCACTGACTCACTGTTGAGCTTTAGTTTTACTTTAACTGATTCTCTTCTGGAGACCATTTAACCACAGAAAAAGCAACTGATCATTAAATTAATTTAGTTTAACTTCATTATTTTGTTGAACAGTTAAACACATTTCTTCTTCTTACATGATAATGGTTTGATAGCCAAACAAATATATCCAGCTATTCTCATTTATTTATATTTACTTTACTGACAGAGAGTTGGAAAAGGGCTGAAATATATTCCATAACACAATTCCTGGAGTAGGAATCGGACTGCATCCTGTGTTGTTCATGTTAATTAGCAATGTTAAAGAATAGCATCCCACTTTACTTTCGACTATCTTTCTAAGTGTGCCAGGTTTTGTAAGTGATATGTTTTTTTATTAACTTTACATAGGAACTTTTTAAAATTCACTTAAACTATGAACTTTTTTTACAGGAAACTAACTGCAGGCTGTTCTGCAAATGGCAGTCACTCTTTAGTAGGAGCTATTAATATTGTAAAATTTAAAAACTGAATGTTCCTAACAAAACAACTGCTTACATACATTTCAAAAGAAGAAAAAATGTAAAACCGTAGCAAACAAGTTCAGGAAAAATAAATTATTCCTATAATTTAATACACACATCATAGCTAAATTTATTTTCCGTCAAAAAAAAAAAAAACTTACTTGTGTTTTCTTTCAGATAAATGTAGATCTAGGAGCTTTTTAAAAGTATGATCAAATACAATAAGACATATCTTAAAAGTAGTCAGTATGTAAGAGGAAAAATAAGTAAATTAAACTCCACACTACAAGCTGTTATTGACTGTAAACAACTGCTTCATAATACTAGAAGTGCCATAGAAATCTTTAATTATTTCATCAGTGCGTGCCCATGTTGTCGTAACTCTAAAGTTCTGTTCAAAACCATTATTGATGATATTTCACTTTGTTTTTTGTTTTTTTTTTTTCCATGTAAGATTGCAGCAACCAATGCCACTGAACACTGCTACCCAGGTGTGAACCATCGTCTCTCCCCTCCAGCTCACACTTGACAGCATTTGCATATCCTTTTTAGTTTGACAATCCTACCATGCCACTTTTATTTTATTGAAATTATTTATCACTGCTGACTAAACGTGGCTTGGTCCATCTATAATGTGCCATCTTGCATGTTCTTCTTTCCCTATGTCAATTTGATGATGGCTATGTATGTTGCATACTGACGTCTTTGAAGCTTTACTGTGGCTACAATTTTTATAAACTATTTAAACAGAAAAACATTAGCTAATACTTCATTTATTATTTTATGTTTCCACATGATTGGAAAGCTGGCTGTACCACAGCATCCCTTGGGATCTATCTCACTCCTGGTACAACAAGGCAATGTTATGTAGAAAGATGAACACGCAATAAAAAAAAGTAAAGTGTAAACTGTCCCTGTTTTGAGTGAAGGAGATGAAAGATATCAAAAATCTGTGCTGACTGTTGATGCAGACTGTTTTGTAATAAGTCTATATGCTAAACTTTTAATTATTACTATTTCTTCATAAATAAAATGTTTCTGCCTCTCTTGTTATTTTATGACTTAAAAAAGTTATCCAGTCCTCAAACAATGGTGTTTCATATTGTGCAAGCTGCACATTTCTATAATGGCCACAGATGCTTTTGTTTTCAATATGATTAAATAGCACCCAACAGTGAACACCTACTTAATAATACTTTTGAAAGTACAGCTCCTCAACCTATCTTGAATATAATAATGGAAAGGCAATGTTTATATATTGGGGAGGTTGTGAGTATTTGACAATCTCCTTGTTTGTCTCTGTTATTATCAATTAGTCATTCTGTAGTGTGAAGTATGTGCAGAATGCCAATAATTCATAGTATTAGTCATCTGCTCAATGGTTCTATATTTAGGCTCATCTCTTTATCATTCTATGTCACAGACATACCACCTGCATTTGGGGTGACATTTAGGAGATGTCGCCACTGGAGTTCTTTTTTGTGTCATCAAGATGTGTAGCACTTTATTCTGCAGTCATAAAGGACAGTTTGGTGTGAGAACAGAAACAATGGTATTCAAAGACGTGTCCAACATTGTGTCCAACTTAATGCTCAGCAGATGGCACAGCTGTTAATTCTTCATATGAATGGGTCTGAGCAATATACTGTTAGTTTACAATGAAAATACATGCAAATAATAAGTTGTGTGCCAGGAAATAATTTTTACTTTCACTAAAGCTGTTTTAGGCTATTTACTGCTTTTGGGGGTAGGGCAGTAGGGATGTTCTATCAGAATGCTGAGAAGATGAGCCACTAGTGAGAATAAAAGGATGATTATTGTACTGTTTGAGCATAAAGGCATGGATATAACTGGTCCGCTAGAGCCCTCAGTACATGGGAATACATATATCCTGGTTATTGTGGACTATGCAACCTGGTAGTCCGAGGCCATTTCATTGCGAGTGGGTAACAGTCAATTTTTTGGGAATTGGGAAGGGTCTTTGCTTGGGTGGGCATCCCCAAAGAGTACCTGATGGATCAGGGCACATCCTTTACACCGTGTATCTGCAGGGAAACTGCCAGGTTGCTCTGAATCTCGCACCTTAAGATGTTCATCTGTCATTCCAAGATGGATGGACTTGCTGAGTGCTGTAATCAAACCCTTAAACAAATGTTGTGAAGGGTAGTGTGAGAGACTGGGAGAGACTTATAGTTGCTCCCCTTGGATTTGTTTGTCTATCGCAAGGTCCCTTAGGCCACCACAGGGTTCCCCCTGTTTGAATTATACTGACGAAAGCCCTGGGGTCAAATGGATCTCCTAAAGGAGGGCTGGGAGGACAAGCAGACACCTCTGATGAATATTCTGGAGAATGTAGCAATCTGCAAGAGCAATTCTTGAGGATTATGCCTCTAGTCAAAGAACATTTGGAAAAAGCTGCACAATCACAGAACCGTCAGTTCAACCGTGGCACAAGCTTCCATAAATTCTGCCCTGGTGGACAGGGTATTAGTGCTGGTCCTTATCACCCACTCCAAGCTCCTTGCTCATTGCAGGACCCATATTAAATCAAGGAGTGGAGGGGATTATTGGACTATCTTGTGTCCCAAACCATACCAATGACCCAAAAGCATGTCTACCATATGCACCTCATGAAACCCTGGTAGTACTGTAAAGACACAGATGAAGCTGTGCCTGTTGGAACATTTTTTGAGGGTCCAGGGGATCTTAATTTTGGTGAAACCCTGACTCACCAGCACAGGAGAGAACTGGGAACTGCCATCGCCTCAGTCAAGGGAGTGGTCAATCCTAATCCAGGACAGACCTCACTGATTTCAAATTATATCAATACGGAGCACAGAGTTGTAGTGGGAGAACACCCTTACCATCTCCTGAGGGAGAAAAAGACTGAAGTGGAGCTAGACGTGAGATGGCCACAGTGGCATTTCAGCATCAAGCTGCCATGGACAATCTAGTATGACTCCATAATGTCATAAAATGCAAGATTGATGATGTGGTAATTTATTTCAGCACCTGGCAGGAGCATGTACAAAATATTCTAGCTGTTATCTGCTCCATCTGCACAGCTGGCCTGAAGAATAACAACCTGAAAAAATGCTACTTTGATCTCACCAAAGCAAGTATTCAGTCTACATGCTGGAAAAAGGACAGGTAAAACACTACTGCTCCAAAGCTTCTGCCATTCATAGCTGGCCCTGACAGCATAGCAAAAGGCAAGTGCAAGGCTTCCTGGGGTTTGTAGGTTATTACTGTATGTTTCTGCCACATTTCTCCAGAAGTGCGGCAACATTAACAGACCTGACTTACAAGTGGGTACCCAGCACAGAGGTGTAGACTCCTAATACTGAAGTAGATTTCCATGAAATAAAGAATGCCCTGATCTCAGTTATTGTGTTGATTGCTCATTTTCATTACCTTTTCTCCTCCAGAGTAGCACATCTGATACCAGCCTTGATGTAGTGCCCAGTCAAATTTTTGACATAGCCAAACACCCTGTTATGTACCTTAGCTGAAAACTCCTAGACCAGGAGACAAGGTACACCGTGATAGTACTAGAAGTGCAAGCTATTAAATGAGTAATCATCCAACTACACTACTACTTATTGTGGAGGGAACTTGTTCTGGGGACGGATTGTGCACCTCTTTAGTGGCTCTCCCTGCACAAAAAAATCCAACGTTCAATTCACCCGTTGCTTCCTGGACCTGCAGCCCCAAAACTTCATTGTCTGCTCCATGCTAACATGGATGCCCTCTCAGCTAGGCCCACCTGTCCAACTGGGGACGGGCTGAGCGGTGGGCCATGTCAGGCACATGTGCATAGGGAGCACATGGAAGGTATAGGTAAGCTCATTAACACAGCTACAAAGCAAAAGGGTGTGCTGTTACTAACTGTATCTCCTGTTTCCTCTGCAGCACTGACCAAACCCAAGGAGACTACACCTAGCCTAGCCCTGCTCCCTGACATACCTTTCATGCACCACTCCTTTACGGGCTCAGACTGTTTTAACTAGGTGTCACTCTTGGACCTGCTACCATAAGAGACAGAGCTCTTCATAGCAAATTTTTGGTATATTGTAAAATGCCTTGACACTGATTTTCTTTTGTTTTACTACTATTTTAAGCCAAAATAGGCTGCTTTCTAAGCAAGGATCAGTTCCGGCTGCAAAAAGACAGGACTGGCCAAATGTTCCATTCTAGCTTTACAAAGAAAACTAGAGGAGTGGGAATTTTCATACATAGAACAGTCTCATTTGTAGTATCAGATGTAGTATCTGATTCTGAAGGGAGGTATGTGATTGTCATTGGCAACTTATTTAACTGTAAAGTGATTTTGATAAATGTTTATGCACCTAATATCAATGATAAGGAATTCATGCAAAATGTATATGCATCCATTCCCAATGTGAACACTCATAAAATTATAATGGTTGGGGACTTTAATTGTGTTTTAAACCCACTCTTAGATAGGACTCCTGTCATTGGGGGGATGACATCTAACACAGCTAAGACAATTACACAGTTTGTAACTGACCACAACTTATCAGACCCCTGGAGGTTTCTAAACCCAAACTGAAGAACATATTCGTTCTACTCACCAGTACATCATTGCTACTCAAGAATTGATTATTTCTTTATAGATAATAATTTCTTGCCGATTAATTCTTGCAAGTACGACGCTATTGTTATCTCCGACCATGCACCTCTGATCTTGGAGTTAAAGTCATTATACCCAACACTCTCACCTAGCAGATGGCGTCTTAATCCGCTTCTATTAGCAGACGAGAACTGTACAGAATTCATATCCAAACAAATCAGTTTCTTCCTAGAGACAAATAGATCCTTAGAGGTGTCTGCAGGAATATTCTGTGAAACTCTCAAGGCCTTCTTAAGAGGACAGAATATTTCATATCGTTCCCACAGGAATAAGTTAGAAACCAAGAAAGTATCAGAGCTAAGAGGCGAAATTACTAAAATAGATGAACATGCTAGGCGTTCAAGCGAGGCTCTACATAGGAAAAGGCAGGCTCTGCATTCAGAACTCAACCTCCTGACAACTAAAGAAACGGAACAACTAATTTATAAATCAAGACATAACTACTATGAACACGGAGAGAAAGCTAATAAGCTTTTAGCTCAACAAATCCATAAGCAAGAAGTTCGCAATGCAATCCAAGCAATCACCAACACGAACGGAGATGAAATCATTGACTTTAAAAAAAATACACATTTAGAGACTACTATAAATCCTTATATTCTACTGAGTTTAAAGAAGACAACACACAATCTAATGCATTTCAGGATACATTACAGATACAACAAATAGACACTTTAGTGCTGAGGAACTCGATAAACCTTTGGCGCTATCAGAAATACTAGATGCTATAAAGTCACTTCAAGGTTGGAAAACAGCAGGCCCTGATTGCTACCCTGTAGAATTTTATAAGAAATTCTCCACTCAGCTAGCTCCCCTTTTATTAGCAACATTTACAGAAGCTAGAGACAATCAAATTTTTACCTCAAACATTTCGCCAAACATTAATCACCGTCTTTCCTAAACAAAATAAGACTTATTACAATGTGCATCATACAGACCAATTTCACTTTTGAATAATGATTTTAAAATACTCTCAAAAATCATAGCTAGAAGGATGGAGAAAGTGCTGCCTTCGATAATATCACAAGATCAAACTGGATTAATCAAGGGTCGACACTTATCTTCAAATCTTCAACGCCTGTTTAATGTAATATACTCACCATTAAAGTCAAACACCCCAGAAATAATATTATCATTGGATGCAGAAAAAGCATTTGACATGATTGAATGGAAATACCTTTTCACTACATTAGAGAAATTTGGGTTTGGCCCAAACATTTGTGCATGGATCAAACTACTGTATACCAATCCAGAACTTCAGTCTGTATTAACAACATTTGCTCAGACTACTTTAAACTAGAACGTGGTACCAGAAAAGGATGTCCCTTGTCACCACTGCTATTTGCAATCACCATTGAACCACTGGTGGTTCACTGTCAGAACGCTTATCAGATAAATGGGGTTAACAGAGAGGGACTGGAACAGAAAATTTCTCCATATGCAGACGATATAGTACTGTATATATCAGACCCACAAAATTCTGTGCCTGCAGTCTTAACAGCACTCACAGAATTTCAAAAGATCTCTGGTCTCAGAATTAATTTGAATAAAAGTGTACTCTTTCCAGTGAATTCTCAAGCATATAATATTAGATTAGACACCCTACCTTTTATCATTGCAGATCAGTTTAAATACCTAGGGGTTAACATCACAAGTAAACACAAAGCTCTTTATCAACAAAATTTTGCCATCTGTATGGAAAAAATTAAGCAAGACTTGCATAGATGGTCAACCCTTCATCTCACTCTAGCTGGAAGAATTAACGTTGTTAAGATGAGTATTCGTTCTAAGCTTCTTTATTTACTTCAAAACATTCCAGTATACATTAATAAATCATTTTTTAAGCAATTAGATTCAACAATAACCTCATTAACATCCACGTATCCAAAGAGCGACCCTACAAAGACCTAAGGCAGAAGGTGGCATGGCTCTACCTAACTTTCAGTTTTATTACTGGGCAGCAAACATACAGTACATCCGGAAAGTATTCACAGCGCATCACTTTTTCCACATTTTGTTGTTACAGCCTTATTCCAAAATTGATTAAATTCATTTTTTTCCTCAGAATTCTACACACAATACCCCATAATGACAACGTCAAAAAAGTTTACTTGAGATATTTGCAAATTTATTAAAAATAAAAAAATTGAGAAAGCACATGTACATAAGTATTCTCAGCCTTTGCCATGAAGCTCAAAATTGAGCTCAGGTGCATCCTGTTTCCCCTGATCATCCTTGAGATGTTTCTGCAGCTTAATTGGAGTCCACCTGTGGTAAATTCAGTTGATTGGAAACGATTTGGAAAGGCACACACCTATCTATATAAGGTCCCACAGTTGACAGTTCATGTCAGAGCACAAACCAAGCATGAAGTCAAAGGAATTGTCTGTAGACCGCCGAGACAAGATTGTCTCGAGGCACAAATCTGGGGAAGGCTACAAAAAAATTTCTGCTGCTTTGAAGGTCCCAATGAGCACAGTGGCATCCATTATCCGTAAGTGGAAGAAGTTTGAAACCACCAGGACTCTTCCTAGAGCTGGCCGGCCATCTAAATTGAGCGATCGGGGAAGAAGGGCCTTAGTCAGGGAGGTGACCAAGAACCTGATGGTCACTCTGTCAGAGCTCCAGAGGTCCTCTGTGGAGAGAGGAGAACCTTCCAGAAGGACAACCATCTCTGCAGCAATCCACCAATCAGGCCTGTATGGTAGAGTGGCCAGACGGAAGCCACTCCTTAGTAAAAGGCACATGACAGCCCACCTGGAGTTTGCCAAAAGGCAGCTGAAGGACTCGCAGACCATGAGAAACAAAATTCTCTTGTCTGATGAGACAAAGATTGAACTCTTTGGTGTGAATGCAAGGTGTCACGTTTGGAGGAAACCAGGCACCGCTCATCACCAGGCCAATACCATCCCTACAGTGAAGCATGGTGGTGGCAGCATCATGCTGTGGGGATGTTTTTCAGCGGCAGGAACTGGGAGACTAGTCAGGATAAAGGGAAAGATGACTGCAGCAATGTACAAAGACATCCTGGATGAAAACCGGTTCCAGAGTGCTCTTGACTTCAGACTGGGGCCACGGTTCATGTTTTAGCAGGACAATGACCCTAAGCACACAGCCAAGATATCAAAGGAGTGGCTTCAGGACAACTCTGTGAATTTCCTTGAGTGACCCAGCCAGAACCCAGACTTGAATCCGTTGAACATCTCTGGAGAGATCTTAAAATGGCTGTGCACCGACGCTTCCCATCCAACCTGATGGAGCTTGAGAGGTGCTGCAAAGAGGAATGGGTCGAAACTGGCCAAGGATAGGTGTGCCAAGCTTGTGGCATCATATTCAGAAAGACTTGAGGCTGTAATTGCTGCCAAAGGTGCATCGACAGAGTATTGAGCAAAGGCTGTGAATACTTATGTACATGTGATTTTTCAGTTTTTTAATCTTTAATAAATTTGCAAAATCCTCAAGTAAACTTTTTTCACTTTGTCATTATGGGGTGTTGTGTGCAGAATTCTGAGGAGAAAATGAATTTAATCCATTTTGGAATAAGGCTGCAACATAACAAAATGTGAAAAAAGTGATGCGCTGTGAATACTTTCCGGATGCACTGTACAAGGTATAAAAACCTGGACACAAATAGATGAACGTACACGGGCTTGGTCCACAATAGAAGTAAAATCCTGCAGTATTTCTTTATATTCCCTGCTTTGTGCCCCAACAAATGTAAGTTATCACCATTTTACTAATAATCCATTAGTGCTTCACTCACTCAGAATATGGAACCAATGTAGAAAGCATTTTAAGATGGAGAAGCTCTTATCTGTGGCACCTCTGCAAGAGAACCACCTCTTTCAACCCTCGCAAACATATGCAGTTTTTAATATGTGAAAAAGATTTGGGATTAGACTGCTTAGAAATCTTTATATAGACAACATCTTTGCACCCTATGAACAATTACAACCCAAATTTAACTTTCCAGCTACACATTTCTTTCACTATCTTCAAATTAGGAACTTTGTTAAACAGAACCTGCACGATTTTCCTCTTCTTGCACCCTCCACCAGGCTGGAAAAAATATTGCTCAATTTCGAGGACTTAGACACCATCTCTGCAATATCTATATATAATTCACTAAAGGCACGCAAGACACTGAGCGCAAGCACGACAGAGCCCTGCCCACGAACTCTAAGACCATGGGATACGCTCGACAGAGCCCCGCCCGCCAACTCAAACCCTCCTACCGCGTCATGGGATACGCACGACAGAGCCATGCACGGCAACTGTAACCATCCTCCCGAGTCCAGCGTCGCTCTCGAGGCACGCAACAACTCACCAAACACAGCCTCAGTAACTTTCGTCTGTGCAAAAGTCCACATGCACCTCTGAGCCACGTTGACTTTACACTGAACGCAAGACTGAGAGCCACGATTACCAACTCACAGAGCCCTGTCCGCCATCTCTAACTAAGGGCAAGCAAGACAGAGAGCCACGCCCGCCAACTCTAACTAAGGGCAAGCAAGACAGAGAGCGCACGCAAGACAGAGAGCCACGCCCGCCAACTCACAGAGCCCCGCCAATCAACTCTAAGACCATGGGATACGCACGCATTTAGTGTATAAATGGATATAAATAATTGCATGTAAATGATTCGCCAAAATCTGTTGTATATAAACGATACTGTTTAAAACGTTATTGTTTTTTCATCAGAAAACCTGGTTTTCACATCTACCTGTATTAGTTTAAATGGCACTTTTACCACTCGCAATAGGGCGGACGCGCTGACTTATCGTGTCAACTGGGCAACACAGTGAATGAGGCATCTATCTATATATGTCTGTTTTCCATAGCCTGCTACAGGAAGGTACTCTCTCGACCACTGGCATTGGTTTCGCTCCTTGCTATTTTCGTTATACTGCAACGGTGGTTTCCTAAGCCTTTATTATACTGAATTCCTTTCTAACCATTTTCTGTTCCTATTCTTACACCGCTGTATGCTACAGCGGGCTTCAGCTAGTATAAAATTATTTTACAGTCCCTCCCTTTCAAGTATCCAAGAGGACAATGGGAAAAAGATCTCTTTATCAATATATCAGAAAAGGAGTGGAAGGTAGCAATGCAGAGAATTCACTCAAGCTCCATATGCGCAAAGCATACAATTATTCAACTTAATCTGTCTCGCTTAAAACTGTCCAAAATGTTCCCAGGTCAAGATCCAACCTGTGAACGCTGCAATCAAGTCCCAGCTTCACTGGGTCACATGTTTTGGGCCTGCAGCAAATTAACATCATTTTGGACCAAAAGTTTTAAGTGCCTTTCAGACAGGCTTATTGTCACAATCCCTCCTAACCCATTGACAGCTGTGTTTGGTGTTCTTCCAGATGGGCTTAAAGTGGAGAAGGACAAACAAACTGTGATTGCATTCACTAAACTATTGGCACGCAGATTTATTTTGCTAAACTGGAAGAATCCTAAGGGTTCATTTATACTTTACACTCAGAACGCGTACGCGCCCGCATCATGGATGCCACGCGTTCCCAGCGTTCATTTCACGCGTCCTCTGAGCAGGTCCTCAGAAATTAACGCGACGCATGCACGAGTTGCAGTACCAGCAAAAAGTCGGGGGGCGCAGTGTGCTAAAAGTCGGAACGTGACGTCAGAGTCTCTGTTTACTATCTATATGTGACAGCAAGCCTTTATGGAGATCCTTCGGGGATCGATGTGCGCACTTTGCTGTTTGATGAATGGCTCAAATACAGCGCTATACATTATGTTGCCGATGTGAAGTTGCAAAAAAAAAAAAAAAATAGACAGCACAAAAGATGGTATGTGACACTTTTAAAATGTATCGTGTCATTTATATATGTCTTTTTTATTTTTTAATTTTTGCAACTTAACAACAGCAACATAATGTATAGCGTTATATTTGAGCCATTGAGAAAAAAATAAAGGACACGGTGAAAACGTGTATTTTGTGATTAAAGTGGAAATTTCGGCTTTAATCTCGAAATGTCCACTTTAACCTCGTAGTTTACTTTATTATTAAAGCAGACGGTCGTAAACATAATCCCAGTTTTTAATCACTACGAGCTTCTTGGACCTGACAGCAGGTAAAGTAAAACAATAAAAAATAGATGGCACAAAAGATGGTATGTGAGACTTTTAAAATGTATCGTGTCATTACGATCGGGAATATGCGACGCTTGAATATAAAAGCACCACGAATGCCTCTGTATGTCGGCTTTTTGCTTCAGCAGCGGAAAGCAGCAATAGATCGCCAAACAGAACAAATTACATGTATGATATTCCAACTCTCTGCACATTTAGAATCTTTAGATTTATACTTGATATCACTTTCATGATGAAATGCATTAAAATGTGCATGTTACATTTTACATATAATTTCGTTTTAATAATGAATACTGTTAATAATTACACACATGGGGGTGTCACGGTGGTGGAGCGATAGCACTGCTGTCTCGCAGGGAGTTATGTTGCTGGTATTTCCTGCTTGAATTCCACACTGTGCTCCGGTTTCCTTCCAAAGATATGCAGATTTGGGGATTTGGTGCCGCTAAAATGACGCTAGTGTATGTGTGTGCTGAGGCCTCGTCAAGGGACTGTTTCTCACTCGTGCCCAATGCTTCCTGGAATGGACACATACATCCCTGGATTTATGGATTTCCTTTTCAGAGATATTGCGGTACGGTGTTATCGGAATTTAATAGGTGTTTTAGGCAATTCACAACACAGAGAAGCTGAACATGTTCTCACCTCGATAATATCTCGCACTGCCACCTGGTGGATTCCTCCAGATTTAGCGTAAAGTACGCGCGCAAGTATAAACACTACAACGCTTGCGTAGCAGGAGCGTCCGCTGCAGCATGCGTCGTGTGAAGTATAACTCCGGCCTAACTCTCCTCTTTTAAGTCAGTGGGAAACCGATGTTTTATACTATTTGAAATTGGAAAAAATCTAATTCTCAGTGGATCGGTACAGAATTTTTTCAAAACCTGGCAGGATCTAATCAATAATATTTTAGAATAAGCTCTTAAAGCACAGATAAGCATTTTCGCATTTCTTTTTCTTCTCCATTCATCTCTATTCTTTCTTATGGCTATTTTGATTTAAGAAAAAAACACTAAGATATAACTAATCATCAGAGTAGCATAGATGTTTTTATAGGAAAACCAAAAACAATACTCATAACACAGCATGGGTCAAAATGTGAAGTACAGTAAACCCTCATTTATCGCGGTTAATTCGTTCCAGACTCTACCGCGATAAATGAATTTCCGCGAAGTAGGATTCTTTATTTATAAATCTAATATTTTCGCAGTTAGAGCATAGAAAACCTGTTTACGACCTTCTAAATACGTTTTTTAACATTATTAGAGCCCTCTAGACATGAAATAACACCCTTTAGTCAAAAGTTTAAACTGTGCTCCATGATAAGACAGAGATGACAGTTCTTTCTCACAATTAAAAGAATGCAAATATATCTTCCTCTTCAAAGGAGTGCGCATCAGGAGCAGAGAATATCAGAGAGAGAGAGTGAGACAGAGAGAGAGAAAAGCAAACAATCAAAAATCAATACGTGCTGTTGGGCTTTTAAGTATGCAAAGCAGCGCGATAAAGCAGCCGCAAGAAAAGGGAGCAATGAGAAGGTAGTCCGTATCCTCTAGGCAAACAGCCTCTGTGCAAACAGCCCCTCTGCTCACACCCCCTCCATCAGAAGCAGAGAATGTCAGAGAGAGTGAGAGAGACAGAGAAAAGCAAACAAACAAAAATCAATAGGTGCTGTTAGAGCTTTTAAGTATGCAAAGCATCGATATATCATTGTATATCATTGAGGAGTTTTATTTAATACATAATACCTGCTCTGATTGGGTAACTTCTCAGCCATTCGCCAATAGCGTCCCTTGTATGAAATCAACTGAGCAAACAAACTGAGAAACCATGTACCATAAATTAAAAGACCCATTGTCCGCAGAAATCCGCAAACCATTGAAAAATCTGTGATATATATTTAGATACGCTTATATTTAAAATCCGCGATGGAGTGAAGCTGTGAAAGTCGAAGCGTGATATTGCGAGGGATCACTGTACTTTATGAGAATGTGAGGCCATTAAAAACTGATGGTCAGAGCCTGAATCTGTTCTTCAATTAATTTCAGTTAGGAATTGCTTTTCTTTCATACAGCTTTTTCTTTAGATAAACTAGGGCACTTCACTTGCCAACCCCTGCGTTTGGTTTTCCGGATACACAATTTTAAGATTTTTTTTTTCTTTGAATTGTTGCTATTTCATTAGTTTCACTTTTATTTCAGAAATTCTGAAAAAACAATATTTGGAATCATGCGAGTCCCAATATGTTGAATCTTTTAAATGAGGTCCATGAGACGTGTTTAATGACTTTGTACCATAATTCAGGAGAGGTTTCTCTGTTCAGAATTTCAGCACAGACAAAACGATCTACATCATCAGCAGTTAATATTTTTTTTACAAAGTAACCAATAAATGCATGTGCGGTAAACTCTGTTTTTGAAATTCTCAAGATTCAAGATTCTTTATTTGTCACATGCATAGTTATATAGGACAACACACAGTGAAATGCATCCTGATTCGCTTATCAAAAACTGTGCAAACTTAGAAGAATATCAGTTAGATTAACAAAAAGACATAGATTGAAAGATAACAGTAGAGTAGAACGTAATAAATAAGTAAAATTATGTGAATAAAGTAGAATTAAGTGTTAAGGTGTAATAGTGCAGTGATTATTGTGCAAAACCAAAATTAGACCGGTGCATAGTTAAATGAGGCAGTTTGTTTGTTTGCGCTACTGCGATCTTTACTTTCTTTTTTTATACTTTCTAATTTTCCTACTTTCATACTTTAACTTTCTCCACATGTGTATCACACCAACTTTTTTTTTTTGAGCCTTTCGGATTCCAGTATTTTCATAATCTCTAACCTGCTCTGCATGTGTTTAGCACCAACGTTTGTGAACAAAGTTCTACTTTGTCTTTTAATTCTGAACCAGATTGGATGTACTTTTTTTTCAATTCCACTTGCTCAAGGCTGATAATTACTTTCCTTATTTTCTGAATTTGCACCTAGATTATTCTTTTTCTTTTTTGCTCTTTTTTCTCTCCACCACTTTTGAGTCTCTTTTCTCTGCGTTGCTTTCTTCTTCGCTTATTCATCGACATTTTATTTATAATGTACTGTCCTTATACGCTTTATATCCACTGAAAGCCCTGGATCTGTGTGTGCTCAAATCCTTAGACGACTGAATGTTTTGCTGCCTGTTGGCTTATTTGATATTGATTGTAAGTAGGGTGTGTCTTGCAAGAATCTCATGTTCCACGTCATCGCGAGACGGTCCTGGGTCAATCTCTTGGCACAAAGTCTCATGTTTAAGGTCCCCACGAGATGCTCTGGGGCCAATCTCATCTTGCGGTTTCTTTTAAATGTCTTCCGTGATCTTAACATGAAGATCACGTCTCGATGCCCTTGTGTTTCGCTCCAGGATTTTTTTTATAATAGAGACACAAAGATCAGACACATTTTGACATGAACGTCAACATTAAATATGATGGTTTCCATGACATCACATGCCACATTGTGCATGGCCCCCATGCCTAGCAGCATGCAGTACCAAAGTGCCCTAGTTTACAAAATGCCGATATTCATAACATTTCCTATAAGTGCAAGAAAATACACAAAAACAAAAATAACAAATCATGCAATGTTGTTACTAGAATCTTGACACTATTGATATTTAGCCATCTATAGTACACTATACTAATATAAATTCTTAGAAAATCATAAATTACCAACCTCAAACATACACACAGGGTCCTTCTGGTGGTCCTCAAATACAACACTGCACAATTCTTTCCTGCTTTTCAACAATGTTTTTGTAGACTGAAATGAGTTTTCAGAGATGATCTAAAAACAAACATTTATATTAAAGGGATGATCACATACATTTTTAAGATTTTTAATTAAAAACTATACATGAATCAACCTTAAATATTAAAGATTTTGCCTTAATGTGCTTTATAAGTATACTGCATAGACAGCAAGCATTTATGGGAACAAATGACACTTTGAAAATTATTACTATTATTAATATTATTAAATCATATATTTAGAATTAAGATCACAGAACTTTCTCTCCTAAAGCAAAATAAATGCATATTATCAGAGATGACACTGTCTGACTTTACAAGTTACTTGATGGAAAAATTTTTTTTCATTACCTTGCAAAGTACTGTAACCCTTTGAAAGTTTATAAATGTTAACATCTTTTGTCTTCAAATGATGTGGTCTTGTACTTGCATGTTTGCAGACCATTCCTGCTTTTCAGAATTTCTTTTTTTTTTCCTATGCATATATATGCAGTGAACTAAGTGTGTTACTCTAAAGACCATTTCCTGTGCTGCTTTGTTGCCTTCTGAAATCAACTTAACATTATTAAAAAAAGAAAATGGATGTATTGTTTTATTTTTTTCTAAAGTAGAAAACAACATTGAAGAATACAGTATTAAACACAACAGTTATGTTATCAGGCTATGCACATTAAACAATAGGAACACTCTTTTGTCATATCACATCTTAACCTTTTGACTATATAAACATAAAGGTTCAGCTCATTCAGTCTTTCCTCATAGCTCATACTGCATTCAATATTTCAAAAGGGGTTTCACAAGTGAGTTGTATAATCTAAACTCTGCACAGGCCACTATGTAATAATTTTGCTGCTCCTAGGGTATCTGCTAACCCCTTTTTGTTTAACATTATTTGCATGGTTAAGCAGTTTGTTACTAATGTCATTATCTGGACATTATCTAGACACATTAAAAAGAGCATCAGCCCCATCCTTGTGAGACTCCTCTTTTTACCTGACCCCACCTGATTCAATGTTCCTACACCATGACTCATTTCCGCCTGTATTTATACCAATCTTGCTTAAAATGTGCATTATACATATTGAATACATGCTTCTTTTAGTTTGATCATTAGTATCTAAAGCTTTTTGAAATCTCAAGATGAATAATACCACTTCCATTATTCTCAAATGCTTTAGATGCTTCCTGACACAACATTTTTAAACCAATGTTGACTGATCATTGATAAAACTAAACTTGTGTTTCTCAGTTTTGTCTTTAATAATTTCTTCCATTTATTTACCTGTAATATGTGTTAAACCAACTGAAGTATATATAATACTATCTAGTTTGTATGAAGGGGCGATTTTTGCTAACTCCAATCTTCAGGAATTTCCACAGAATGCTACATCTCCCAAAAATCCATGTTAAGGGTTTGATCATATCAACAATAACTTCCTTGAGCACTCCTGATCAAATGTTATGTGGTTTACATTTTAGCATGTGCTTGCCTGAATAGTATTAACTACAGGAGTAGGAATCACAAGGCATCTCACAATTTGATGAATGTGATTTTGAAGCAATTCTTCATGTATCTTGTTGCATCTTCATTTTTGACTTACAGTATATACATGATTTTTTTTTTCTGAGACCAGTTACTGCTTTAAAATAACATCATTATTATTCATCATGAAAAGAAATATGGAAACCGTATTTATTTTTTTAACACAATACAATAGCAAATGGAAGTAGCAGCTGGCAGGTTGCATCATGTGCTAGCAAATTTTCCAGTAATTTACAGAGTCAACAAAAAAAGAAATGTATGCATGGGTTGCAGTATTTTTTGTTTAAATTAACATGATGTCAGCATATTTTTAACAAATTAACAGAACATAGAAATGCACCAATTACTAGTATATTTTACTGCACCACCCTCAATGATTTTTAACATTTTGAGAGATAAGGTTTATCCAAAAAGTGTTTTGTGAATTATATGCAAATAAGAACATGCTTTGTGAAATTTTGTCCCAGTTGTTACCCTGGTACTAGCATATAACATGCTTTCTATCTCAGTTGTATCTGGTGTGATGGACGGCTGTGTCGCCCCTGCTGCATATGTTCCGAGGGAGCAACCATGGACAGCTCAATACCTCCCCCGGGACGCTTGGTGGCAGCCTCCCGGACCAAAGGTGATTTCCCAGCCTCCCTCCTGGCTCCATGGGAGATGGAGTCTTCCACAGCCTGGCTGGGAGCTGGGATAGCCGCTAGGGGGTGCAGCATTAAGTCAACAGCCCGGCTGGACGAGTTTTCAGCCCCACCCGGAAGTGCAATTAGGACCTTGTGTTAAAGCACCTGGAATGCTTCTGGGTGGGCTATAAAAGGGGCCAGCCACCACCAATCGGGAGCCAGAGTCGGGAGGAGGAGGACTAAGCTTGAGGAGGAGTGGTGGAGAAAGAGTGTTTTGCTTTGGGACTGTGTTGGGCTGTGTGACACAGGGAAGACGTGTCCCACGGCTGAAGAGAATAATAAAAGCCTGTGTTTATTTTGTATGTGCTTCTGCGTCAGTCTGTGCTGGGTCAGGTGCTATATAGTGCCTTATTACACTGGGTATAATTTAGTCAGAATTAATATACATTTAAATCCTTTGCAGTGTTCACATCATGCTCTTGCTGCTTGTGCTGACTGACACATTTGCAAAACAAAGACGCTGATGAGGAGTTGCAAGAGGGCCTGGTATTACAAATATGTTTGTAGGCTTCAGGAATTCTAGTGTTAACTGCTGCTATATGTAACTTACTGTATATTGTTTTGTTATATGTTTAACATCAGCATAAAAAAGCAAATGTTTGTTACATCAGTAGCAGAAATGCAAAATGCCCTGAAAGATCCTCAGCTCAGACATCCACCAGCCATCTTTTTCCTAACCTGACCACGCCAAATTGACCACTGGCACTACAGTATGTTTTAGAGAAACTAGAAGTAAAATTAAAACCAAAAGACACACTTTTCTGAAAACTGAAATTTGGTTTTCAGACTAAAGGGCTTGACTGTAATTGTTGTCAGGTAAAACTGAAAATCTATGAAATGACTATAGGCCCAACACAATGTAAAAGAGCAAGGATCAAAATCAGAACACCAAAAACGAGATTTTCTAAAAGGATGTGTTCCCTAACCGAATTTGTACAAGTAAATAAAGACAAACTGTCACAGATAAAAAGTAAAACTGGAAATGTACTGCAATTATGAGAAAAACTGTCATGATAAAAACAACACTGAAAAGAACTCTGATGTCTATGCAAATAGCTATAAACTCAATAATTCTCTGTGATTGGAAGGTGAGTTGGTTCCACAAAATCCAAAACATGGAAAAGTACTTTAATCTAAATCATTCAAAGCACAAGACTCAACTTGAAGAGTCTGAAATCTCGTAATTTATTACCAAGCCTTCATAAAGCAGGTTCATCAATGCAGACTTTAGGAAATTACATTACATAACAAATTGTTAAATGAATACAGTAATCCCTCCTCAATCGCGGGGGTTGCATTCCAGATAGATGAAAATCCGCGAAGTAGAAACCATATGTTTGTATAGTTATTTTTATATATTTTAAGCCCTTATAAACTCTCCCACACGGTTTACATTATTAGAGCCCTTCTAGACATGAAATAACACCCTTTAGTCAAAAGTTTAAACTGTGCTCCATGACAAGACAGAGATGACAGTTCTTTCTCACAATTAAAAGAATGCAAATATATCTTCTCTTCAAAGGAGTGTCTGCATCAGGAGCAGAGAATTTCAGAGAGAGAGAGAGAGCGCTCGCAAAGAAAAGCAAACAATCAAAAAATCAATACATGTGCTTTTAAGTTTGCCGAAGCATCACAATAAAGCGGCATTTTTTAGAGGAGCGTCAGTATCTTCTAAGCAAATAGCCTCTGTGCAAACAGCCCCTCTGCTCACACCCTCCGTCCAGGCAGAGAATGTCAGAGAGGGTGAGAGAGAGGCAGAGACAAGCAAACAATCAAGCACCGCACGGGAAGCATATCTTATAGTATTGAGGAGTTTTAGTTAATATGTAATACATGCTCTGATTGGGTAGCTTCTAAGCCATCCGCCAATAGCGTCCCTTGTATGAAATCAACTGGGCAAACAAACTGAGGAAGCATGTACCATAAATTAAAGACCCATTGTCCGCAGAAATCCGCGAACCAGCAAAAAATCTGTGATATACTGTATATTTAGATATGCTTACATTTAAAATCCGAGTGAAGCCGCGAAAGTCGAAGCGCGATATAGCAAGGGATTACTGTACTGAGAAAGAAAAATGAACCTGTGATGCACTTAAAAGTTAATTGGAAAAAAAAAAAAAATGAAATCTAACTCAAACAAAAATGTAAAAATGAAACACATAAAAACAAAGCTCAAAAATGTAGCTTACATAATATTAAAATCTAATAAATTCACAAAATGTATTCAAAGCAAAACAAATTTTAATTATAACGTGACCCCAACAATTTCTTTTTCTCTTAGTTTAAATAGTGAACCAGTATGGCTTCTTATTTTTCACTATAACCTTAGAGTTGTCTTGAAAATGGTTGGCTTCATCCAACTATGATACCCTGGACAGATCGATTCTTTTACCCTCTGCTTACGTCCAGCTATAATGCAGCCTATTGCTAAGTGTTTGGACTGAAGTATTCTCCTGCAGCCCTTTCGGAATGCACAATATTGCTCTGAAAGGGGAATTATGCAAATTCCTTCAGTTCTCTTTTGGCGCTTTTCCACTGCATAGTACGGCACAGCACGGTTCAGTACAGCTCACCTTGGTTCGGCTCAGTTCGGCTCGGTTTATGCTTTCAACTGCAGTTTAGTACCGCTTTAGAGTGGGCGGGATTATTCATGTGTCGTTATAGTTGCGCCACCTCTACTGCTGTGACATCATCGTAAATGCGCCACAAGCGACCTCCTGAAAAAACTTTTTCATTCCGCGTCGCCCCATCCAGCTCTCGCTGGATCCGCTCCTCGCTACCAACGAGGAACGTCTGTACTTCCTCATTAAACCACGAAACAGCCATTTTTGGTTAAAACAAAATGGTGCGTCCGAACCTTCGCTGGCTGTGCTAAAATCTAGCTGGTCTGTTGTGTCTCGTGTCACAAGTTCAGTGACGCAGTAATGGCGATTTTCTCCGGCCAAACAGTGACCAGCAGAGTTTACACGTCACGTTTTAGTAACGGTTCGGCGCGCTTGGAACCTCGGCTGAGGTGGTACTAAAAAAAGGACCAGGTACCAGGTACTGTTCCCAGTGGAAAAATCCCCAAAAGTGAGCTGAACTGAACCGTGTCATGCCATACTATGCAGTGGAAAAGTGCCATTTTAAAGTCCAGACTACCTTCCTCTGCCTCCTCCTTCAGCAACCATAAACTCAAGGTGTTATGAGCCGGGGTCTTTCACAGATGTAGCTCTCCTGTACACAAGCTTGAGAACAGTATAACATCAAATGAATCTTGCATTGTATTGGCCTCATTTTAACAACCTGTTTTTTGCAAAAATATTTATTTAGAGAACTATGTATTAAAGGATAAGTTCAGCATTTTTCAAGTCAAAGTTATTTCTTCTCAACCATGGTATATATCAATTTGTCACAGAAAACTGCATTCTAAAGTGATGTGTTTCTTTTTATAAGTTTTAAAAATAGCTGCTCTTGCATTTTACAATAGGGCTTAAGGGTACACAAGTTCACAGGTGAATAAATATCCATAAAACCTACCAAAAATCAATTTTTCAAGCCAAAAAGTTATTGAGTATTGATCTGCATCCTGAGATAACACACATAATTACAAGACAGCGTATTCATACTGTTTTAAAAAGGTAACAAAGCATTGTTGTAAGATTCATCCATCTTCAAAGGAGACCGGTTGTGCACTTCACTTTGCCAACAACCCCATGTGTCTTTCTCCACCGGGATTCACCTTGAATCCATCATCAAGTGCCTGTTATTGACAATATTGACTGTGCAAATGTTAATGGCTGGGTCAGTTCTGTAGACGAGACAATAATGATTGAAAAAGGCACATTTGCAATCGCATTTATTTTTTGACTATATGGAAGCTCACTTCTTGATGTCACAAAGATTGGCTGCTGCCACTAGATTGATAATACAAACATGCATTAGTGACAAAGAATATTCAACAGGCATGGAATATGTAGTCAGGTGGCAAGAACAGAACAGATAGGTGTCCATTTATTCATACATCAACCTTCCTGATATGCTTATTCAGGACAAGGTTAAAGGGCAGCTGACAAACATCCCAGCAAGCATTGGATGCAAGGCAGAAACAATCTCTGGATAGAGTGCCAGTTTATAGCAGGACTAACACACAAACAGGCCACTTTAGAAATGCCAACCCACCTAACCTGTATGTGACTGAATTGTTCAAGCACAAACCCTAGTCTCCCCTCACTGCCAGGATGCAGTGCTACAACTATGCCATCTTGCAGCCCAATGTTGTGATGATTATTAATTGTTGTTCTCAATTACTCTATTCAAAAAGAATAGCACACCTCTGGTAATTTATGGCCACTTGATCCACAGTGACAACCAGTAGGTAGCAAGCACAGCCTTGTGACTCAGCCCACAGGGCAAATGGCCAGGTGGGAGTTCCTTAGAAATGCTGGCTCAAACAACTGAGGGATGATATGTGCAAAGTCAAAGCCGCCACTCCATGATGTTCTAGATCAGAAGAAGTGGAAAGCAATGAGCCGGAAAACGGGACACACAGTAGGAAGAAGATTAATTTATTCATATATTTTTCTCTGTGACAGGCACAATAATAATGATAATAATCCATCCAACTTGCTAACCCAGTTATCCAGGGTAGGGTCACTGGGCAGCTAGAGCTTATTCGGGAGAAAGCTAGGGACAACACCTGGATAGGTGTTCTTGCCTCAAGAAAATTTTTGTTCTAAGAACCTGTGATAAAATAATTATTTCTAATTCTCTTTCGTTATCACAAGGGTGACTCATAAATTCAGAAGGCAAGTTTTCTTAAATCTAAAACTTTGCTTCAATAAGGACACATTTGGTAAATCTTAAGGCTTCTCAGTTCACCTATGGACTCGTGTACCCTTAAGCCCTATTGTAAGTTGCAACAATTGACAACTCATTTTTTTATATTTATAAAAACAAGCTTCACTTTTGAATGCAATTTTATGTGGCGAATTAATATGTACTGTATCACGATCCTGAAGAAATAATTTTAACTTAAAAAAACTTCAAACCTACCCTACAATGTACTCTATGCATATACTCCTACTCAGGTAGCTGTTAAATGAATGTTAGTTTCTTCTTGTTCTAATTGTCTCTTACCTTTAAGGAAAAGTTGTTAAAAGTGCTACACAACCCCTCAGTGGAGACTAACGTTCACATTGTAGGATTTAATTTTGAGGCATTAGTACATAAAAATCACAAACAAATCAGTAAGACTCAAATAGAGCAGCATCAGTATGTAATCTATGCTCTGTACAGCAATTTAAAGCCTTATTCTTTTTAGCAAAGCAAAGCTGCCTTCTTGCAAAGAGTGGATTAAATATAAACTATGATAAAAGATAAATACCTATTGCCTCAGTCACAAAGTGGATAACTTTAAGGAAGAAATGGAAGATATTTTTGTTCTGTTTACAAAAGCATATGTTGATTGTTACAACGATGGGCAACAAAGGTGAGCATAACAGGGCTGATTCTGTTTGAAGCCTTAATCTCAAAATAAATTAGCTGTGTACATACGATCTTATGAAACCCAAATACGGGGAAAAGGGTAGCAACATCATTGGGTATTTCTGTGGAATTTTATAGCATTCCCTTTCTTGGTGTGGTCTAACTGACTACCTTCAGTATTTGTTGAGTTTCAAACTTGAAAATTCATTCCAATAATCTGCCTCCACCATTACAATATGTCTGTGAAAATTAAGTGAAAAGTCTGTTAATTCTTTCCTACAAATTATTTCTAATTCAGGATATTATTTTTTTACAAATAGAGAGAATTACAAATGATTTATTTTTTGGAATTGTAAACGTATGTTAAGTGACTTTTAAAATTGTTCTTAAACAATTGACATTTCATATTTTAACTTAATTTACATAAACATCAGAAAAGCAGAACATGTAAAATAAACACAATGGCCTTGATGGGTATTAAAAAAAATACTAATTTCAAAATATAACATACTGCAGAGGTTTCAGAAAAAGACAGAAATGATACAACAAAACACTACAGAAATGCGATGTCTAAGCCAGTTTACTTTTTTAGGAAATTTGAAATTTTATATTAGAAATATAAAATATTAGAAAAATGAGTACAGCCAAAGACAAAGAACCTTGTACCAGTGTCTTGTCTGGGTGAGTCTTTAAAAAGAGGGGTGTGCTGCTGTTTCAAAGCCAACATGTAGCATTGATTGACACTATTCCATGAGTAAAACATGTATTAAAAATGTTTAGCACAAAATAAAAAGCTGCTCACCTCTTTTCTCACAGAAGACCTTGCCTTTACAGGAACACCACGGACTCGGACACAGGCATCCATACTTTGGCAGTTTTTTAGGTCTCCCTATACTGGCGTTTGCCAAAGGAAATGAAACTGTGGATGACAAAAAGAAATTATCAGCAAGCTTCTCTAGAAACTAAATCAACAATTTATCTATGTAAAACGAATAATAACTGGACAGAATTAGGGCTGTGCAATGTCTTAACAGTTCACATCATTATTCCAAAACATCAACCATGTACAATACCATTGCTCCTAGAGATGTGGATGTGGATTAGAAATAGTGAGATGCTCTACTCTTGTACCACAGAACGTGTGGGGCAGTGGGGAAATGGTGCAAGGGGTTTTAGTGTGGAGCACAGATTTGTTGTCTCGCAATAATAATGTTGCATTCATGCCATAATGTTTTCTGAAATGTACTATACAGGTCATAAAATGAATAACTCCAAATATCATATATACCTATGTTTTTGGTTTTTTTTTGTCAGTGCAGCTTTGACATCATGGACAATAAGGTGCGTACTAATTCAGCGTAAGCAGGAATACTCAATAAAACTGAATAAAAAAAAAAAAATCAAGTGACAGTGAGATACGAAAAAGGCAGATTCACCAGCGTTTGTGTGTCAGCTTATATCCATCCGGATCAGAGAATGTCCATTTCCATTGTCTCAAAACACCACTCACATCTACACTTATTCCCAGTTTCAAATAAAAACTATCAGCGTCACATCCCTGGGTGAGCAGTAGTATGTATCGTGATCGTGACTGAGAGAATTAAAGTGGAAAAAAAAACAGCTAACTTTTACAAGTAGTATACATTTACATCGGCTATTACAGGCGCAAACCAAATGTATGTGTTTATTGTATAATATTAACAATAAGAGCATCTCAATACTGTGGTGGTCAGCTGGGGTCTGTGCCTCCCCCGGACCACGAGAGGGCAGCCGACCTGGTTGGTATGGAGGCCACGGGAATGGAGCATGGAAGCGCAACCCTATAGGGGCCCGTGGCCGCCGTCAGGGGGCGTCCAAACAAGTGAGGAGCCCTGGACGTCAGCACTTCTGCCACACCTGGAGGTGCTGGCAGAAGAAATACCAGGGACACCCGAAGTGCTTCTGGGTGCTCATGAGGCAGTTCCGCTACAAGCTGGAGTAGGCAAGTAGACTGCTTGCTGCTTGTTGCTTGTCTTGATCGGCACATTTACAAAGCAAAAGACACTGACGGACAGGAAGGGATTTAAGGTGGTCCGGATTTACGAGTTTTTTCATAGGCTTTGGTAATTCTAGTGTTAATCAGAGATGCAACACAGACAACAATTATAACACTGAAGGAGCTGCAAAGATTCACAGCAGAGATTAGAGTATCTATCCATAGTACCACTTTAAGCTGTACATTCCACAGATTGGGGCTTTATGGAAGAGTGGTCAGAAAAAAAAGCCACTGCTTAAAGAAAATAAATAAGAAACATGTTTGGAGTTTTGCCAAACAGCATGTGGTGGACTCCCTAAACACATGGAGGAAAGTTCCCTGGTCAGATGAGACTACAATTGAACATTTTGGACATCATGATAAACACCATGTGGGGTGCAAACCCAAAACTTCCCATTACCCCAAGAACACCATTCCCACAGTGAACCATGGTGGTGGTAGCATCATGCTGTGGAGGTGTTTTTCATTGGCAAGGACAGGAAAACTGGTGAGGTCTAAAGGAAACATGGATGGCACTAAATACAGGGCAATTCTTGAGGAAAACCTGTTTCAGTCAGCCAGAGATTTGAGACTGGGATGAATGTTCACCTTCCAGAAGACAATGACCCTAAACATACAGTACTTTCTAAAGCTACACTGAAGCGGTTTAAAGGGTAACAATAAATGTCTTGGAATGGCCTAGTCAAAATCCAGACCTCAATCCAATTGAGAATCGATGGCATAAACTCAAGATTAGAGCAGTTTTGCTTTGAACAAGAAGGGGTGAAAATTCCAGTGGCTTGATGTATTAAGCTAACAGAGACATTCCCCAAGAGACTTGCAGCTGAAACTGCAGCAAAATTAAGCTTTACAAAGTATTGAGTTTGTTGGTTGAATACCTATGCATATGTCGTAATATCTGTTTTTTGTCTTAATTATTGTTTGTGTCATGCTGTGTAAATCAAATGGTGCTAACCCCCCCAAAATTCATTTTAATTCCAGGTTGTAATGCAGCAAAACAGCGCAAACACTGAGGGTGGATGAATACTTTCACAAGGACTGTAAGTAACAGTATTGGCCACTTTCACTCACTTAGTAAATAGTTAAAAATTGTTAAGTTCTTTATTCATTAAAAGACATACAATGTATAAGATGACCTTCAAGATATGTCCAAAATGTAAAACAAAATCTATATTTCTATACTTCACTTATTCCTTGTTGTAGAATACATTCAGTAGATATAGGCAGTATATGTGTACATATATTCCAATAATTGTATACCCTTATAAGGTGTTGTGTGTACATAATAAGACAAAGTGAAAAACTCTTCAGTATGAAGCTGAGTTAACATTACCTGTTAACTTGTACAGTATTTCTGCTTTTCAAATTGTATGACTAAGGGCTTAAACTTTATTCAACACTGCCACCTTGAGGCTAAAAAGTAGACTGAGCAGTACATGCTTTTTGTTTTCCAAAGAGCAAGTCATTTTTAAGTTCTAAGATGCTTTGATTAATTTTCATTATATTTAGCTCTTTCTGAATATTCAAATGACATTATTAAATAGCATTTTTACTCATCATTTGGTACAACAAAAAACCAAACAAGGACACTTATATCAGATACTCCATCTTAGTTATAACATCACATGAAGTGCAATATGCTGTATAATAAGCCAGTGTTAAAGTTCTAATATGATTTATGAAGGGTTTCATCACTGTGAAGCCCGATTACCACATTCTCTTAGTGCTTCATGAACAGAACATATCTTAAGGCTGCAAGCACCTAATTCAGTAATTACATTTTTTAGAATCTACCACTCATATATCCACAAGGAACTGCATATGAAAAATTAATTAACATACTGCTTTTCATTCACAAAGAAATTTATGTTCCGACAGGAGAGAGCTAACATTACAAAACTTATCAATTCTCTGTTAACAACCTAGTAAGAACTTCAAAAGCCATCTGTGTCTCCAGCAAAAGTTGGCAGCTTTCCCTGAAAAACTCCCATCACAATTGAAAGGAATCATTTTGTCAGTAAGTTTTGGTTTGCCACAGGGTTACTGTGAGAAATCTTTGCCTTGTACACCTCCTAAAGGAGAAGACCAGTGAACACGATCATTTGCCAGCTGTTCCTATTCCAAAGCAGCAGACACTTGACTGAAACCGGTCAAGTTACTGAAACTATCATGGATTAAAAGTTTTATACTCTTGAGGAGGAACATCATTTCAGCCAGTTACTTTATCTGTTCTTTTGATCACTACCCAGAACGCATGACCATAGATGAAGACAGACGCAGAGACTAGTAGAGAACAGAGGGTAAATTAAGACTTTCTTCTAAAAACAGAACTCCTGCTGCCTCATGTATAACGCCGTGCGTAGAATTCGCACTATAACATGACGTAAGCACAAAAGCCGAAATGTGCTTACGCACAGAAAATTCTGGAATTCAGGAATCTGTGCGTACTCCAACTTTCACGTTCTTCCGCTCCATAACTCCCAATCAGCGTGAAAACTAACGTCCATGCATGCGCCCTTCTGTCCCGCCCAGTCTCCTCCCAGAATTATGCCTCTTTGAATATGCAAATCAATATAAATAGACCTTAACCTCAGCATTCTGTGAAAAGGCAATGGCAAAAGCAAGAGGGACAATATAAGAATTTCAGCGAATACCAAGTGGAGGCAAAGAAAAATGTACTATTTGTTGGTTTATACAGTGTTATAATCAACAAAAGGAAATTGATCGAGTGACATAGCATGTTGGAGAAACAAGCTCAAGTTCACAAAGTCGCGCAGTGCCCGACATAAAAAAGAAGTTGTCACATATCAAAGTCGCTGTGAAAAGGCGAGACGTAGCCCACAGTCCGAGTGTTATATGGAAGCTTATTAGGGTACAGTGAGGAAAAAAAGGCACAGAGTAGGAAAAAAGCACGAAATGTTAACTTCAATCTCGAAATATCCACTTTAATGATGTAGTTTATTTTGTCATTAAAGTAGAACATAAACTTCATTTTAAAATCATTTAATTTACTAGTTTCTCAAATCCCATCGTAACTAAAGTAGCACGTTAAATGCTTTGTTTTGTATTTGTTCTTCAATGTGCTCTATGTGCGTGAATCACTACGTGCTTCTGTTTTTTCTCTTTCTCCGACAGGACACAGAATCCATTACATTCGTGATATTACAGCTCTCTGAATAATTAAAATACTGAGATGTATACGTGATATCTTTTTCATGATGATAGGAGTTAAAGCACGTTATTAAACAGGGGAACACGGTGCCTGATTGTGCGCAACCTTCGATTAAATTACTGTAGCAGTACTGACTCTTTCAAACATACTGACCTCCAACTCCTGTCCTTACTTTTCTTTCTCCAAATACCCAATCGCCATACAATCAGCTCTGTAATAGACGTTAAGCCATCTGTAAGCTTACAATGATGATTCTTCAAAACTTTTAAGGAACATTGAAATATCTTCATAGTACATGTTTAATTATTCTATCCGTCTATCCTTCCAGTGTCACGCCATCCTCAGCAAATATACAGCGCAAGGCAGGAACAATATGTGAACTAGCTAGCGCTGCAGCAAAGTGTCCTCACATGTTTAAATATTAACAATACAGATTATTTAAATGAAGTTAAAGTTTTATCTGTATAATATAATAAACATATTTTGCTGCATTTCATCATAAAAATGATATCGTCATCATATGTAAATATGAGCTTTCTAAAGTGGCGCAGGTTGTGTAATATTATAACAGTAGTGCAAGTTTGCAGTGGGGTGATTGTACTTATAAGTACAAACAGTTCTACACGGAGCAATTGATTGAGTGCATTTATAGTTCTTGGGATGAAACTGTTTCTGAACCGCGAGGTCCGTACAGGAAAGGCTTTAAAACGTTTTGCCGTGGCTGAGGCAGAGTGGGCTTGATGCTGTATACCGATAATTATCTTTCTGATCAGCTGCTGCTGTGATTCCCCACTCAGATACAGTTATATAAATACTCCAAGTGGTGCAGTGAGAGTAATATGGAAAAAGATGATCTGTTGTGGCAACCCTTAACGGGAGCAGCTGAAAGAAGGAAAAAAAGTAAGAGTTACAACGCTAAAGCAGTTATGGTATTTGGAATACTATGGCTATTCCCTGGGCCATTATATTGTTACAGGTTAATTACAATCAGATGCATTACACTAATAAACAATATGTGGTTAGTTTCAGTGTGTTTATAAAGCCGCGTCAGGAATGTGGTTCTAACAAATAAAGGGTAACCACACAGGAACAGTAGCACTGCTTTGACGCTGGGTGCCGTCAGTCTGCAAAACCGAGCGGAGAACTTGCGTACGACAAGGTATGAGGTACCGTGGAAAAGTGCGTGGCTTTACGCCAAGTGTAGGTTTTATACATCGCGATTTGAACGTGGAAACGTTCTTACACAACATTTCTGTGCATACGCACCATTTATACATGAAGGCCCCGGGTCACCATAAACATCCAGACAAGGGCCATATCCCTACCATTACTGCTGAACAACATCTCAGACATTTAAGTGCTTATAATTAGGTCAGCTGTCAGCAGAGGAAGACATTTTTTTCAGCAGAACAGAGATGTTAAAACTGATCTTGACTTTAACGATTTTACTCATATGAATATTCACTATCCACAACTTTCTCTTTGTGAGGCGACCCTATCCTTGGTAACTGTCTCCAAGTACTTCTAAACCATTTTAAATCATTTGTAGCCCAGTCAACAAATACATTCCCTCCACAACATTCTAGCTCTAGCAAAGGTTGAGCCATGCAAAGTCCTCCTAATCCTATCATGGAGAATGAGCCATGCATAAAAATGTGTGTGTTTGCTTGCAACCACTATCCAGAAGTTGTGACCATAAACAGATAACAAATATGGAATAACAGATCACTAACTTCTAAAGGAAAATAATGGAGTCCATCCTCACTGGGTGTATAACATCCAGATGAAAAAAAAAGAACATCTTGGAGACATCACACCACAGAAAAAAGATCTGGGTAGGGGAATCATCTAAGTGTGTTAAAAAATAATCAAATTCACACAAGAGTGATTTGACATGGCTTAATTTGTACATATACTGTAGTGTTACA
The DNA here is from genome assembly GCF_016835505.1 of Polypterus senegalus. Classification (NCBI taxonomy): domain Eukaryota; kingdom Metazoa; phylum Chordata; class Cladistia; order Polypteriformes; family Polypteridae; genus Polypterus; species Polypterus senegalus. Next base: position 214,098,072 of record NC_053155.1, read on the forward strand.
TTAAAATTGAATGCAACCTCCTAATGTTATAATGCAGGTTTGCACTCAGGCATACAAGCAATCATACAAATTATGAATTTCCTTCTGTGTAATGTCAGCCAATGCACTTTCAAACAGGAGGAACAACTGGTTTAGGCTCATTGCTGCTGACTGGATTCAGGCTAGGGAATGTGACAAGCAGCCTCTAGATCATGTTAAGTTGCATGGGAAAAATGTGGGTGGGTGCAGACTTGCTGGAAGAACACATCTCTCATTTCATGCAGGTTCAGGATCAGGACCAGCTGGATGATGTTCCTGATGTAAGTAGTGCTAGTTTCTTAGCTCTATGCCCTCCACAAACACCAGACATGAATAAGCACTACAGCTAATAGTACCCCACACTGCAATGCCTGCAAAGGGCCCTATGTATTGCAGACATAAATATATACACATGATAAATATCACTGTTTACAAGAAGCATCCTGCTTCATTAATGTCCAGTATACAATCAAGGTGCAACTCCATTAGTGGGACAAAAATGCATGAAGACATCTACCAGGCATGAAGAACACTTCACACAGAACTTTGCATCCTGGGTTAACACAAACAAATGCTTCTATTATGCTCTGATAACAGTCTGTTAATAGCTGTGGTGTGAGCTTTGTTGTACTCTGTAATAGCATGGGGTGTTCTACTAACTATGGGGCTTTCATCATAACATTTCCTGCCTTCTATCTTTAATATTTTATATTACAGTATTCCAGACAGAATTTCTTCTGGGTGTTCTTTTGCACTTTCTGATATTGTATAACCCCATTAAAGACCTTAATGATCCTGCACAGTTACTCTTCTTACTGTTCCCTTCTGTTAGATTTCACACGTTTTGACTCTGAGGCAGTTTCTATCCATAGGCTGGAAGGTTAATGGATAGCCAGTAATAATAACACATATTGCATGTGATCCAGAAAATGCAAATTGTATAAAATTGTGAGAGGGTTTGTAAATATTATATACAGTATTTATTGTTCCGGGCGGCACGGTGGCGCAGTGGGTAGCACTGCTGCCTCGCAGTTAGGAGACCCGGGTTTGCTTTCCAGGTCCTCCCTGCATGGAGTTTGCATGTTCTCCCTGTATCTGAATGGGTTTCCTCCAGGTTCTCCAGTTTCGTCCCACAGTCCAAAGACATGCATGGGTGCACTGGAAATTCTAAATTGTCCCTAGTGTGTGCTTGTGTGTGTGTGTGTGTGGGCACGCCCTGCGGTGGGCTGGCATCCTGCCTGGGGTTTGTGTCCTGCCTTGCGCCCTGTGTTGACTGGGATTGGCTCCAGCAGAGCCCCATGACCCTGTAGTTAGGATATAGCTGGTTGGATAATGGATGGATGGATTTATTTTTTCCAGTCTGGCATCCTAATATTGCTGGGAAAGATGGATATATATATACTATACATATTAAGTAAGCATACTGTTCCTTCAGAATAACCCCTACCCATTTCTTTTTCCACACCATGCTTACTACTGTGTGCATATTTATTATGCAATGTTTATTACTGTGTGTACCTGAAGAATCTTCTTAACGTGCAACAAAAAGTTTTCATAACACTTAATTATTCCCAAACATCTGCATTTAGATGTGTTCCAGTTCTATAGTCAGTAATTTGGATAATTTAAACTTGCATTCTAACAGAATTTTTCACAGCATCTGCACTAAGTGAAGAGCACTTTTAAAGAAATAAGTTGTATATATATAACCTAGCTATAGGGGATGCACAAACCAGTGTGTTTAGTGCCGGTCCCAAGCCTGGATAAATGGGGAGGGTTACGTCAGGAAGGGCATCCAGTATAAAATTTTGCCAGATCAACATGCAGACAACAATACAGATTTCCATACTGGATCGGTCGAGTCCCGGATTAACAATGACCGCCAACAGGGTGCTGACGGAAATTGGGCTACTGTCTGCCAAAGAAGGAGAAGAAGAAGAATTAGAGGGGGGAGATGTGTCCGGAGGCAGGAGGAGAGGAGGAAGGTAAAGAGAGTGGAATTGAGGGTAGGAACTTTGAATTCTGGCAGTATGACTTGTAAGGGGAGAGAATTAGCAGATATGATGGAGAGAAGGAAGGTTGATATATTGTGCATTCAAGAGACTAAATGGAAGGGGAGTAAGGCCAGGTGGATACGCGGTGGATTCAAATTGTTCTACCATGGTGTGGATAGGAGGAGAAGTGGGGTTGGTAGTTATTCTGAAGGAACAGTATTTCAAGAGTGTTTTGGAAGTGAAAAGAGTGTCAGACAGTAATGATTTTGAAGCTAGAAATTGGAGGTGTGATGATGAATGTTGTTGGTGCATATGCCCCACAAGTTGGGTGTGAAATGGATGAGAAAGAAAATTTCTGCAGCAAGTTGGATGAAGTGATGGACAGTGCACCCAAGGGACAGGAAGTGGTGATTGGAGCGGATTTCAATGTACATGTTGATGAAGGGAACAGAGGAGACAAGGAGCTGATAGGTAGGAATGGTATCAAGGAGAGGAATGAAGAAGGTCAGATAGTAGATTTTCCAAAAAGTATGGGCATAGCTGTAGTGAATATGTATTTTAAGAAGAGGGAGGAACATAGGGTGACGTACAAGAGTGGAAGAAGATGCACGCAGATAGATTACATCCAATGCAGAAAAGTCGATCTGAAGGAGATTAAAGACTGCAAAGTGGTGGCAGGGGAAAGTGTAGTTAGACAGCACAGGATGTTGGAGATCAACAAAAGGAGGAGAGTGAGGGCAGAGCCAAGGACCAAATGGTGGAAATTGAAAAAGGAAGACTGCAAGGTTTGAATTTAGGGAGGTAAGACAAGCACTGGTTGGCAATGAAAAGTTACTAGACAGCTGGGAATCTACAGCTGAAATTGTAAGGGTGATAGAAAGAAGGGTGCTTGGTGTCACATCTGGACAGAGGAAGGAGGAAAAGGAAACCAGGGGGTGGAATGGTGAAGTACAGGAGTATACAGAGGAAGAGAATGGTGAAGAAGAAGTGGGATAGTCAGAGAGATGCACATAGAAGATTGCAAGTGTACAAGGAGATAAGGCGCAAGGTGAAGAGAGAGGTGGCAAAGGCTAAAAAAAGGTGTATGGTAAGTTGTATGAAAGGTTGGACAGTAAGGAGGGAGAAAAAGAACTGTACCGATTGGCTAGACAGAGGGACCAAGCTGGGAAAGATGTGCAGCAGGTTAGGGTCATAAAGGATAAAGATGGAAACGTACTCATAAGCAAGGAGGGTGTGTTGAGAAGATGGAAAGAGTAGTTTGAGAGGCTGATGAATGAAGAAAATGAGACAGAGAGAGAGAGAGAAGGTTGGATGATGTGGAAATAGTGAATCAGGAAGTGCAACGGATTAGCAAAGAGAAAGGAAGGACAGCTATGAAGAGGATGAAGAATGGAAAGGCCGTTGGTCAAAATGACATACCTGTGGAAGCAAGGAGGTGTTTAGGAGAGATGGCAGTGCAGTTTTTAACCAAATTGTTTAATGGAATCTTGGAAAGATTTTAACTCCTCTCCTGAGGATTGGAGAAGAAGTGTACTGGTACTGATTTTTAACAATAAGGGGGATGTGCAGAGCGATAGTAACTACAGGGGGATAAAATTGATGAGCCACAGCATGAAGATATGGGAAAGAGTAGTGGAAGTTAGGTTAAAAAGGGAGGTTATGATCAGTGAGCAACAGTATGGTTTCATGCCAAGAAAGAGCACCACAGTTGCGATGTTTGCTCTGAGGGTGTTGATGGAGAAGTATAGATAAGGCCAGAATGAGTTGTATTGTGTCCTTGTGGACCTGGAGAAAGCATATGACAGGGTGCCAAGAGGATTTGTTGTATTGTATGAGGAAGTCGGAAGTGGCAGAGAAATATGTAAGAGCTGTACTGGATATGTACGAGGGAAGTTTGACTGTGGTGAGATCTGTGGAAGGAGTGACAGATGCTTTCAACGTAGAGGTCAGATTACATCAAGGATTGGCTCTGAGCCCTTTCTTAGTTGCAATAGTGATGGACAGGTTGACAGGTTGACAGATGAGATTAGACAGGAGTTTAGACAGGAGATATTTGCTGATGACATTGTGATCTCTAGCAAGAGTAGGGAGCAGGTTGAGGACAACCTGGAGAGGTGGAAATATGCTCTAGAGAGGAGAGGAATGAAGGTCAGTAGGTACAAGACAGAATACATGTGTGTAAATGAGAAGAAGGTCAGTGGAATGGTGAGGATGCAGGACATAGAGTTGGCAAAGGTGGATGAGTGTGAATACTTGGGAGCAGCAGTACAGAGTAATGGGGATTGTGGAAGAGAGGTGAAAAAGAAAGTGTAGCAGGGTGGAATGGGTGGAGAAGAGTGTCAGGAGTAATTTCTGACAGACGGTTATCAGCAAGAGTGTAATGGAAGATATACAGGACTGTAGTGAGACCAGCTATGTTAAAAGGATTGGAGACGGTGGCACTGACCATAAAGCAGGAGACAGAGCTGGTGGTGGCAGAATTAAAGATGCTAGGATTTGTATTGGGTATGACGAGGATGGACAGGATTAGAAATGAGTACATTAGAGGGTCAGCTTAGATTGCGTTGGTTTGTACATGTGCAGAGGAGTTACGCTTGGTATATTGGGAAAAGGATGCTAAGCATAGAGCTGCCAGGCAAGAGGAAAAGAGAAAGGCCTAAGAGAAGGATTATGGATGTGACAGAACAAGATGTAGAGGACAGGAAAATATGGAACAAGATGATACACTGTGGCAACCCCTAATGGGAGCAGCCGAAAAAAAAAAGAAGATATATATATTCTTGGAACACTTACAAATCGGTTTATGACCAAAAAGTTCGCCAAACTTTTGCATCTGTTCACGACCACAGACTCAGTATACAAACAAGCCAGTTTCCCTTTCGGTTTGTGTGCGCCGATGATTTCCACACATGTTCAGTCTCTCCCTATGCATTCCCTGAGCAGCGAGAGAAATTGCGACACCCACAGGCGTGCGGGAGAGAGAGAGAGACACACACACACAGGCGCGCACAAGGGAGACACACACACACAAATACAGGCGCGCGCGAGGGAGCACACACACACACACACACACACACACACAGGCGCAAGCGAGGGAGACACACACACACACAGGCGCACGCGAGGGAGACACACACACACAGGCGCACGCGAGGGAGACACACACACACACGCGCGCGAGGGAGACACACACACACAGGCGCGCACGAGGGAGACACACACACACACACACACACACACACAGGCGCACGCGAGAGAGACGCACAGGCACGTGTGAGAGAGACACACACAGGCGCAAGAGGCAGGGACACACACACAGGCGACACAAAGAGAAAGAGTGAGAGAGGGGGTTGGATGCATAAGGCAGAGAAGGCAGTTCAAAAATAAACAGGGCTTGTCTTTGTTTTCACTTCTGTTTACAGTGATCGGTTCACAGAGTGCATTGTTGCAATGTTACTTTTCTTGCTGTTTTATTAAATTACGGATTTTTCAAATGTTAATTTTTTTCCCTGTGCTTAAAACTCATTAAAAAAGTGTTTTTAACAAGCGGTTCGTAGCACTATAGCGCAAACTTTTGCAGTGTTAGTTTTCTCTGTTGTTCAAGGTTTTCTCAATGTTATTCAATGTTTTTACATTTAGTTTACTATTACGCTGTGCATTCTATGGTATATTTAACTATATTAGTGCTTAAAAACTTCAAAAAAATATATTTACATACAGTTCGTACAGTCTGGTCGGATTAATTGTATTTACATACAATCCTATGGGGGAAATTACTTCGGTTCACAACCAAAGTTTTGGAATGAATTATGGTCGTGAACCGAAGTTCCACTGTGTGTGTGTATATATGTGTGTGTATATATGTGTGTGTGTAGATATATATAGATATATATATATATATATATATATATATATATATATATATATATATATATAGATATATATATATATATAGATATATATATATATATATATATATATATATATATTGTGGTGTATGGCTGGCCATTTATTCTGGCCAATACCCCCAAGCTGCCAGGTGGAGTCCTCCCTGCAGTATGGAGGTCCCTCGAAAACCAGCAGGGCATCATGGATATTGTAGTTTTTATACGGAGCCCTGTTGGATGCCATGGGGGCCGCTAGGGGACGCTGCAGGGGGGAACAACGGTTACTTACCCTACCCCCCATGTGATCTTGTATCACTTCCGGGTCAGGTAAAAAGTCCTTTTCTTCACCCCAGAAGTACGTCCAATTCACATGGACAAGGGGAATGACGTGCTTCCGGGGTGAAGAAAAGGACTTTTTACCTGACGCGGAAGCGATACAAGATCACATGGACTGGGGATTGGGAACACTTTCGGGTCAGGGAATATAAAAGGACTATGAGAGCTCCCAGACGGCTAGCTGAGCTGGGTGGTAGGAGGGCAACGCGTCTGGGAGTGGAGGAATTGTTTATTGTGATTGATTATTGTTTATTATATGAGTATAGTGGAGGAGAGGGTGCTTTGTGCACTGTGGCAATTTAATAAAGTCAACTATTGAACTTTTACCCGGAGTCTGGATTCGTGGACAGGGTTCAAGGGAGCGATAGCACCCCCTATCTGTCACAATATACAGTATATATACAGTATATATATATATATATATATATATACTTACATACAGTGGTGTGAAAAACTATTTGCCCCCTTTCTGATTTCTTATTCTTTTGCATGTTTGTCACACAAAATGTTTCTGATCATCAAACACATTTAACCATTAGTCAAATATAACACAAGTAGACACAAAATGCAGTTTTTAAATGATGGTTTTTATTATTTAGGGAGAAAAAAAAATCCAAACCTACATGGCACTGTGTGAAAAAGTAATTGCCCCCTGAACCTAATAACTGGTTGGGCCACCCTTAGCAGCAATAACTTGCAATGAGCCTTTTACAGCGCTCTGGAGGAATTCTGGCCCACTCATCTTTGCAGAATTGTTGTAATTCAGCTTTATTTGATGGTTTTCTAGCATGAACCGCCTTTTTAAGGCCTTTTAAGCATCTCAATTGGATTCAGGTCAGGACTTTGACTAGGCCACTCCAAAGTCTTCATTTTGTTTTTCTTCAGCCATTCAGAGGTGGATTTACTGGTGTGTTTTGGGCCATTGTCCTGTTGCAGCACCCAAGATCGCTTCAGCTTGAGTTGACGAACAGATGGCCGGACATTCTTCTTCAGGATTTTTTGGTAGACAGTAGAATTCATGGTTCCATCTATCACAGCAAGCCTTCCAGGTCCTGAAGCAGCAAAACAACCCCAGACCATCACACTACCACCACCATATTTTACTGTTGGTATGATGTTCTTTTAATGAAATGCTGTGTTCCTTTTACGCCAGATGTAACGGGACATTTGCCTTCCAAAAAGTTCAACTTTTGTCTCATCAGTCCACAAGGTATTTTCCCAAAAGTCTTGGCAATCATTGAGATGTTTCTTAGCAAAATTGAGACGAGCCCTAATGTTCTTTTGCTTAACAGTGGTTTTGCGTCTTGGAAATCTGCCATGCAGGCCATTTTGCCCAGTCTCTTTCTTATGGTGGAGTCGTGAACACTGACCTTAATTGAGGCAAGTGAGGCCTGCAGTTCTTTAGACATTGTCCTGGGGTCTTTTGTGACCTCTCGGATGAGTCGTCTCTGCGCTCTTGGGGTAATTTTGGTCGGCCGGCCACTCCTGGGAAGGTTCACCACTGTTCCATGTTTTTGCCATTTGTGGATCATGGCTCTCACTGTGGTTCGCTGGAGTCCCAAAGCTTTAGAAATGGCTTTAAGAATTCTTTCTAGAGACAAATACATCCCCTGAGATCTCTGCAGGAATACTCTGGGAAACTCTTAAGGCCTTCTTAAGAGGACAGATTATCTCATATCTTTCCCACAGAAATAAATCCGAAGCGAAGAAAGTAGCAGAGATAAAAAGTAAATTACTAAAATAGATGAAGAACATGCCAGACTACCAAGCGAGACTCTACATAAGAGGAGGCAGGCTCTACATTCAGAATTAAACCTCTTGACAACTAAAGAAACCGAACAACTAATTTACAAATCCAGACATCATTATTATGAACATGGAGAGAAAGCTAATAAGCTTTTAGCGCAACAAATTCACAAGCAAGATGTATAACGCAATCTCGGTAATTACTAACACGAATGGAGATAAAATCATCGAACACAAAAATATAATGTACACTTTTAGAGACTACTATAAATCCCTATATACTACTGAGTTTAAAGAAGACAATATACAATCTAATGCATTTCTGGATAAATTACAGATACCACAAATTGACGCTTTTAGTGTGGAGGAACTCGATAAACCTCTGTCATTATCAGAATTACTGGATGCTATAAAGTCACTCCAAGGTGGAAAAGCAGCAGGCCCTGACGGCTACCCTGCAGAGTTTTACAAGAAATTCTCCGCTCAGCTAGCTTCCCTCCTATTAGCAACATTTACAGAAGCCAGAGATAACCAATCTCTTCCACAAACCTTTCGCCAAGCACTAATCACTGTCTTTCCAAAACAAAATAAGGACTTATTACAATGTGCATCATACAGACCAATTTCACTTCTGAATAACGACGTTAAAATACTCTCTAAAATCATAGCTAGAAGGATGGAGAAAGTGCTCCCCTCGTAATATCACAAGACCAAACTGGATTTATTAGGGGCCGACACTTATCTTCAAATCTTCGACGCCTGTTTAATGTAATATACTCACCAACTAAATCAAACACCCCAGAAATATTATTATCATTGGATGCAGAAAAAGCATTCGACATGATTGAATGGAAATACCTTTTACTATTTTGGAGAAGTTTGGGTTTGGCCCAACATTTGTGCATGGATTAAATTACTGTATACTAACCCAGAAGCTTCAGTTTGCATCAATAACATTTGCTCAGACTACTTTAAACTAGAGCGTGGCACAAGACAAGGATGCCCTTTGTCACCACTGCTGTTTGCAATTGCCATTGAACCACTGGCAATACATTGTCGAAATACTGATCAGATAAAGGGGATTAGCAGAGAAGGACTGGAACAGAAAATCTCATTATATGCAGATGACATGGTACTGTATATATCGGACCCAGAAAATTCTGTGCCTGCAGTCTTAGCAGCACTCACAGAATTTCAAAAGCTCTCTGGTCTCAGAATTAATCTGAATAAAAGTGTACTCTTTCCGTGAATTCGCAAGCATATAATATTAGATTAGACACCCTTCCTTTTATCATTGCAGAACAGTTTAAATACCTCGGGGTAAACATCACAAGTAAACATAAAGCTCTATATCAACAAAATTTCGCGTCTGCATGGAAAAAATTAAACAAGACTTGCATAGATGGTCAACCCTTCATCTCACACTAGCTGGAAGAATTAACACTGTTAAGATGAATATTCTTCCTAAGCTCCTTTTTATTTCAAAACATACCAATATACATTAATAAATCGTTCTTTAAGCAATTAGATTCAACAATAACCTCATTTATTTGGAATTCTAAACATCCACGCATCAAAAGAGCGACCCTACAAAGACAAAAGGCAGAAGGTGGCATGGCTCTACCTAACTTCCAGTTTTATTACTGGGCGCAAATATACAGGCGATAAGAACCTGGACACAAATAGAAGAACATACACAGGCATGGACCGCAATAGAAGTAAAATCCTGCAGTACTTCTTTGTATTCCTTGCTCTGTGCTCCAATAAACACACGTTATCGGCAATACACTAATAACCCAATTGTGCTCCACTCACTTAGAATCTGGAACCAATGTAGAAAGCATTTTAAGACGGAGAAGCTTCTTTCTGTGGCACCCTGCAAAAGAACCACCTCTTTCAACCCTCACAAACATATGCAGTTTTAATATCTGGAAAAATTTGGAATTAACTTGCTTAGGGATCTTTATATAGACAACGTCTTTGCATCCTATGAACAATTACATTCCAAATTTAACATTCCAGCTACAAATTTCTTTCACTATCTTCAAATCAGGAACTTTGTTAAACAGAACCTTCCAGATTTTCCTCATCTTGCACCCTCATCCACGCTGGAAAAATTATTGCTCAATTTCAAGGAGTTAGACTCCATCTCTACAATATATAAAATCCTTTTACAATCCCTTCCTTTCAAAGATCCAAGAGGACACTGGGAAAATGACCTCTCAATTAATATATCAGAAAAGGAGTGGAAAGTAGCAATGCAGAGAATTCACTCAAGCTCCATATGCAAAGCATACAATTATACAACTCAAAATTATATATCGAGCACATCTGTCTCGACTAAAACTCTCCAAAATGTTTCCAGGGCATGATCCAACCTGCGAGCGTTGCAACCAAGCCCCAGCCTCACTGGGTCGCATGTTCTGGGCCTGCACCAAATTAACATTATTCTGGACAAAAATTTTAATTACCTCTCAGACAGTCTTGGACTCACAATCCCTCCTAACCCATTAACAGCTGTGTTTGGGGTTCTTCCAGAGGGTCTTAAGGTGGAGAAAGACAAACAAATTGTGATTGCATTCACTACACTGTTGGCACGCAGACTTATTCTGATAAACTGGAAGAACCCAAACTCTCCTCTTTAAGTCAGTGGGAAACTGATGTGTTATATTATTTAAAATTGGAAAAATCAAATACTCAGTTAGAGGATCTGTGCAGACTTTTTCAAAACATGGCAGGATCTAATCAGTAATATTTTGAAATGAGTTTATAAAGCACAGAGAATTTGTTGATTTAGGTATTTTTACAAGCCTTAAATTTTACACCATTTGGCTTGCTCTCTCTCTCAAGGGTGGGGATCGATCTGTTCTTAGCATAATTCTTTTTTTTTTGTAAAAACTTGATTACTATGTATTGATTATAATAAAATTAATAAAAAAAGAAATGGCTTTATAACCTTTACCAGACTGATAGATCTCAATTACTTCTGTTCTCATTTGTTCCTGAATTTCTTTGGATCTTGGCATGATGTCTAGCTTTTGAGGTGCTTTTGGTCTACTTCTCTGTGTCAGGCAGCTCCTATTTAAGTGATTTCTTGATTGAAACAGGTGTGGCAGCAATCAGGCCTGGGGGTGGCTACGGAAATTGAACTCAGGTGTGATACACCACAGTTAGGTGATTTTTTAACAAGGGGGCAATTACTTTTTCACACAGGTTTGGATTTTTTTTCTCCTTAAATAATAAAAACCATCATTTAAAAACTGCATTTTGTGTTTACTTGTGTTATATTTGACTAATGTGTTAAATTGGTTAAATGTGTTTGATGATCAGAAACATTTTGTGTGACAAACATGCAAAAGAATAAGAAATCAGGAAGGGGCAAATAGTTTTTCACACCACTGTATATGTGTATATATATATATATATATATATATATATATATATATATATATATAAAAATACACACATAAGGGGTGTTGGATGGTAAATCAGCCCACCTATGAAGGAGTAACGTCAGGTATGTGAATTTACTTTCTTAAGTAGCCAAAACCTACTTCTTGACAACTGTTATCTTGACAACTGCGTCTCCTGCCTGTCATTGCCATTGCTAAAAAATCCCAAAAAGTTATCCCTCAGTGTCCTCTTTCATTATGACATTGCACCACCACACAGAGCATATGACAGTGGAAACTTCACAAACAGTTGTCTCATTCTCCTTATTTGCCAGATTTGGCACCTACTGACATCTGCCTGCCTGGTCTCCATTTTAACACTGATGAGGAGGTGGTTTCATTTGGAGGTTGGAACACTTATGGAAGAAGTGTGTTTAAATTCAGGGAGACTACACTGAAAAATATCAAAACGGTATTATGCAGCAAGACTTTCTTCCCAGGAAGGTTCACTTCCCATCAGACACCCTTCACATACATATGTTACATTCTATGCATGTTGTTATATTCTGTGACTTTTTTGGCATTCTATTACTGTCATAATTCCAAGGAGACATACAGGTAATAATTTTATTATACTATGAATATATAATAAGCATGAACTTAAAATTGAGCAATGCTATAGATGAATTAACTAAAAATGAGTAGGGTGTCTTTGTTTAAATGATATGGTATGATAAGGTGAAAGAAATGAATCACAATACTGCACATTATTAACAACATTGACTGGCCTGCTAAAGACCTGTACCTGTAAGATGACTGCTTATCGTTTTAATGTTTAATTGAGAACAGTGGATGAGGTGGTAGGAATGGCATTTATCAGTCTTGCCAAAAGAATACCCTCCTTCACTATAATGTCCACACACTGAAAAAGATACAAGAAAAAACAGACAAATCTAGAGAATGAGGACAAAGTTTCATTAACAATCAGTTAAGAACTTCAGTAATTATACTGAAAAATTTACTTTTATTTGTAAAGTAGCACAATGCACACATTCATTGGTGGTATAATAAGCATTGTATAAAGACAGAAAACAATGTCTTTATGTTGTTTTCACCAACAGAAGGAGTACAACAAGATTGGCAAACACTAAAAGCACTGCTCACAGTGAAGGATTCTGGGCATGGCATGCTACACCTTTAAATAATAAATAAAAATGTTACATTGCAAGTAACAACTTCAAAAAATTCCCAGTTAATCTAAATTACCCACATTGATTATTCACTATTGCTGACTGCAGATGGTTTTTCATGTATCATCTGAGTCACCAAAAGGGCAACAGAACTCTAAATGTTCACACACAACTGACATATTTCTATCTGGCTAGAAAAGGAATGTTCCACTGTACCAACAATGTCTATACCCACAGTGAAAATGGTTAGAATTACATAGCAACAAGATAAACCACAAACAAAGGCCATCCTGATCACAATGTAGCAACACCAATAAGAACTTATGGGAAATACTGGCGCAGCACCTGAAAACGCATTTTCATCAAAACAAGAAATGATGGAAGTGGGAAAAAAAAAATGCTGCAGCACTCTAAACTGTTCCATACTTTTATAGAATCTTTGTTAGGGTTCCCTGGAAATGTTGTAGTAGCTACTTAAAGCCCAATTCGCTAGGGAGGAAATTTCTGTATGTTTCCTTTAGTCATTTGTCTATGCTGAGTGAAAAATGTATGGTCTATCTTTCAATCCATTGATGCTTCACCTAATCAATATACTATTATGGTATTTTTTCTGTACAATATTATGAAGACAAGCATTCAAAGGAATGCCAATACTTACTAAACTGAAAGATTTTTTTCTACTATAGTGAACACTTGCCATGTCCATGAATAAGGGGACAAATGTTGGCATTTAAAGCCGACAGTGGAGTGGAGAGGAATGAAGGTCAGTAGGAACAAGACAGAATACATGCTAAGATTTGCACTAGGTGTGATGAGGATGGATAGCAGAATTGGGTGCATTAGAGGGTCAGCTCAAGTTGGACGGTTGGGAGACAAAGTCAGAGAGGCGAGATTGCGTTGGTTTGGACATGTGCAGAGGAGAAATGCTGGAAATATTGGAAAAAGGATGCTAAGGACAGAGCTGCCAGGGAAGAGGAAAATAGGAAGGCCTAAGAGGAGGTTTATGGATGTGGTGAGAGAGGACATGCAGGTGATGGGTGTAACAGAACAAGATGTAATGAACAGGAAGGCATGGAAAAAGATCATCTGCTGTAGCAACCCCTCATAGGAGCAGCCGAAAGATGAAGAAGTAGTATCAAATTGTTAAGTCATGACATTGCTCTTGCCCAGACTTTTTCTGAACATTCAAAATGGATTCAACGAAAAAAAAAAAACATTTAGTATACAGTATATGATTTTGGTCTGGACATTACCGGTTACCTATGCTAGAATTAGGTACCTCTCTAGGTATTTTATGTATTTATGGTTTAATAGTGCATATAGTCATATGAAAAGGTTTGGGAACTCCTCTTAGCCTGCATAATAACTTACTCTACTTTCAACAAAAAAGATAACAGTGGTATGTCTTTCATTTCCTAGGAATATCTGAGTCCTAGGGTGTTTTCCGAACAACAAAAACCTCAAGCAAACATTTTTCACGTTGTCATTATGGGGTGTTGTGTGTAGAATTCTGAGAAAAAAAAATGAATTTAATCCATTTTGGAATAAGGCTGCAACATAACAAAATGAGGAAAAAGTGATGCGCTGTGAATACTTTCCGGGTGCACTGTATATTTGCAAAAGGAGGCTCAACTAAGTACTGATGCAATCTCTCTATTGGGGTGCCCAAATTTATGCACCTGTCTAATTTTGTTATGATGCATATTGCATATTTTCAATTAATCCAATAAACTTAATGTCTCAGTCAATGATAAACAAAAATCCAAAGAATTAAGAGGGGTTCCCAAACTTTTTCATATGACTGTACTATTTCCTTTAAAATAAATGTATAAAAAATGTACAGGAATAAGAGTGTTTGTTTACTTTGTATTTATTTAGAAACTAGCAAATCAAAGGTCCACAAAAGAACTGCGTATCCTTGCTTGCAATTGTAGCACAGTCCAAAGATTTTCTTAGGGTCACACAGTGATTTAGTAAGGAGAATTAAACCAGAAATCTGCTGACTTAAAGCCCAATGTCTTAGCCACTAGGCAGCTTTGTAAATAAACTATTATATATAATAATAGAAACAAAATAAGCCATTGTACTCTCTGCGGCAGATTAGGACAGTAATTATTAAGCTCTTTAATATATAGTCATGGATCCTTTCTTTGCTAAGTACCAATTACTGTGGCATGCAGGTTAGACAGGAGACATTAAACAGCTCTCCCTTGACCTTTCGCTTTTACTTATATCAACTTTCTAATGTTGGCTGTGTGTACCTGAAGGATCGTCTTAACACACGACAAAATGTTTTCATAATACTTCATTATTCTCAAACATATGCATTTAGATGTGTTCCAGTTCTATATTCAGTAATTTGTATAATCTATGGTTGCATTTTAACTGAGAATTGTTCACAGCACTCTGTGCCTGCACTCAGTGAAGAACACTATAAAAGAAATAAGTTGTATTGTCTTGTATTGTAAACAAGTGATGAAAACACAACTTCACCCCAAGAAACTTGCAGCAAAGTCATAAAATGAATAGATAAATATAACACATTATATGAACCTGAAAAATAATATAACAATACTTGGTAAAAATAATGCAGCATGACAACATTAAGCTTGCCTAATCTAATTCGTAGAGTCGTATGGACTCTGCATAATGTGTAAATGTATATATATTTATTTTCACTCTTTTAGAATTGGAAGAACTATCAATGAAAAAAAGAGCAGTGATAGCGATAATTAATAAATCCACACATGATGTATACATGACAAGAGATAACTGTGTTCCCTTCAAATGAGTTTGAGTCTCTAATTGAGGAGACACCATCTAGTTATGTTTACGTTGCAGCGGCATGGAGCTCTAGTCAGGGTGTGGACTTGCTGTAATTGTTAGATCTAAATTAAATATCAAAAAATGCCAACTTAAAGTTCATTGTCTTTCAAGTGTTTGGCTCTAAAACTGATAAAGAAATTTTGTCCTATCCTACTTATTGTTTAGTATCTTCCTCCAAAATCCAATGGGTGTTTTTTTTTGTTTAATTACTCTAACTGAACTACTAATTCAGTTAAGTTATCTTACCCAGACTTCATTCTTGTAGGTGATTTTAATATCCATATTGACAATCCTACATACAAGCCAATGTCACCCTGTTTGACTCCTAGTCATGGGGTATGTCATATTTGCTGACTGCCCAGACCATGTTAATTTACACACCTGACAATCACTGTTTATGTAACATTTACCAACTGACTGCTGACCATTCAGCACAGTTGTGTCTGTCGTTTTTTGTGACAACCAGTAACATGCTGCCTGACAAAGTCAGAGCTATATGAAAGGTAAACAGGTATGTGAAGTTAACCTACAGTCTCTACCTTTATGTTCTTTTTTTCCATTTTATTTTAGTACCTAAAACACAAGACAGCAAGAAAAACCTCTCTTCTGTTTGTGAGGTTCAAAACAAGTGTGTTCCTTATTCCTCATAATACATTCTATGCACTGCACTTCTGGAGGAGCAGCTCTCATGCACAAAGCCCACCCATACAACTAAAGACTGGAGCTGGGCAATATAGAAGAAAACTTTATCACAATAATCGTTTTCATATCAGTCAATATCAATATATATCACAATATAAATCAAATCACTGTTTCTCTCAAGCTAAAAGGTTCCTTTTACTTCTAAGTGAAATATGAAGATATAAGGTTATTTTTGGTTTAAATATTATTTGTTTTCTGTCAGAAGGTGAACATGACAAATGTACTGTAGAATATTCAAATCAATTAAATAAGTGTATATCATCATCAAGTCCTGCCATGAGAACCCTAAATACAAAGAGGACTGTTTCATTTATGTTAGGTAGATTGCCCAGAGGGGACTGGGTGGTCTCTTGGTCTGGAATCCCTGCAGATTTTATTTTTTTCTCCAGCCGTCTGGAGTTTTTTTGTTTTTTTCTGTCCACCCTGGCCATCGGACCTTACTTATTCTATGTTAATTAATGTTGACTTATTTTTATTTTTTATTGTGTCTTCTATTTTTCTATTCTTGATTTTGTAAAGCACTTTGAGCTACATTTTTTCTTGTATGAAAATGTGCTATATAAATAAATGTTTAATAACCTAAACTCTTACCAGTCAAAAGCTTCAATGGTTACAGGAGAACACAAATACAATGCACAACTAAGATAGATAGATAGATAGATAGATAGATAGATAGATAGATAGATAGATAGATAGATAGATAGATAGATAGATAGATAGATAGATAGATAGATAGATAGATAGATAGATAGATAGATAGATAGATAGATAGATAGGATACTTTTATATCCCAAGGGGAAATTCACATAATCCAGCAGCAGTATACTGACACAAAGGACAATATTAAAATAAATAGGAATAAAAATGCCTGTAAAAGCACACAATAACTTCGACTAATGTTAGCATTTACCCCCCAGGGTGGAATTGAAGTCGCATAGTGTGGGGGAGGAACAATCGCCTCAGTCTGTCAGCGGAACAAGACAGTGACAAAAGTTTTTGGTCAATTTCAAAAAAATAAAATAGGTAACACAAAATAAAAAAGTCTCAATTTCTGACCTGTCAAAATATTTAAAGTTTTACAGGAGAACACATTAAATTTGTTGGTCAACTCCAAATAAATAAAATAAAATCTTAATTCTAAAATCTTAAAGCCGTTAAGTTTTACAGGAGAACAACAAAGTACATTCTTTGGACAGTTCCAAATAAATAAAGCAAATACTGTATTATTTCAAAATAAAATCTCAAAAAACCTACCTCTTTACTGTATCCTACAGAAGCGCATTAGGGCCACGGAGAAGAAAATAAAATACGGACACAGTCAAGAAAAAAAAAAGTGTATGTCGAGAATAAAGTCGATCAAAAGGTGATCAGGCTGATCCAAGCAGCTACAGGCCAGTACGCGTAACATGCATCATAGGTACATTGATCAAAGTGGAGAATATCTTATTATTTATGTGATCTTTCAGAAAGGATTTAGTGCCACATGTGAGATTGGGCATCAAACTAAAAGAAGTGGGAGTTCAGGGTGATGTTTCTAGATGGGTGCAGTATTGGCTCAGACACAGGAAGCAGAGGGTTGTATGCGAGGAACCTCATCAGAATTGGCCGATGTTAAGAGTGGTGTCCTACACGAGTCACTGCTAGGGCCGCTGCTATTTTTAATATATATGAATGATTTGTATAGGAATATAAGTAACAAGCTGGTTAAGTTTGCTGATGATACCAAGATAGGTGGACTGTCATAAAATCTAGAATCAAATTAAGTCATTACAAAGGGACTTGGACAGCATGTAGACTTGGGCAGATTTGTGGCAGATAAAACGTAATGTAAATAAATGTAAAGTGTTACATGTAAGAAGTAAAAATGTTTGATTTGAGTATACAATGGAATGTCTGAAAATCGAAAGTACACCTTATAAGAAAGATTTAGGAGTCACAGTGAACTTGACACTATCAACTTCCAAACAGTATTCAGAGGCCATTGAGAAAGCTAAAAGAATGATAGGTTATATAGCATGACGTGTGGACTACAAGTCCAAGAAGGTTATGCTCAAGCTTTATAATGCACTGGTGAGGACTCATCTGGAATACTGTGTACAGTTTTGGTCTCCAGGCTACAAAAAGGAAATAAGGACTTTCAAAACTAGACCTGATGTTATTTTAGAAGAACTAAGAGAGGACAGGGCTGACGAGTTTTGTTAGGCTGAATGGCTTGTTCTCACCAAGACTGTTCTAATGTTTAAATTTAATCTACAGGGTGGGCCATTTATATGGATACACCTTAATAAAATGGGAATGGTTGGTGATATTAACTTCCTGTTTGTGGCACATTAGTATATGTGAGGGGGAAAACTTTTCAAGATGGCTGGTGACCATGGTGGCCATTTTGAAGTCGGCCATTTTGGATTCAACTTTTGTTTTTTCAATAGGAAGAGGGTCACACATGTGACACATCAAACTTATTGGGAATTTCACAAGAAAAACAATGGTGTGCTTGGTTTTAACGTAACTTTATTCTTTCATGAGTTATTTACAATTTTCTGACCACTTATAAAATGTGTTCAATGTGCTGCCCATTGTGTTGGATTGTCAATGCAACCCTCTTCTCCCACTCTTCACACACTGATAGCAACACCGCGGGAGAAATGCTAGCACAGGCTTCCAGTATCCGTAGTTTCAGGTGCTGCACATCTCGTATCTTCACAGCATAGACAATTGCCTTCAGATGACCCCAGAGATAAAAGTCTAAGGGGGTCAGATAGGGAGACCTTGGGGGCCATTCAACTGGCCCACAACGACCAATCCACTTTCCAGGAAACTGTTCATCTAGGAATGCTCAGACCTTACACCCATAATGTGGTGGTGCACCATCTTGCTGGAAAAACTCGGGGAACGTGCCAGCTTCAATGCATAAAGAGGGAAACACATCATCATGTATCAATTTCGCATATCCAGTGGCCTTGAGGTTTCCATTGATGAAGAATGGCCCCACTATCTTTGTTCCCCATATACCACACCATACCATCAATTTTTTTGTTCCAACAGTCTTGGAGGGATCTATCCAATGTGGGTTAGTGTCAGACCAATAGCGGTGGTTTTGTTTGTTAACTTCACCATTCACATAAAAGTCTGCCTCATCACTGAACAAAATCTGCGTAAACTGAGGGTCCTGTTCCAATTTTTGTTTTGCCCATTCTGCAAATTCAGTGTGCCGATCTGGGTCATCCTCGTTGAGATGCTGCAGTAGCTGGAGTTTGTAAGGGTGCCATTTGTGAGTAGCTAATATCCGCCGAAGGGATGTTCGACTAATGCCACTCTCCAGTGACATGCGGCGAGTGCTACGCTGTGGGCTCTTGCTGAATGAAGCTAGGACACCCACTGATGTTTCTTCATTAGTGACAGTTTTCATGCATCCACATTTTGGCAAATCCAACACTGAACCAGTTTCACGAAACTTAGCAAGCAGTTTGCTAACTGTAGCATGGGAGATGGGTGGTCTCGTAGGGTGTCTTGCATTGAAATCTGCTGCAATGACCGGTTACTGCGTTCACCAGACATCAACACAATTTCTATCCGCTCCTCACGTGTTAACCTCTGCGACATGTCAATGGCTGTAAACAAAGAGAAACTTGTAAATAACTCATGAAAGAATAAAGTTACGTTAAAACCAAGCACACCATTGTTTTTCTTATGAAATTCCCAATAAGTTTGATGTGTCACCTGACCCTCTTCCTATTGAAAAAACAAAAGTTGGATCCAAAATGGCTGACTTCAAAATGGCCACCATGGTCACCACCCATCTTGAAAAGTTTTCCCCCTCACATATACTAATGTGCCACAAACAGGAAGTTAATATCAACAACCATTCCCATTTTATTAAGGTGTATCCATATAAATGGCCCACCCTGTATACTAATAAAAGGCAAAGCCCTCACTGACTCACTCACTCACTCACTCACTCACTCATCACTAATTCTCCAACTTCCCGTGTAGGTAGAAGGCTGAAATTTGGCAGGCTTATACCTTACAGCTTACTTACAAAAGTTAAGCAGGTTTCATTTCGAAATTCTACACGTAACGGTCATAACGGTCGATAACGGTCGACAACGTCCGCCATGTTGAACTTTCTTATTTATGGCCCCATCTTCACGAAATTTGGTAGGTGGCTTCCCTGCGCTAACCAAAACCGATGTACGTACTTATTTTGGTAGTATGATGCCACTGTCGGCCGCCATATTGAATTTTCCAAACATCACTAATTCTCTAACTTCCTATGTAGGTAGAAGGCTGAAATTTGGCAGGCTCATTCCTTACAGCTTACTTACAAAAGTTAAGCAGGTTTCATTTCGAAATTCTACGCGTAACGGTCATAACGGTCGACAACATCCGCCATGTTGAACTTTCTTATTTATGGCCCCATCTTCACGAAATTTGGTAGGTGGCTTCCCTGCGCTAACCAAAACCGATGTACGTACTTATTTCAGTGGTATGAGGCCACTGTCGGCCGCCATATTGAAGTTTCCAATGTCACTAATTCTCCAACTTCCCGTGTAGGTAGAAGGCTGAAATTTGGTACTTATTTTGGCGGTATGAGGCCACTGTCGGCCTCCATATTGAACTTTTTAACGGCCTTTGTTACTTATGGGCCCATCTTCAAGAAATTTGGTACACGGGTTCCCAACGCTAACTGAATCCTACTTACGTACATATACAGTATACGTCCATAGCCTGCAGCTCGGTCACCATGTGAGGCGGCGTTGGGTCCCCCATTCCAACGCCTCCCACGTTGTTGGCTGCCTGCCTATATAAGGCCGTCTTTTCTTCCAGTCTCTACATTCCCTTCCTTGCTTCGCCATGGGATTCACGTCTCCCTGCACCCATTTCCTTTATCATTCCAACCGTAGCCGCATTAACATGTCTATCGAGGTGATCACCATCGATCAAAGAACTGTCACTTTATCGAGTGGTTTCCATGCCCGGAGATGGCACCTGCCTTTTCCATTCTCTTTGTTATACATTATATTGCACGGCCATATCAGGCTCACTCTTGATATCCGCAGGAACATTGTGTCTTATGTATTGAATGACTGGGACAGGTTCAAGGTGTGGACTGATGACGGTACAGGAGATAATTATACTACACAGGAGCACTATAAGAGTGAAATGCTTAAGCCCTTCACCTATGGTTCTGCATGTGAGTTGATGGCTGCCGCTGAATTGTTCGGTTGTCGCTTTCAAGTGTACCAAAATGGCCAAATATTTTATACCTTTGGACAACCGCCAATGCCTCTTAAACAACTTAGATTCACAGGAGACGATTTCAGTAGTAGACACTTTTATGTTTATGAATGTTTAAACTCTCAAAAGCTGGACGTGAAGTTATCGATGAAACTGGTTGTATACTTACAACGCTTGACAGATGCCGAATGTCTCTTCAACACAAGTCCTACAAATACTGTCGTAATTGAAACAAACCATGAAACTCAAACCGATTATGACAGCAGCAATCCAAACTGTGAGATTTGAAACAAGATTACTGTTCACATGGCCAACTGTACGTTGCATGCTTAAGAGTAAGCTAAGCACAGAGCTTGGTCATATTACAACCGGAAGGCCGAACTCACAATGTGGTACACAAAGAGATCCTTAACAAATAATTATTGGTATATTTTCCCTCAATTTAAAAAGGTTTAATTTTCTTCTTAATAAAAATTTTAAGGCAGTACTTTGCCTGCGAAGCGCGGGTATTTTGCTAGTCTAATATAAGTTCATCCTCCTTTTTGCAATATTTCCCCTCTCCGTCCAGCTCCTTTTCCAAATTTTAACCAGTTTCATCTCCATTCCTGCAGAATAGCATGATTCTATCTTTAGTCACTGGAGAGGACGTAAAGAAGACTTTCCATAAAACCATCATTAGAAAGGCAACTGGACCTAACCAAATAAGCTGAAGTGTAGTATAAATGTGCAGTGATCAGTTAGATGGTGTTTTTCAGGACATATTTAACCTTTCCAAAATATAAAAATATGGTATGTGTCACAGAAAATCCAAATGGTACATCTTCAATATGATAGTTTGAGTATTGCACAATGCTGGTTTGACTGACTGGATCAACAGAGTTTGAATCTGATTAATGCCTTCAGCACAACACTGCTGCTTAGAAAACTGGAGGTAGCAGCTTTTTCTCCAGGTGGCTTGGTCTAAATACCAGCATTTTATTTCTTCAGATTACACCTCTTTGGCTAGAAGACTCTTGCACAGCTACCATGGTAAAACTTTGGTTGTTATTTCTTATAAATACAGGATAATGATGACTGGTTGCATGCTGATAGAAAAGTGCATTGTGGGAATATTCAACTGGCATTGCAGCTTTTTAAAGAAATAAGATACTGATGTTAGGTAATTAATTTTAACAGAGGAATAAAAAAAAATCAATTTTAAGAAACAACAAAGTAACTTTTCGAGTACCATCACTAAGCATTTATGGATCCCATACAGCCTACAGAGACTGCTGTTCTATATTTTCTCAAAAATTATACTGAAATACCATTGTAGCAGTTGAGCAATGCAGCAACACAATATAAGCATACTGCATATAGAGAACAATATCAGGTGAATTTTTTCTTCCTGATAAAATATCTGAGCTTCTACACACATATATATATATTATATATATATATATATATTTTTTTTTATGCAAACCTCTTGTATATATAACAGGCATATTAGAGGTCCTGGCTTGTTCCCCATTTTCTCCCTCAACATAACTGAACAGCGGCATACTGCAGAGAAGGCAGTGACACAAATGAAATGTCTTGTAGGAAACCTTGGGATAGAAAGTGGAGCCTTTAAAATCATTTGGACTGTATCTCAGTTCGCCTGTCTAATCAACAAGGTTGGCTTCATCCAGTTATGGTGTCTCCTGCCCAGCTGTAATCAGGACACATTGGTTCTATAAATGTTGTCTGTAAACTGTTAGAAACAGTTACAGACCCCACTACATGGATATTTCTAATTCTGATACTTTGACTAGCTTAGTACTTGGGAAACCACACAAACAGAAAAGAGACTATGTCTCTATGAGAATCTGGGGTGGTTGTGATACTGTGTTAAACCCATAACTTTGGCAGAAATGTGATGATTACATTGTCCATTATATCTCTTTGTTTAATGGCTGCACTGTGCAGGAGCGACTTATAACTATTGCATATTGTATATGTGATGTTTTTTATATTTTTTAACATCTCATGTTTAAAGATGTATTATGGTTCTGAATAAAAAAGCAGAGCACCCAGAGGAAACCTACTTTGCCCCTGAAGAACAAGCAAACTCCATGCAGGGAGGTCCCGGAATGCCAACCTTACTCCTTACTAAAATATCTGAATCAGTGGTGGAGATGAAAGGCTGGAGCCTACGCTGGCAGCATCTGGTGAAAGGCACATCTAAACCTAATCTTTCATTGTTTTAGATTTCTGGGATGTGCCCGCTATTACAAAAGAATTAATCTTTCAAATTACGACAAGTGTTAACTCTACTGCAGATTAAATGTCCGGAGAGGCCATGTCTTTTCTGCATGCAAAATTTTAAAGAGGGAATCATTATTCAGTATGGAGGTCGAAGTGCAAGGCACCATGTTTGCGTACATTTCTGATAGTACTGGTTGGAAGTGTGAAAGTACCTACTGAGCAATGCCAGTGTTACACTGCTACAAGATTATAGCAGTTTTTACGTAATATCAGATTCAATGTTGTCTGATTCCACTGCTGAGGCACTACAGCAAAAATAATATGTGAAGTCTTTATTACTGCTAAGTACACATTCAAAAATGCTTCAATAAGCAAAATATTACTCTAAATATTGAAAATTACCATTTAATAAGCGATACACATGTACAAATAACTTAAAAATGGTCAAGAGTTGAAATTCTCAAACTTAGGTTTTGTAGACTTAGCAATTTTGTTAAAAACTCTTGACAGCACCAAGTCTGCTCTTCACGAAATTACACATGACTTATTACAGGCTGATGATTCTGTGGTCAAGCATATTAAACTCATTGACAGTCCTAAAATCTGGATTGGTACCCACAATACAACACTGGACTGGTTTGTCTCTTCTCTCAAATACAGAACTGCTTCTGTAAAAACTGGTGATAAATTCTCCTTATATGTTGTTGTCTCGTGTGCAGTCCCCACAGGGGTCAATTCTAGGGTTAGGGTTAGGGTTAACCTCCTGGGCAACGGTCAACAAAAGTCAAATTTCATGTTAAACATTAAGGAGTAGTTCTTGATTCAGACCTCAAGTTTAATAAGTAAGTATATGTGTTTGCTTACTTTGTCAAAAATAGCTTTATTTAAAACTTAGAATAAGCTCTAAAATCAAGCTTTATTTATTTCATTGTTATTTAGAGAAAGTGATGACCCATGCATCCATATAGTAAAGAGTGTTGCAACTGTTACCTGGCGTTAAAAAGAGACATCATATCACTCTGGTCTAAGCATTCCGTCACTGGCTCCTGGTTCACTTTAGGATTAATTTTAAAGTGTTAACTTTTGTCTTTAAAGCTTTAAGTGGCTAGGCCCCCATCATATATTGCTGACTTAGTTTGCCCCATGCCACAACTAGGACATTAAAATCGTCATGTCAGCTTTCATTAAAATATGCCTCAATCCTGATTAACACTTAAGTCTGCTGTTTCCTTCATTTGGCAAAAAATGGTTTCCTAAACAGCAGCAGCTGACAGCTTCTCTGAATAGAGCAGGGTATCCTGAACGCAGTGGCCATCAATCATTCGGACTTACAACAGCTTCTGCTGTATGTTGTGTGTACTGTATCTGCATATCTGCGGTGGGTTGGCGCCCTGCCAGGGATTGGTTCCTGCCTTGCACTCTGGGTTGGCTGGGATTGGCTCCAGCAGACCCCCGTGACCCTGTGTTCGGAGTCAGCGGGTTGGAAAATGGATGGATGGATGCATCTGCATATTGAGCATAGCCTGCTCAGTTAGACCTTGCAAGTTTCCTGCTTGCTTTATAGGTAGGGATGCACTGCACTGCATATTTGCTGCTTTTGTATTTCTATACAGTATTAAAGTTTAAAGTGAACTTCACCACTGTTGAAAATATTCAAAAATATTCCTGTTGTCGCTGAATGAATTTCTGCTTATAGGCTTAACTGATCTGACATAAAGATTCAATACTGCCCTAATGTAACAAAGTAAAACTATATCAGGTGTTGCAAGACAGCAAGGCCACTACATTTACCAATGCCAATTCATTTTAATCACATTATCATTAAGACGATAGATTTTCACTAATATCCTAGTGAGAGGTTTGCATGACGACTTTGACTGTGAAAAGTGATTTTCTTAACATGTCATTCTTAATTTAGCCTGTACAATTGTAAACGAATTCTATTCCTGTCTGACTTTTAAGGTCACGACTTACTGCTGATATTTGACTCTTGTGATTATGAACAATCAAAGCCAGTATGAACCAACATCCTGTTCATGGAACGATGACTAGTAAGTTAAAATGATTTTATCCTCACACCAGATAAAGACTTGTTTAGTCTCAGAGATCAGAGAGCATTGCATAAGAAAGAAGGGCTGTGCTTTCTTCCACACCACTTAAAGACAGTCACCTTTTTAGTCTGAAATTGATGTTTTGTCATTGTATGTTAATCGAAGTCCTGCCTCATGGTGCACCTTCTCCCAAGCTTCATTTTTAACAGACAAAAACAAGAACACTTGCAGTCTTCACTTGTATTGTTATCCATTCTTATTCTTTTCAACTCTAACAAACAGTAGAGTCCAAACTATCCATCCATCCATTTCCCAACCCCCTGAATCCAAACACAGAGTCACGGGGGTCTGCTGGAGCCAATCCCAGCCAACACAGGGCACAAGGCAGGAACCAATCCTGGGCAAGGTGCCAACCCACCACAGGTCACACACAAACCCACACACCAAGCACACACTAGGGCCAATTTAGAATCGCCAATCCACCTAACTTACTGTGGGAGGAAACCGGAACGCCTGGAGGAAACCCACGCAGACACGGGGAGAACATGCAAACTCCACGCAGAGAGGACCCAGGAAGTGAACCCAGGTCTCCTAACTGCGAGGCAGCAGCGCTACCACTGCGCCACCGTGCCGCCCAAGTCCAAACTAATAAGAAGTATATCCATGTCAAGAGGTAGCCACACTTTGAAATGTTTTCAGAGGCATGGGGATCATGAAGCTTTTTCACGCATATAGCTTAAGACGTTTGATCAGAAACCTCAAAATTGGCCTCAACTCGCTACAAAGCTTTCTTTCCCACAAACCTACGTGGCTCTCTTTAAACCTCACTCAGTAACTGACATGTCTTTCATAGCAGCATTACGCCTCAAAGTGCTTCTCTCTCCTTATGGTTATTAAGCAAACTTTACTTATATGGAGATCCAAGACCTTCATCCAAGATCTTCAAGAAAAATCTGTTACTATTTCCTACTCTATTACCTTTTCTAGCACATTAGAACAATCTAAACAAGAACAGGCCATTCAGGCCAACAAACCTCACCTGTCCTAGCCACTTAATTCCTCCAAAATAACATCAAGTCTAGTTGTGAAAGTCCCTAAAGTTCTGCTGTCTACCACACTATTGGTAATTCCATGAGTCTATGATTCGCTGGCTGAAGAATAACTTTCTAATGTTTGTGCGTTGCTCTTCTCTGAACTTTTTCTAGCACTGCTATGTCCTTTTTGTAGCCTGGGGACCAAACCTGCACCCAGTACTCCAGATGAGGCCGCACCAGTGTGTTATAAAGCCTAAGCATAACCTCCTTGGATTTGTACTCTACACATCAAGGCGCCATATAACCTAACATTCTGTTTCTCTTCTTAAAATGTACTTTGAATTTTCAGACCTCCCACAGTGTGTTCAAACCTAATTTTACATTACACATGGAATACTATACATTTACTTACAGGGTGCGCACAAAGTCCGTATACCCCTATTTTTAGGAGCATTTACAGGAATAACCATGACAATTTGGTTCCTGTGGACACCAGCCCAAGTCTTCCTGGTATTTCGAGGTGTGTTTCCGACATCCTGTCTGGTGCTGCCACCTGCTGCCACTCAAGAAATCACAACAATGTGTGTTTTCACGATCGATGAGCGTTTGGTGGCCACTGTGTGGGTTCATGAGCGGCCTGTTAATGGGAAATCGATTAAAAATGTCATGGATGACTTTGTTGTGCATTTTAGGAAGGCATCACTGACAAAGAGGACGTTGTTGCAGTGGGAGAAGAAGGCTTTTGCAACGGGCAGCATCCGAGATGCGCCGCGAAGTGGAAGACCATCCACAAGGCATGAAACGTGTGCAGATTTGGCAGACCCTGTCCAACGATCCCCAATGAAATCCACTCGTAAACGTGCTGCTGAGTTGGGAAAAGCGGAATCGACAATGCGAAAACACATCAAACAGGACTTGCAAATGAAATGTTGGCGTCCATTGTACGTTAACGAGTTATCAGATGCTGACTTGGACAGACGTCAGGAAGCTTGTGATCTGATGCTGCACCAATTTCCAACAAATGCTGAGAAGGAAAATGATATGTTCTCTGACGAGTGCACGATTTATCGGAGCTCCCGTAATCGAAGCGTGTTTTCAAAATCCTCCAAAAGATAGGATATACGGACTTTGTGCACACCCTGTACATTTACTGTCATCTGTCACAAATCTGCCCAAGCTTGTATACTGTCCTATTCCCTCTGTAATGATTTAATGGATTATAGGTTATCCACCAATCCATCTAGCTCGGTATCATCTGCAAATTTAATTAACTTGTTATTTATATTCCCATCCAAATCATTTAGCATTGACCCCTTTTGGACACCACTCTTAATATTAACCAATTCTGATAGGGTGACTCAAACCATAACCCTCTGCTTCCTGTGTCTGAGACAATTCTTAATATATTATATAATATATAATATATATAACTTAATACTGATACTCTGTATGTTCAATTCATCACAATAACTATTCATAGAGGCTCTAAAATCCGTACTGACCCCAACACTCTCTTCTGTTTCTTTTTCCGGTTTCTTTGTGGTGGCGGCCTGCGCCACCACCACCTACTCAAAACATGATGATGCTCCAAAAATGATGGACTGAAAGCCAGAAGTCTACGTGACCATCATCATCAGGTCCTTCCATGAAAACCCTAAATACAAAGAGGACTGTTTGACTTATGTTAGGTAGATTGCCCAGAGGGGACTGGGCGGTCTCGTGGTCTGGAACCCCTACAGATTTTATTTTTTTCTCCAGCCTTTGGAGTTTTTTTGTTTTTCTGTCCACCCTGGCCATCGGACCTTACTTATTCTATGTTAATTAATGTTGACTTATGTTTATTTTTTATTGTGTCTTCTATTTTTCTATTCTTCATTTTGTAAAGCACTTTGAGATACATTTTTTTGTATGAATATGTGCTATATAAATAAATGTTGATTGATTGATTGAATTCTGCATCCATCCACACACTACAAACTGAACTCCCACTTCTTTTAGTTTGATGCCCAACCTCTCATGTGGCTCCGTATCAAATGCTTTCTGAAAATCAAGATAAATAATATTAATATAGAATTACAGAATCATGGAAAGTCTTTAATTACGCAATTTTTCAGATTTAGTGTGTGACAAATGATTCCTAAACAAACTAATTTTTATTCAGAAAATGCAAAAGTGACTTAAGCACTTAGAGCACCATGATGAAAGTACTCATGCAAGCAGAATAATTTAAAGTGGTGCCTGCAATTTAGTGAACCCTTCAAAACGTTCAATATTCTTGCATAAATATGACTTAAAACCTCACTGGAGTTTCACACAAGTCCTAAAAGTAGATATGAAGACCCCCAGCTAAACAAATGAGGCACATATATCATACTTGGTCATTTATTTATTGAGGAAAATCACCCAGTGTTACATATCTGTGAGGGCCAAAATATGTGAACCTAGCAGATAATTTAAAGGTGAGATTGGTAGTTAGGTGTTGTCAATCAATGTGATGACAGTCAGGTGTGAATGGGTACCCTGTTTATATTAAAAGAACCCGTCTGTGCAGTATCAATGTATCATGTTATGGACAAAGGCCATTTCAGATGATCTCAGAAAAAGAACTGTCGATGCGGGGGCAAGGCTATAAAACCATCTCTAAAGAGTATGGACTGCACCAATCCACAGTAAGACAGACTGTGTACAAATGGAGGAAGTTTAAGTCTATTATTACTCTCCACAGGAGTGGTTGACCAACGAAGATCACTCCAAAGGCAAGGCGTGTCATTGTCATTGAGCTCTCAAAAGAACCAAGAGGAACTTGGTTCTTTCTCCTGATAGGGTTACAAGGAGAAACCCACTGTTTTCCAAAAAATACACTGCGTACTATCTACAGTCTGCTTAAAAGCATGTTGTCACACATGTGCGCATGGGAGGCAGCTAAACGGATTGAGTAAGGGCGATTCCGAAAGGGCATGCCGGGATGTGGCAGCGTGCACCGACTCTTTTTCTCCCTTTCCTGTAGACCACTCACGGGAGATCCCACCTGGCTCTCTTGACGTCACTTCCAGGACCGAACCAATGGAAGAGGACCTTGCCGGCCCCGGCCCCTGTGATGTCACGTCCGGACTCGAACCAATGACTGAAGACCATGAGCCCGATCCCTATGATCTCACTTCTTGTCTTTCCCTTTAAAAATCTACACCTTTTCCCTACTCCCTCAGTTCTGTCTTGGACTCGGTTGTGTGCACATCAGTGCAGCATTCATTTAAAAGACCTTTGCAGCCAGGAAACCAAATTATACGGGTGGCTGCCCCAAACCTTTCTATGACTCTGTGTGAGTTTTGTGACAATGTGGACAAGCATGATAGCTACTGGAGTAACGTTTTAGGGACAAATCAGACTAAAATTGAACTTTTTGTTTCAAATGAGAAGCAATATGTTTGGAGAAAGAAAAACCACTGCATTCCACCATGAGACCCTCACCCCAGCAGTGAAACAAAGAAGTATCATGCTTTGGGCCTTTTATTCTGGGTCAGGACACCTTGCCATTGCAGATAGGAAAATGAATTCTGAATTATACAAGCAAATTCTAAAGGAAAACACCATGACATCTGTCCACGGACTACATCTCAAAAGAACCTGGGTCATGCAGCAAGACAATGACACCAAGCACACAAGTAGTTCTACCAAAGAGCGGTTGAAGAAGAATACAGTAAAGGCTTTGGAATGGCTAATTCAAAGTCCTGACCTTAACTCAACTGAAATATCGTAGAAGGACCTGAAGTGTGCAGTTCATTTGAGGAAAACCAAGCAACATCAGTTGAGGCAATTCTGTATGGAGGAAAGCCGATGTTCAGGTCTCATCAAGATCTACTGGAAATGTTTAGTTGTAGTAAGGGGGGTCACACTAAATACTAAAATCAAAGGTTCACATACTTTTGCCACTCACAGACTTGTGACATTGGATCATTTTCTTCAATAAATAAATGACCAAGTAAGATAATTCTGGCTCATTTGTTTAATTGCATTCTCTTCACCTACTTTTAGGACACGTGCAAATCTGACGATGTTCTAGGTGTCATTTACGAAGGAATATGGAAAATGCTGAAGGGTTCACTAACTTTCAAGTACCACTGTAGTTTGACACTTTAGGATATCTGCTGACAAGTAAGTCATTTTGTCTTTGCTTTGTTCTTCTTTATTAAATGAGTTTGCAAAAGTCCACTTGAGAAGAACAAGATATTTAAGTAGCAACTTTTACTGAGATTCAATACTATTATAAATCAATGTATGCTTTTAAACACTCTTAGAGCCTTAAAACACAAGAACCCATACTTGTGCACCTTAACGTAATACACCAGGCTCCAATGTACAAATGCACCATACAAATTCAGGAAAAGTGTTCTAGGCTCTGAAAAGGATTACAAAATTTAAAAAGACAATTTATAAAATGAGAAAAGCTAACCATACTAATTCAAAACAGATCCAGACATCCTTTCTGCTTAAAGAAAGGCAGAAAACACATACAGGATGTCCAAAAGAACCTTAGGGCCATAGTAATGAATCCCCAGATCTCTCTTGCTACAGCTAATGTCAGCCGTACCTCAAGGTGAACAAGTGAAAAACCCTGCTTGCAATGACATCCTGACTAGTCCTGGTTTCTGCACTGCAACAATGCTGCCTGCATAAGTTCTGGCCCCCATAAACCCTGCACTGGATCGATTCAATTTGAGACATTATCACTGATCTACTTGGGAGCTTCACTTTCCTCAGAGATCGAGGATGTGCATTTCCTCCAAATCTGCATCATCTGTAGTTAAAGTGGGCCGGTAAGCGCTCAGTACCAGCACTTTTATGTTTTGGTGTTTGGAGCACAAGTAGTTTTTCCTGCGTGCCAGCAGTGTTTGAAGTCAGACAGTACCCACCAGATTGCAGCACTGGCACTTCAGCTTTTTCCTCTTTGTAGTACCATCACTTCTTACAACCCCTTATAACTAGAGAATTATTGTTACAGGACCACCCCAGCCTGCCACCTAAAACCATCTCTTAGCTTACATATAGATCAGGTGGATCCAAATCCGAAACCCGAAGGAACTGCTTTATCCACTGTGTGTGTTTATTCCATTTCCATCTAGTTTTTTTATACATTTAATATTTCTATTCATTGTGTGCCATACATAATATTTCTCTGAGATGGTATAATTTCAGCTCTTTGCAGAAGTCTCCGTCAGGGTTTATGAGGGCCAGAGCTTATGCAGGCAGCATTGTTGCAGTGCAGAAACCAGGACTAGTCAGGATACCATTGCAAGCAAGATTTTTCAATACAGCAATACTGCACCTGTAGCTGACAAAACAGCTTAAAAAACAATGTACTATTTTCAACTCTTTACATTTATGTCTGCATATAAAATATTGAATATATACTCATTTTTTTGATTATTAGGTTCACTTGCATTGCTAATACATTAGATGAATTAACTACACAAATACCTGAAAACTTTTAAATCAGAGGGCCATTTCCATTATAAGCATTACAATACTGGATTTAGATCAGGTGTCTGATTACATCACCGTCTAACATTTCCATTGTATTATAATCATTTCTCAGATGACTTTCCTTTTGTGGTGACATTTTAGCCACTCCTTCATCAAGCAGCGACCAGGAGCATACCAGCACAGACATTTAAGGCTTGTCCTTCTTCAGCATTACCTACAGATTTGTTAGTTGGATTAAAACCAAATGGGCATAAATAAAACTTGCAGTAAGCACATCAGCTTTGCTGTTCATCTTCAGAATAACTTCGTGTTGTGAGAGTCAAATCAAAATAGTACCTTAAAGCATTTCCCCAGCAATACGAAGTACATTAAGGGTGTATAAAAAAATTCAACGCACAAAAATCGTTTTCAATATCATTTCCAATCAAACCACAAAGGGTTTCAAATGTATACTTAGGTGGCATCTTCCACGGACGCAACACGTTTTAAAACGTATCACATTAAGTGTGGCCTGCCTGTGAATGAACTGTACCTCAGAAAACTCCATGCACACCCCGTCAGGTTTACTGGCCCGCGACCAGCTGCACAGAAGACGCACAACATGCCCACGACACGACCAACTGTAACGTGTAGGTGACTGAAGGTGGCCTTGCTGACATCAGACATCTTCAGGCACCTCACTGGGGCACACAAGGCTCACAGTCCCACTGATTTAGCAGAGATTGAAAACCAAACAGATAATATACACACACACACACACACACACACACACACACATAAACCCAAAGGAAACGTCACTGCTGAAACCATTTTTTTAAATCACGTCAGTTTCCCTTGCGCATCCTGATGACAACACCTCCGAGCGCAAACTAGCAAAAGGACTGCCCCTCCGAAAAAAAACAACGCTGTTTCTACTTAAGTCTCTTTTTAATTGCCCGTCTCCGTTTCCCTCCTTGATTACAGACAAAAATCTTAGGTTTAAGCCACACAAAAAAAACAACAGCGTTGCAGAGTCGCAGCATTTATACAGCTCTAAAATAGATGTCCCCTCCTCCCTCCCAAGATAACAGCACGGTCGTGAACATGCAATACAAACGTCGACTTCAGCCCTTGCCCTTATTTCGCTGTTTTTTTCATCTCTCACCGTTGTGCCGTCCGTCCCGATGTCAATGTCACTTCATTTATATTCCATTTAAAAAGCACACCCATACATACACAACAACAAACCGAGCCTAGCTTGCAGGCTGCAATAATAAAGCACAGAGCGCATTCAACCTGCACGGCAAGGGAAAGCAGGGATTGTGGCGGAGCGCAGACGCATCGAGCGCCAGTTACTGCCGTGACGTCACAGGTCTGCCGCCGCTCGGGCGCCTGTCTGTAGCGGAGACGCACGCAGCTCAAATTGTGGACTAACACACCTAGACAGGTGCACGACGTGATATTCAACTCATGGACAAGCACAGACACACATAAATAATGAAATAATAATACAAAAAAAAATCAGACATTCTAGTGAAAGTTGCAGAAACCCAGGTGAGTGATGTGGACCCTGAGGAATAGTGCATGGTTCACAACGTTTTAATTATGAATAGTTATTTTTATTTGCACTCATGAACTCAATAAAAATATGTAATTAGAATGTTTTTATCACGTCACATTTAAGTAGAAAACTGAAATGTAATTAAAATATAATACATTTCATGTATACATTGTTCTAAATCAATTTAACAAGAACATATTTAGTCAATCTAATATTTTAAACATATATTTAAAGAGAACAATGCATATTCATTGACTTACCTATAACTTCTTTAGTTTTCTGTCACTTTTTAACCATAATAATGCATTTTATTTACATTGCAGCTTTCCCATACTCAAAGCACTTCACAGTAATTCAGAACAGGGCATATAAGACAATTGAGACAAATAATATCCGTATAAACACTACAAACAGGAAATACTAAGCACTGAAATAGAGTGAGAGACAATAAATCAGAATACAGTACAAAAATATAAATGCTATGAGAAGACCATTAATGAATAATATCATTTGTCATACCAATTCAAATCAAACTGCACATCTGGACAAACAGAGTGAACTGAAAGGAGATTCAAAAAGTCAGAGTAAGTTAATGCCTTCTTGAAAAAAATTATTTTTAAGTTTTGTTTTGTTTTTTTTGGTTTTTTTTTTTGGACAGAATTAATTGAGTCATATCTGCTCTAATTCATTTAAAGAGGTTGTTCCAAAGTCTGGGCACGATAGAGCTGAAGTTTCTGTTACCCACAGCACACAGGTTAGTTTGGATCCCATCAAGATTAATCCAAAACTTCATTTGGTGGCCCATCAGTTGTACACTTTTTACTTTCTCTTATATGAAATATAGGGGAAGTATTGTAATCGTCCAAAGATTCGATATCAACATTTATCAAAATGTCGATGATAAATCTCGACATTTTAGATCTCCCTGAGTCCGAAATTACCAATTTTGGAATTATGTCTGTGTCTGCCTGTGTGTGTGTGTGTAAACATGATAACTTGAGTATGCTTTCACTTAGGGCAACCAAATTTTGCATACAACTATTAGGTACAAAATGTAGATTTCTAGCAACTTTTGGGCTATTTTCTGTTATCCAAAAGTGGTACTTTACTTTTTATTCATGCAGCTGCAGAGTCCAATTTATTCAACTTTACTTTTATAATAATCATTCAATATATTATTAATTTAGTTTGATTTGTTGTTGATGGTTCCTCAATTTATATCTCTCTATTATAAAAATCAAATCCTGGGAGGGAAACTAGGGAGACGAGATGTGATGTTCTCGGAAGACAATTTGATGTCCCGTGAGAGACACTTTAATGTTACGCAAGACAAGGCAATGAGACAACATTTAAAACAAGTTCACGGACATCTAACCTAGCAGTTGGAATGCTTTTGGCAGACACACTTCATGTGCTCCCAGCTCTTGGAACAATGACAAGCGAGAAGCAAAACACAGAGCTTGCCAGGAGCAGCAGCAGCAAGCCAGCAGATGATCTGACCGCTTCTCCTTAGCGTGCGTTCAGCCCCACTTCTTCACAAACCCACTTCCCCCCAAAGGTTCACAACATGAGCAGCAGAGTCGCAAAGTGGCAAAAAGACAGCTGCTGTACAGGCTTTTAAACAATCGATACGCAGCATGACAAGCAGAACAAGAAGCTCACCAACAGTAGCAGCAAGTCAACATAATCCGACTGCATCTCTTTTGCGTGTGTTCAGCCCCCAAAACCCCATCTCCCCCTTAAAACGCAATCAGCGTTATATGTCCTGCGAGAAAGAGATTTAACCAGGCCGGGGACAGAAATAAAGGACAAGTATTGTTTTTACAACGTCACGTGAGACAACATTTAAAACAAATTCATGGACATCTAACCTAGCAGTTGCTGGAATACTTTTGGCAGACACACATCATGTGCTCCCAGCTCTTAAAACAATGACAAGCAGAACAGGCAGGTTGCCAGTAGCAGGAAGCTGGAATATGATATGACCGCTTCTCCATAGCATGCGTCCAGCACCCCAGCCCCAACACACACACACTTTTCACAATGCAAGTGGCAGAGATATGAAGTGGCAAAAGGACAGCTGCTGTACAGACTTTTAAATGATGGACGTGCAGCGCGACAAAAAGAACACGCAGCTCGCCAGCAGCAGCAGAAAGACAACAGATGATCTGATGGCATCTCCTTAGCATGTGTTCAGCCAACCCCCACCCAACCACATGAGATCCGTTATACGTTCTGCAAGAAAGATTTAACCACGCCCAGGGCCAGAAATAAAGGACAAGTATTGTTTTTACAAAGGTTTTAAAGTAAAAGTGAAAATAATCCATATGTCCCCCTAGTAATATAAAAATATAATCATTGTCTTGCAGTTTACTCCTTAAATATCCATCCCCATATCTGAGTATACAAGAAACTCTAGGCGAGTCTAGCTGCATCGCTATGATTCTTCCAGCAGTAGTCTGCTATCATTCTTACATCTGAATGTCCTTGGTACCTTCTTTCAATGTCCTTCATATGCTGATGGAATATTCCACCTTGCTTTTCACTCATTGCTCCATGATTTTTCAGGAAAGACTTCCATAAGCAAATCCAAAAAGTGAACTTTAAGACTCATTTTGCTAATCAATTCCTTAAACTTAACTAATAAATTTTTCACTTTTTTTATAATTGTGATATTTATTGTTAAATACAAACTTAGAAATTACTTCTGTGAATAATACTAAGCCTTTCTTTCAAATTCTGCATCAGAAATCAGTTTTCTAATATCAGTCTGGCAAAAATGGCCACTCATACCAGACACAGCGATCGAGATAGCAGGCTACACAGCACACCGGCAAGACAGGACAAGTAGCTCCGGTAAGAAAAGAGGAGGGGGACTGTGCATTTATGTGAACAATAGCTGGTGCACAAATTCCACCATAGTCACCAGACACTGCTCTACAGACGTGGAGTTTATGACAATTAAATGCAGACCCATATACCTCCCCCATGAATTCAACGCCATATTGCTAACTGCTGTGTATATAGCACCAGATGCTAATGCTAACTCGGCTGTGGGGCTTTTGTATGACACCATCAGCAGTAAACAGAGCAAGTATTCTGAGGCTGTTCACATCATTTCTGGGGACTTTAATCATGCAGATCTGAAAGCAGTTCTCCCCAAATTCCATCAACACATAAAGTGTGCAACCAGGGGAGAAAAAACACTGGACAAGCTGTATACAAACATCAGACAGGCCTGCAGAGCTAAATACCTAGCACACCTTGGCCAGTCTGATCACACGTCCATGCTTCTGATCCCTGCATATACTCCCCTCAGGAGACAAGCTCCCACTATGACCAGGACTGCTTCCAGAGAACCGATTGGGGGGTTTTTGATCATCAAGACTTGGAGAACCACACTACGGCAGTCCTGGATTACATCAGGTTCTGCACGGACAACGTCACCAGGAACGGACACATAAGGATTTATCCTAACAGAAAGCCCTGGATGACGAGGGATGTCCAGAGTCTGCTGAAAACTAGGAGTACTGCTTTCAGGTCTGTGGATGGGGCTCTTTACAGTGTAGCCAGAGCAAACCTGAAGAGAGGCATCCAAGAGGCCAAGGCAGTGTACAGTAGGAGGATAGAGGACCATCTGAGGAGCAACACCACCAGGCAGATGTGGCAAGGTGTCCAGCACATCACCAGCTACAAATCCAGCAACTCCTCGGCTGCTGAGGGAGACGCTTTTCTGGCGGAGGAGCTGAACATCTTCTTTACCTGCTTTGAGGCGACACCAACAGCAGCTTCATCACAGCCGCCTGTTTACAACAGCAACATATTCATGGTGGAAGAGTGTGAGGTGAGGCAGGTGATAAGGAAGGTGAACCTGTAGAAGGCTGCAGGACCCGACAGTGTGGCTGGACAGGTGCTGAAAGACTGTGCGGATGAACTGGCTGGAATCTTCATTAGGATTTTCAACCAATTCCTCTCCCAGGCCACTGTCCCATCCTGCCTCAAGTTCTCAATTATTGTTCTGCTGCCGAAAAAAATCCAGCACAAACAGTCTGAATGATTTCCACCCAGTGACACTCACATCTGTCATCATGAAGTGCTTTGAGAAACTGGTGTTGAGTCATATCATCACCTGCCTGCCAGCAGACCTAGACCCATTTCAATTTGCTTACAAAGCAAAGAGATCCATGGAGGACGCTGTGGCCACACCACCCTGACCCACCTGGAGCCGCAGGTGA
Source organism: Polypterus senegalus (assembly GCF_016835505.1). Lineage (NCBI taxonomy): Eukaryota > Metazoa > Chordata > Cladistia > Polypteriformes > Polypteridae > Polypterus > Polypterus senegalus. The sequence continues at coordinate 214,135,968 of NC_053155.1, forward strand.
GTTACGCCAGACTGCTCTTTATAGACTTCAGCTTGGTGTTTAACACCATCCTTCCACAATGACTGGCGTCCAAACTGGCAGATCTGGGACTTCTATCACTCCCCCCTGCAGTTGGATACTGGACTTCCTGTCTGGTTGCTCCCAAAGGGTCAGGCTGGGTCTTCACTTATCCACTGCTCTCAGCCTCAACACTGGGACGCAGCAGGGTTGTGTGCTCAGCCCACTCCTCTACACTCTCTACACATATGACTGTGTCCCCACTCACCATAGCAACAAGATCATAAAGTTCACGGATGACACAATGGTGGTCGGACTCATCTCGGGCAAGGAGGGTGAGCTGGCATACAGGGACGAGGTGGAGCGGCTGTCAGAGTGATGCAGTCAATAACCTGCTCCTCAACACCACAATAACGAAGGAGCTTGTTACTGACTTTAGAAAAAACAAAACTGACATCCAGCCACTAACCTTTGGCGGGGTCTGTGTGGAGAACTCTATCTATAATATTAGCCTCTTTATATAAATACACTATGTATGAATTCTACATAATATACTGTCTTTTATTTCTATCTATCTATCTATCTATCTATAATATTACCATCTTTATATAAATACACTATTTATGAATTCTAAATAATATACTGTCTTTTATTTCTATCTATCTATCTATCTCTCTTGTGATGACAGGGAAGAGAAGCAGGAAGCAAAAGATCAGAATTGCTGCTTTGTGCACATTTATCAATTCTGGTGTTCTACACATGGAAACAACTGGTCAAAAGAACAAGAGACAGGACTGGAGACAGCATAACAGGGAGTGTTTGGAAGCAAAACAGTTGTAACAAGAGCAGTGTAAAACTTTTCTGAAACGTTTTGATTCCATATCTCATTTCATATATTATTGAAAAAAATGGAATTGAGCTGCAGTTGCAAGAATGTACATGATGCACTGTAATCTAAGTACCCTTTGCTGGAGTCTTCATGAAATGCAATAACAATCTGAAACAAAAAAATTACAATAATTCCACAGATTAACATTATCATAACTATTTATAATGTAAATATTGTAACTGCTGTTCAAATCTCTCTATTATATAAAAAAAAATAAATCTTGGAAGGTTGGAAGTAAACGAGAAGTGATTTTCTCAGAGAGACACTTTCATGTCCTGCGAGACGAGACTTTGTGCCAGGAGATTTAACCACACCAGGGGCCAGAAAGCATCTGAGGTCCTCCATGTGGTAAAGCCTTCTCCCCTTACGTGTAAGTAATAACCTGTTCTTTTCTGGGAGACGACAATGACCTCGGATTTAAAGGTGCTAATTCTCATTGCAGCTCTGTCCCATTCAGCAGCCCAGACGTCACAGTCTAATTAGGCCAAGTGGAGAACAGTGGAACAAACAGACAAAAAATGAACAGTTAAGTTAGACAATTGATGTGCGCTTGACAATGTAACAGATATGACTCCCTCAAGTAGATTAGACTTACGATTCTGTGCAATGTTTCTGTCTGTCTCATCCTGTTCTTCTACAGTGGTAAGCACTGCTGACTCACAGGTGGGCTTTCAAATTCTAATTCTTAGTTTCAAATTGTGCAAAAGGCTCTTACTCTGTGTTGGGTTTACATGATCCTCCTACATCTCGAAGAAGTGCCTGTTAGGATAATTGGGAACAATAACTTGGAACGGGTTTACAGTAAGTGTGTTCTGCAGGGCTTTGGCGCTTTGTCCTTAACAATTTGATTCAATAAATGGTTGAATTTATTTTCTGTTTCTGTTATTTCCATTTTGTGTATTGTTGGATACCTCTGATAATAATGTTTCCATTGGACAACTTCATGAAGCTGGTCACTTTCTAAAACACTTAATGCAGCTTGGCTAAGTGGTTGCTACTATGGCCTGTTTGCGAGTAGTCTGCATGTTCTCTCTTCGAGAGCTGCTTATCAAAACTGAGGCCTATCTGGACCTTATCAATGTGCCTACAAAGCAAAGGGTCAAATGATGCCACAGCAACACTTCTAAATTTTCAATATGAGTACTTGGAGAAACCAAAATACATGCAGAATTGCGTTGATAGATTTCTCGGCGGGGTTTTTGTCTCTGTGGGATCACCTTAAGGCTGCTCTCCGTCTCCTCTCCTGCTTATCTTGTGTACAAATGACTGCAGGGCTTCACACACGGAGAGACATATCCTGAAGTATGCAGTTGACTCTGTTATTGTGTGTCTTCTACAAGGTAAGGAGGGCAGCCATGGACCGGCTGTTGATGAGTTTGTTCAATGCTGTGATCAGTAGTGCTGTCTACAGTTAAATATCTTAAGTTAAGTTAAGGATATGGTTGTAGATTTTAGGTGCTCATCTGTCCCACTCCCTCAACAGTAATAAAGTGGGTGACAACGGCCAAGGTAGAGTACTACAGATATCTGAGGACAGTCATTGATGGGCTAAACCTTTGATCTTAAACAGAATGACATTGTAAGAAGTGTCAGACATAGCTTTTCTGTTTTAGGAATCTCAGTTGTTTTAAAGCAGGCAAAACTGTAATGACTCTTTTTTATTTGTATTGAATCTTTTATTACATTTCCTTTTATATGTTGGTTTGGCAACTTCAGCATTAGGAATATAAACCATTTTAACAACATTGTGAACATTAGGAATAAAGTTATTGGTTTGTGGCAGACCTCGGTCACTGAGCTGGATCATAAACAGGTTCGAAAGAAAGCCGGCTCAGTTATGTCAGGCAGTACCCATCCTCCTTTTCCTAAGTTTCATTCATTGTCATCAGGCTGCAGATTTAGGTTCCCAAGTGTAAAGTGCAACATATTTAGGAACTCTTTTATTCCCAGACCTACAAGCATTTTGAATTCTGTCACTGGTAGGGATGCTTATAAATTCTGAATTATTATCTTTTGTACTGTGACAAAAGGTGCTGTATTAACGCCTAACCCTGCACAGACAGACACAGGAGGCACACTAATACAACAAATAAATGTTTTATTTCTTTGTCTTCGCCTTCCCCGTTCCCACAGGCACAACGCGGTCCCACAAACACGGCACAAAAACACAATTCTTTTTCCTTCTTTGTCTCCTGGAGTGGTGGCTGCTGGCTCCTTTTATAGTCCACCCGGAGAAGAAGAACAGCCCACACGGGCTCAGGAACCACTGCAGTGCCCCCTGGCAGCACCCAACAGTGTTGTAGATAACCCCATCTCCCATGGAGCCCTGCTGGAATCCAAGGCACCACTGCTACGCATGGGGGCTGCCCTCTAGCGTCCCGGGGGAGCTACTGCTCTGCCGGGCCATACAAAGAAGAGGCGTCCTGGCCATCCACCACAGTACTAATTCTGTGTGTGTGTATACTTATGATTACACCAGTTGTCAGTTGTTGTGTCTTTGCTCATTTTCTGGTATCTTGCTTCAGAGTTTCATATTTTTCTGCTGCAAACAGATTTCTATCAGGGATAATAAAGTCTACCTTCCTACATACCTACATTAAGTGAGCAATCAGCGCACAGTTGTTCTGGGGTTTTTACTGAGAAAATGTATGTCTTAGCTGATCTTTTTAAGAAGGAAGTCTCATTGAAAATGGTCTTTCCCGGTATTTGTCATATCTCCAAGCCCCTTACAATTTAAATGGATACTTTGAAGATTGGAATACAGGCTACATAATCCTGCTCAGGAAGGAAGCAAGTCCAGTGAGGCAGACATGTGGAGCTGGGCCTAGCGGGGATGTTAACCTTTCAGAGCCTGTGATACTATCAGTTGGACTGGAAATTCACCTTGGTTACCAATTGCCTCCATTGTCCTGCATTCAGCCTAGCTAACAGGCCAGTGCCCATTGTGCCATGTTATTGTTAATTGTTAAAAAGTCATTTTGACTTTGACTTCCTTGGGGGTTGTAGGATTCTTTCAGACAGAATGGCCTTCATTTCACTTTTGACTTTTGGTAAGTAACAGTTGTTTCTGTCTGCTAGCTGGAAGCTAGAAAATGAGAAGATTTACCCCCAAGTGGCAGTTGGAACTTACAGACAAAGATGTCTCTACTTTTCTGGTTGTTAGCTTAGTCTCTGAGTTTTAATTGAGACTGATGATACTTACTTCTCTCTCTGTTTTTGGCTGCTGGTGTGCAGCACTGGAATATGAGCACAATCTCCATGACATTACTACCCATCCATTCATCCATTATCCAACCCGCTATATCCTAACTACAGGTTCACGGGGGTCCGCTAGCCAACACAGGGTGCAAGGCAGGAAACAAACACCAGGCAGGGCGCCAGCCCACTGCAGGGCACACAACACACACACACACACACCTATCCCTCTCCTAATTCCAAGCACACTGCAAACAGTTCCAGAGTGGAGAGAGGCATCACAAGGGATGAGACTACACATAATGTACCTATAATGTGATTTTGTCTTGGATATAACAGAGAGTGGATTTTGTTTTTGAGACACAGTTACAGCAGAACTAGGTGTACTGTACATTTTAGGTAATTGTTAATAGCACTTTGCCAATGATTCCAAAAGCACTTCCAAAAATGCCCACTAGAGGGAAAATCCCATCAGAAACCCCGGATAGACACAAAAGCGCCCCATAGAATTCTTATAAGGCAAAAGCTTTACCCAAAACACTAAGGCAGTCCCATACAACCAAAAGTCCCAAAAAGGAAATCCCAGGAATAGTCAAAACCAGAATGAAATGTCAAAAATCCAGAAAATCAATAAGCAAATTAAATACACAAAAGCACAAGAACTCACCAACTCCAGAACACAGTCGCAATGAACCAACAGGAACTGCGGGAGACCCTCCAGGCCCCTACAGGGTGGGCAGTTCCTGGCAGTGGTTAGCAGGTGGTCCAGCCTCATGGGGGACAATCCACAAAACACATGGAACATAATACAGGCTTAGACACAGATACATAAAACATAAAAATACTACAAATCATAAACAAAAGAAATAGTAACAAATTAAAACTAATGAAATTGTACAATAAAGACACAAGCAAGCATCTGAATCCCAGCCTTGGGAGAAACCCCGGGTGAGATATGACAGCCAGCGTCTGTAAACCTTTACCAGTATATCACAAGGTAACGGTATTTGAACTTACACAACCATTTGAAAGTTACACCGTGGGTCTAATAATCTGTAAACTGGGAAAAGAAATACAGTGGAACCTCGGGTCACGAACATCGCTGAACACGTACAAATCGGGTTACGACCAAAAAATTCACCAAACTTTTGCATCTATTCACGACCACAACACACTTGGGTGACGAAAAAGCCAGTTTCACTTCCGGTTTGTGCGCGCCGATGATTTCCGCACGTGTTCAGTCTCTCCCTGTGCATTCCCTGTGCTGCGAGTGATCGAGAAAGAGAGAGAGAGTGAGAGTGTGAGAGAGAGCAAGAGAGAGTGAGAGAGAGAGAGAGAGAGAGAGAGCAAGCAAGAGTGAGTGAGAGAGAGAGAGCGTGTGAGAGAGCGAGCAAGAGTAAGTGAGAGAGAGAGAGAGAGAGCGAGAGCAAAAGAGAGAGAGAGAGAGAGCGAGAGAGAGAGAGTGTGAGAGAGAGCAAGAGAGAGTGAGAGAGAGAGAGAGAGAGCGAGCAAGAGTGAGTGAGAGAGAGAGAGCAAGTGAGAGAGAGAGCGAGAGAAAGCGAGAGAGAGTGTGAGAGAGAGCAAGAGAAAGTGTGAGAGAGAGAGAGCAAGAGAGAGAGAGCGAGAGAGAGAAAGAGAGAGGGCGAGAGAGAGTGAGAGAGAGAGAGCAAGAGAGAGTGAGAGAGAGTGTGAGAGAGAGCAAGAGAAAGTGTGTGAGAGAGAGAGAGAGAGAGCGAGAGAGAGTGTGAGAGAGCGAGCAAGAGTGAGTGAGAGAGTGCCAAAGAGAGCAAGAGAATGTGAGAGAGAGAGAGAGAGAGAGAGAGAGAAGACAGTTAAAGAATGCACCGGGCTTGTTTCTAAAGAGACTGCAGTGTTAGTTTTCTCTGTTCAAGGTTTTCTCAGTGTTATTCAATGCTTTTACATTTAGTTTACTATTATGCTGTGCATTCTATAGTATAATTAACTATTTTTGTGCTTAAAAATCTTAAAATAAATATATTTATATACAGTTCGTACTTTGTGGAACGGATTAATTGTATTTACATACGATCCTTTAGGGGAAATTACTTTGGGTCACGACCAGAGTTTTGGAACGAATTACAGTCATGACCCGAGGTTCCACTGTATTAAGAAACTCTGCCCTCTGACCCCATGACTTACAGGCTCTGGAGTTCACGCATCTCCTTAGAGTCCTCATTTTGTCAAGCTGGCTTCCACTGTATTGCTGATGGCTACTGCAGTCCTCCTCAAGCTGGATTACAAACAACAGAAAATACAATGAGGTGAACAGAAAAGGATTTTTGTTTTGGCAACAAGTCAAATAATATTATTTGGTTGATTCAGACTGGATTCAAATCCAATAAATCAGCTGATGGGTTTCAAGAATTTTTTTCATAGGATAGCATAGGATGCTGCAAATGCATTGCACACCTCTGACTAAACCCACAGGAATTTCAATATGAAAATGACACTAGTTTTTGATGTATTTGAGTTTCTACATCGTAAGATATACAGTTTTTTAACTACATGAAAATATTTTTTTTCATTTTTCAGATGGTGACCCTTTAACCCTAAAGTCCTACTTTTATCATTTTCTTCTGACTTGCACCACTTGCCTCTCTGTAAACGCTGCTCGGCTAACTGTTGGTCTTCATGGTGTTCATCTTGCAGGCCTTTCACACATGTAGGACGCACACACCTGAAGCCCCAAGAAGGAGCTACCATAATAAGATTCCAGTCATGTACATGTGACAGGAATGACCTTATACATGTACTGTAAACTAAAGAGGCTCTGTCTTATTTGAGCGTACAGTTCACAGTTCCCTTGCATGGCTTTAAACAGTATAAAGCCCTACTCGTGAATTCATGTGTCTTCTCGGATCAGTGATCATCTCCGCTTAAAGGCCTGCTCTTTAACTTTGACTTCATTAGTGGCTTCAGGCGATTGCAGACTAGAAATGTGAGCAGGTTTCAGGGGTAAGGATGTAACACTCCCATTTGTGAATCACATAACTCATGCTGTCAATATTATTAAAGTGTTAAAAATTTCAAACCAACTACAACAACTTGTAAAGGTTTCTTTAGCGTCCCTGTGCTCCATGCTGCTTTATGTGTTTCTTGTTTCCTCCCTAATCAGCGGCATATGTGGTTGGTCCTCATCCGCTACCCCAGGGGTGGGCAGAGTTGGCTGCAGATTTTTGTTCTAACCCGGTTACTTAATTAGAAAGCAATTCTTGCTAATAATTTCATTTCATGGCTTGTTAGCACTTTAACTCTGCTATGTCAAGTCATTCTCATATCCTAGATTGTTTTTCTTTCTAAGCAACAACAACAACGTTTATTTATATAGCACATTTTCATACTAATAATGTAGCTCAAAGTGCTTTACATGATGAAGAAAAGAGAAATAAAAGACAAAGTAAGAATTAGAATAAGACAACACTGATTAACACAAAATAAGAGTAAGGATATCATCCAAATGATCTGAAGGCTAAAATGGAGGAGTACTTCTCAGTCCTTCACTTTTTTCTCTTCACTTTCCTTCCAAGTATTTCATTAAATCAAATCAAAGGTGTAAATGGTAACAAGCTAAATGGAGAAATCCTGGTTTCTTTTGTCATCTGCATCTTATCTATACTAATAAAAGGCAAAGCCCTCACTGACTGACTGACTGACTCATCACTAATTCTCCAACTTCCCGTGTAGGTGGAAAGCTGAAATTTGGCAGGCTCATTCCTTACAGCTTACTTACAAAAGTTAGGCAGGTTTCATTTCGAAATTCTACGCATAAGGGTCATAACTGGAACCTACTTTCGATCATATACGATCATATTCGATCATATATGGCCATAGCTTGCAGCTCGGTCACTGTGTGAGGTGGAGTTGCGTCCCGCATCATCACGCCTCCCACGTAATTGAGTGCCTGCCCATATAAGGTAAATATTCGCGGGTGAAGGACTGTGCTTATGCAAACGAATAGAAAGCAAATGTTACGTTATTTTTAAAATGTTTCCTTTTCTTTTTCATAACTTCTTTAACACACTTCTTCTCCGCTGTGAAGCGCGAGTATTTTGCTAGTTTCTAATATGGAGCACTTAAAAAATAAGCAATAAGAGTTAAAATTCATTGCGGCCCCCCAGGACTAACTTTGCCCACCCCAGCTCTACCCAAACTGAAGCCTGCTTGCTGTTTGTCTTCTACCACAATGCTTGAACAAAGCAGAGCTACTGAATCCTTTCATCATTCTTGATAATTGTAGAGTGGAAAGACCAAGCAACTGGCCAATGACTATTTTGGCTGCCCAGTATCACTTGCACTTTTACAGCCATTCCCTTCTCTTTTCTCGTTTACTCTCTGTAGAAGTTTTCTCAACACATCTTCTTTTGCTAAATTGCTAGTTCTCTAATTCAGTAATATTTAATCCTGGTCAAAGCATCAACTACAACCTGTAGCCATTAGTTTTACCAACTGAGCAAAGCCTGGAATGATGAACCCTGTCATAGAATTTATAAACACAGTCGAATAAGACTTGAGTTAATACACACAAGCATCACATACCAGGATGCAGACATGTCTGCCTATAAAGTATTGGATTCATTTATTGGTAGCCGCCTGAGGGCAGCTGACTTTTTTCTATGAAAAGGCATCACAAGGGCAGTGGTAACGTAAAGAGGGAGTGCGCAGGCGAGTGTGGTGAGCAATGACACTGGCACTCAGATGCTTGCTGGAGCTGTGATCTGAGTCATCAGGGTGGCACTGGGCAGGGTGAACTGGCTACACGATGCATAGTCAGCATGCCATGAGACACGTACGTCTCTATCTGCTCCAAGTGCCCAGTACTGCGCATCTCACCTTAGTGAAAGAGTAACCGATCAACAGTTGCTACTTAAACAGACCTGTCATATGCTTTATGGGAATAAGGACTTTACAAGGCATCAATGTCTACATGGATAACGCTCTTCAGGTATGTGCTGGACCAGAGCAGCCCACCACACCATACAGCTCACAGCTACAGGGCCTATAAGTGACACACACTGAAGGAAGTCATTCTCATGAAAGGTTTTGTTAAGAGATGGTAAAGTATTGTATTACTACTATAAACCTGTAAAGTGCTTCTAACTGTCACTGTTGGAAAAAAGACTGTTGGGGTGCCAACCTGGTCTCCCTCTTTAATTCTTGTACCGTAGAAAGTAAATAGGCACTTAATGGCACTGAACTAAACAAAAATTGTCTTAATGATTACTGCATTTATCCATCCATCCATCCTCTTCCGCTTATCCAAGGTCGAGTTCGCGGGGGCAGCAGCTTGAGCAGAGATGCCCAGACTTCCCTCTACCTGGCCACTTCTTCTAGCTCTTCTGGGGGAATCCCGAGGCGTTCCTAGGCCAGCCGGGAGACATAATCCCTCTAGCGTGTCCTGGGTCTTCTCCGGGGCCTCCTCCTGGTTAAATATGCCCGGAACACCTCACCAGGGAGGCATCCTGATCAGATGCCCGAGCCACCTCATCTGACTCCTCTCGATGCGGAGGAGCAGCGGCTCTACTCTGAGATCCTCCCGGATGACTGAGCTTCTCATCCTATCTTTAAGGAAAAGCCCAGACACCCCGCGGAGGAAACTCATTTCGGCCACTTGTATTCGCAATCTTGTTCTTTCAGTCACTACCCACTGCTCATGACCATAGGTGAGGGTAGGAATGTAGATCGACTGGTAAATTGAGAGCTTTGCCTTTGCCACGACAGACCGATGCAGAGCCCGCATCACTGTTACTGCTATAAGTGCAGTCAAAAGGTCTGAGGCCCTCTGGCCTTCTTGAAAGTTTTACTCCAAATGAGATGTTGACTTTCAGGGTCATCTCCCTTTTACACCGGACCCACCAGAGGAGCTGTGGCTATATACGTTCAGAGGCTAAATAAGAATAAAGAAACAAGTCTGTTAGTGGCAGCACCCCTTCTTTTCCCATCAGAGTATTACATACCTTGGATGAGTCTTTGAGGTGTCCCTAGACATTCTGGAACAGTTACCAATGAAAGAACTCGTAATAAGAAAGCTTCCCTTTAGATATAAAAGCATGCCAAAGACTGTTAACCCATTTTTGGGACCTTTAAGTCATTTTTACAAATAGGTGCATTAAGATTATACTATTTATCTGTGTGCTGATTGGTGTAAACGCAGAGGCTTATTGAGCCTGTTGTGTAAATGAAGCTCATTTACTTAAGACCGCTGCATGGTTATGTTCTTCAGTCTGGGAGCAGTGAATGTGACAGGCTCCATCAGGCTTGACGTAATAAAGGGCATCCATCCTGGAGACATTTGATAACAGTGACTCATGATTGCTTTTCTTTTTGATTTTACTGGTTTTCCCTAACCATTACAAAAAGACCCAGCAGTGGAACAGGTCCAGAGGAGAGCGACTGGGCTGATTTCAGGACTAAGAGGGTTGAGATACAAGGAGAGATTGCAGGAGTTCTGCAAATTGAGATTAAGAGGTGACATGATCAAAGTGTTTAAAATTATGAAAGAAATCAGTGCAGTGGATCCCAGCTGATCCCTCAAAATCGTTTTCAACAAAAATATGGAGACACTACTGGAAATTTGTTAAGGGCAAAAGAGGAAGGCCTAAGAGAAGGTTTATGGATGTGGTGAGAGAGGACATGCAGATGATGGGTGTAACAGAACAAGATGCAGAGGACAGAAAGATATTGAAGATGATGATCTGCTGGGGTGACCCCTAATGGGAGCAGACAAAAGAAGACGAAGAAGAAGTTAGAATGTATTTCTTCACACAAAGAATCACAGACACATGGGATAAATTAGCAAGTACTGTGGTGGAGAGCAGGACTTTGGGGACCTTAAAATCTCGACTTGATATTATTTTGGAGAATGAAGGGCTGGGGTATTCCTGGGGGGCGGCAGTGGGTGCAGGTTCTCGATCCAAACTTTACTGGTAATGAAACTGGGTATATTTATCATAAGGCTTGTTGGTGCTTCAATCATCTAAGACAAATCGTCATCACATTGTAGAGTTTCCATTTCTGAGAACATTAGGTAAATGTTTTGCAGAATGGAAAAAAATTGCACTTCACAGTCCTTCCTTTTCTCTTGCTCATTTATTTCTAGACATATTCTTAACCCGGATACTTCATGATGCACATTCACAGTGGTCCGGACTCAGCAGGGGACAGGTGAACTTTTTCAGAGATGAACCACAAGATACGTGTAAAAGCAAAACAAAAATAAAAGTAGCAACTGAAACTGAGGTGAAAGGTAAAAATGATTCAAAGTCAAAACCAAAGACAGGTGAGAAGAATTGACTAGGGAGCAGATATTGGTGTTGAAGAGATTGTATCTCCCGATTGAATAAGGCAACGCTATCCTGTTGTGCTGATGAACTGGAGGTCACACCTCTAGAAAGACAGGATGTGACGCTAAGAACGCAACAGAAAGGAAAGGAAAACCTCAAAATGGAGTTGAAGACGGTAAAATCCAGTATGGGAACAGAAACCCCAAAACTTTAACCTAATCATGACAGTTAATAACTAGTGGCTGGTTAATAAAACAAATCCTAAATGCAGCATTTAAAACTGAATTCAGCTTTTAAGGGCTCTGAATTGCAACAAGTGAATTAACCAAAATGAAGTCCATTGCTTTAGAAGCTAATAAATGGGTTCTAATTAACACTAGAATTACCAGAGCCTACGAAAAAACTCGTAGATCCGTCCGACCTTAAAGCGCTTCTTAAATCCCTTCACACCTCTCCACCAGTGTCTTTTGTCATCTAAATGTGCTGATAAAAATCAGGCTGCAAGCAGCCGGCTATTCCATCCCCCCACCAATTTAGAACGTGCACGAACTTCTCCCAGCTCATGCCTTGATTGAGTATCTGGGAGTGAAGTGGAGTTTTAGAGTGGAAATAATAGATTGTTATTTGGAACACACGCATTTCATGTCTGTTCCGTTTCTACAGTAATCTGTGTCAACACATTGTTAAAACAGAAACTTTTTTATATTCTAGTAGTAGATGACAAAATGTAGGCATAAACTATATAATGTATGAAGCCTGAAGTCCAAATAGCAAAGAAACATTTTCACAAGAATAACACAATTGCACTTTTATTCAAACATATAACTGCAGAAAGAAAAAGCCGCCTTAACATGCGACATTGATACCAGTTTACTATAACTGACTCCGTGGTTCAATAGATACACCCCCGCTTGGGAATCAAGGGGTCACGGGTTCGATCCTGCGCCCCTCCCTTTTGAGAAGTAAACTGCCCTTAGTCTTACTGTTTTACAAGAAAAACATACATTTGATTTCAGTCTGTAACAGCCGGTGCAATTTATGATCTTTGTAAAGGTTAGCTTTTTTTTTTTATTCACTTTTCATTCTCTCAGTCGCGTTCAGAATCAATCCATACAACCCCATCTGACACGGCTGTTTTCACATAAAGACGCGCTATAGCTCTGCAGTGTACCACGATGCATACTAACGCACCATAAGGGTTCTGACACACAAACGCTGGCGAAGCTGCCTTCTTCGTATCTCACCGTCACTTGCTTTTCTTTTTATTCAGTTTTATTGAGTGTTCCTGCCAGTCCCGCATGTTGCTGTATGCTTTTTCTTTTGTACTCCAGGACATGCAGAGGAAAGAATGGTAAAGACCAGTAACTTCGGCGCTATATGCAATCATCAGACACTCCCCATCTGCCCGTGTCGTTCAAGCACAGGAACATATATTGGTGTAAAAGTATAACAAAACAACGGGCAGATGGCCTGCCTGCTTACCACTTTATGTCCCGTCTTTACACTGAAGTCAGTTATTTTATGAGACCTGGCAGATGTCTCCATCTTCCCCTGATGACTGGGTGAATTTCCATTCTCGTAGGGTTGGGAACTGGAAGAAGAACTAATTAAAAATGTCCCTAAGGTTGGAGGAGACAGGAGCTCCACTTTCCTTGTGGAATTTACTTGGATAGCCCAGCAGAATGCGCATGGTGGTGGTGGGTTGTATTTAGTTGCCGAAATCCTGAGAATATCCATCACGCATAAAAACAGCGAAAACAGACCTGATGCTGTCTGAGAGATTCCACCAACTGTGTTCAGGAATAGGGTGTGCTTAACTCCATTATACTCACTTAACAAAGGAGTATTGTGGTGGTCTGCACAACTTTACAACGTAGGTGGCTTGAAACCCAGCACAGGCACTTCATTTAGGAGCTCATTGGTCCCGCAGGTTTAGTTCACACAACACTACTAAGCCTAGTTGCCATTACTATTAATATTAATATTAGTCAGTGAAGCCAGGCAATAGACATGCTAATGCTGTTCAAATGATACTTGGTGTCACAGAACAAGAGCTTCTTGGGGAACATCTGCCTACTGAGTAAGACCCACACGACTTTTGAAAAATGATTTGTTTCTTTCCTTAAGAGGTTTGATGCTCCTTTTGCTGCCCACAGTATGTACCATGAAGTTTCTCGATATGCGGATGAAATTTTGATTTTAAGCGGAAATGCTCCCTCTGGCCCTCCTCACATCCTCAGTTTTTCCATTTCTTTTGAGATCTTCTAAATTTGCTCTCCTCCTATGCTGCCATTCAGCGTTGAACCCCATATATTCTCCTGACGTGTTCATTTAAGTACCAAGCATTGACATCTCTTTTATTACAGGACATTGCAACACTGAAATAACATTATATCTTCCTCATGTTTTTTTCTTCCCCTAACCTTTCATTCCAGACTGACAATAATTAAAATTAACATAGTTCTGAGCTTTAATCAGAAGTTCAATCTCTCCTCTCTGTCTTTCTTTGGAATGGCAAGTGTCCATCTATTCAATACTTTTCTAATACATGAGAGGTTGGAAGGGGTGATGTTCTTACCTCATTTAGAACTATAATATATCAATGAGCGTTTATTCTCTGGCCAGTATGGTTAAACTCTCCTAATCCAACCCGCTACTGGACCTACTAGACCTAATATGGTCCATCCCATTCTGTACTTCTGAAAACATCACTGAAAATACAATTCTGCCCCTGTAGTTTAAATCCTTTAGTTTTCTATGCCTTCCACATTTGGTGAAAAGTGGGGAATTACCTTGGCTTTCCTCCAGCCCAGCACAAACACACCCCTAACTCTTCTATAATGATGCTTTCAAATATTGGTGTTAAACTGATCTTGAGATAAAGGATTTATGACACTTTGTGGCAGCCACAGTGGCTCCAGGTTTGTAACAGTTACTTATGAAGAACTAGTTTATCTGTTCTTCCCTCTTCTATCTTCAACTTCAATCAGTTTTAAGGCAAATGGTGTCCCTTTATTCTCTCCACCTCTCTCCCACCAGCTTTGCTGAATCTTTTCCTTTTGTCTGCTGCCGTTAGGGGTCACCACAGCAGATCATCTTCTTCCATATCTTTCTGTCCTCTGCATCTTGTTCTGTTACACCCATCACCTGCATGTCCTCTCTCACCACATCTATAGACCTTCGCTTAGGCCATCCTCTTTTTCTCTTACCTGGCAACTCTATCCTTAGCATCTCTCCTCTGCACATGTCCAAACCAATGCAATCTTGCCTCTCTGACTTTATCTACCAACCATCCAACCTGAGCTGATCCTCTAATGTACTCATTTCTAATCCTATCCATCCTCGTCACACCCAGTGCAAATCCTAGCATCTTTAACTCTGCTACCTCCAGCTCTGTCTCCTGCTTTCTGGTCAGTGCCACCATCTCCAACCTACTGTATATAACATAGCTGGTCTCACTACCGTCCTGTAGACCTTCACTTTCACTCTTGCTGATACCCGTCTGTCACAAATTACTCCTGACACTCTTCTCCACCCATTCCACCCTGCCTGCACTCTCTTTGTCACCTCTCTTACACAATCCCCATTACTCTGTACTGTTGATCCCAAGTATTTAAACTCATCCATTTTCGCCAACTCTACTCTCTGCATTCTCACCATTCCACTTACCTCCCTCTCATTTACACACATGTATTCTGTCTTGTTCCTACTGACCTTCATTCCTCTCCTCTCCAGAGCATATCTCCACCTCTCCAGGGTCTCCTCAACCTGCTCCCTACTATTGCTACAGATCACAATGTCATCAGCAAACATCATAGTCCACGGGGACTCTTGTCTAATCTCGTCTGTCAACCTGTCCATTACCATTGCAAATAAGAAAGGGCTCAGAGCCGATCCCTGATGTAATCTGACCTCTACGTTGAATGCATCTGTCACTCCTACCGCAGACCTCACCACTGTCACACTTCCCTCGTACATATCCTGTACAACTCTTACGTACTTCTCTGCCACTCCCGACTTCCTCATACAATACCACAGCTCCTCTTGGGGCACCCTGTCATATGTTTTCTCCAGGTCCACAAAGACGCAATGCAGCTCCTTCTGGCCTTCTCTAAACTTATCCATCAACATTCTCAGAGCAAACATTGCATCTGTGGTGCTCTTTCCTGTCATGAAACCATACTGCTAATCACTAATCATCACCTCACTTCTTAACCTAGCTTCCACTACTCTTTCCCATAACTTCATGCTGTGGCTCATCAATTTTATTCCCCTGTAGTTACTGCAGTCCTGCACATCCCCCTTATTCTTCAATATCTGCACCAGTACACTTCTTCTCCACTCCTCAGGCATCCTCTCACTTTCCAAGATTCCATTAAACAATCTGGTTAAACACTCCACTGCCATCTCTCCTAAACACCTCCATGCTTCCATAGGTATGTCATCTGGACCAACGGCTGTTCTGTTTTTCGTCCTCTTCATAGCTGTCCTTACTTCCTCCTTGCTAATTCGTTGCACTTCCTGATTCACTATCTTCACATCATCCAACCTCTTCTCTCTCTCATTCTCTTCATTCATCAGCCTCTCAAAGTACTCTTTCCATCTGCTCAACACACTCTCCTCGCTTGTGAGTTTGTTTCCATCTTTATCCTTTATCACCCTAACCTGCTGCACATCTTTCCGAGATCAGTCACTCTGTCTAGGCAATCAGTACAGGTCCTTTTCTCCCTCCTTAGTGTCCAACCTCTCATACAACAACTCATCATACGCCTTTTCTTTAGCCTTCGCCATCTCTCTCTTCACCTTGCCCTTTATCTCCTTGTACTCGTCTACTTTCTGCATCTCTCTGACTATACCATTTCTTCATCATCCCCTTCCTCTGTATACTCTCTTGTGAACTTCCACATTCCACCACCAGGTTTCCTTTTCCTCTTTCCAGATATCATGCCAAGCACCCTTCTTGCTGTCACCCTTACTACATCTCCTGTAGTTGCCCAATTGTCTGGTAACTCTTCACTACCACCCAGTGCCTGTCTTACCTTCTCCCTAAACTCAGCCTTGCAGTCTTCCTTTTTCAACTTCCACCATTTGATCCTTTGCTCTGCTCTGCCCTCCCTCCCTCTCCTCCTCTTCTTCTTTTTAATTTTCAACGTCATCCTACAGACCACCATCCTATGCTGCCTAACTACACTTTCCCCTGCCACCACTTTGCAGTCTTTAATCTCCTTCAGATTGACTCTTCTGCATAGGATGTAATCTACCTGTGTGCATCTTTCTCCACTCTTATACGTCACCCTATGTTCCTCCCTCTTCTGAAAATACGTATTCACCACAGCCATGTCCATCCTTTTGGCAAAATCCACTATCATCTGACCTCCTTCAGTCCTCTCCTTGACACCATACCTACCCATCACCTCCTCATCTTATCCGTTACCTTCACCAGCATGTCCAACTCTTGACATACTGTTCCTTCAGAATAACCCCTACCTCTCTTCTCCTCCTATCCACACCATGATAGAATAATTTGAATCCACCTGGCCTTACTCCCCTTCCATTTAGTCTGTTGCATGCACAATATACCAACCTTCCTTCCCTCCATCATATCAGCTAACACTCTCCCTTCACCAGCCACACTGCCAACATTCAAAGTTTCTATCCTCAGTTCCACTCTCTTTACCTTTCTCCTGTCCTTCTGCCTCTGGATACATCTCCCCCTCTTCTTTGGCCAGCTTTGCTGAATAACTGTTCATATTTATTGTCTCTACAACTATAAAAATTACCTGTGGACCTTCACCATTATTCTCAGTCAAGCAGTGTTGACTCCCTTTCTCCATCTCCATCTCTTTAGAAACCATCATCGAGACATCTCTGCATTCTCCAAAAATCAAATCTGTATATTGCCTAAATCTTCCCAGTCAGAGACACTCCACTCTAAAAACTTAGTCACTGATCCTCTCTGTCATTTATCTTAATACCTTTGGCACACTGCTTTATATTTTCGAATGGTCCCCCAGTGTCTGCCTTTCGGTTTTCTGTATCAATAAGCCAATGCCAGCTGCAACATTTCTGCTGTGCTAGGCAAAATTGAAATTGTTGCACCCAAACGTAAAGGTAAAGGTAATTGCCAGTTCGAAGAGTGAATGGTTGACAATAGTTGACAAAATGATGCCACCTAAAAACTTGGCCAGTATAGGAGACCACCTAGTTGGCCTATGTGTAGAGTTGATCCTGCTATTAGCCTAGTTTTTATTCAAATTCATCGTTTGCCACACCCATTCCTTCTCCTGGACCTTACAGCTCCTCTTCTGTCTTTTCTAGAGGAGCTTATGTCCTTGGAAGTGACTGATGCTTAAGCAGAATTAGTTTGAAATCCTCAGATCCTATTTCTTTAACCTAATCTGACAGCATCAGTAAGTAGCCAGGATGAACGGTTGATGCAGCTCCAGTATAGATAAGAACTAGGAGCAGGAGCTGGTCAATCAATGGTCAGCATTGTGTTCTCAGTCTAGATTCTTGTCGGTCTGATGTAGTTCTATGTTGCTTCAGAGCATCCTGTGTCTGCCATACTTCTTTTAAGTTTGTACACACATTATTGGACCCCTGATCTTCTGGGGTCTTCTTTTACACTGTGGTCTTGGGAGGTGGCTGTGGGAGGTTATTTTTGTTCTGCCACTTTTGTGATGTGTGCAATCTTTGATTTATATTAATATCAGGACTGAAGACTATTATAACATTTAATAAAATATGATCACAAAATATGGTTGTCAAGGATTTCACTCCAACAACAGGACTCAGTAGTTTCTTCAGATTTGCATAACTGTGTGAAAAAGCGAATCCTAGTTTCAAACTTAAATGCACTTCCCAATAATTTCCACTGGTCTTTCAGTATGTGATTGACTTTAATTTAATCAAAACGACCTCACTCTCTGCTCAGGGCTAAAAAACTTTAATACCCTGAGCCTGTCTGAGCAGGACATGCCCTTTAATCGTAGATGTACTTGGTTGTTTTCCTTTGCAGTTTGGAGTAAGATGCAAGGGAGGGAGGGCGGGCTGCCCTTCTTATACTCCATGAGGGTTTGCCAAATTACACTGCTTACTGTACATTTTAACACAAGTTTGAACTTTTATTTACCTCTTGTCCTGTACACCAAGCCCATTTTGGGGAGTTTTAACGCCATCACAAAGGAGCCAAATGTGCATGAACAAAATAGGTAAGAGCTGGAAAGAAAACGACAGACTCGACATGGTGATTGCATTCAATTTTATTTAATAGGAAGATCTTTTTTTTATTACTGGGTGTGTGTGTGTGTGTGTCTATAGGCATCTTAAAATGTACAACAAAACTGAACCACTGATCCCAGCAGAATACAAAAATACACATCTCAGTGACTTCCATACAGTAATAAATAGGTAAGAATCATGCATTCTACAATAAAAGGCACAGAAAATGGTCACTTAGTAGTCATAAAAATTACTAACTACATTAACAAAGTCACCCAAATATTTTTACAAGTAAAAGTAACATTATATTCCAAAGGTGAAAACACATGAAAACATTTTATATTAAACTGTATGCAATAAATACCCAAATATTGTATGTATATATATATATATATATATATTTGTTTTTATATAATATTAAAAATAAAACTGTGCCATTGTAAACAGTATGTAAACAAATAAAACTCACTTTTCCATAATGTTATTAAAAGAAATTTACAATAATCAGCTCTGTAGATCATTAGAGTGGAAGGTGCAATAGCAGGCAGATGACAGTCTTGCTCTGTCGCAGAGGTACAACGCTAACAAAGGTGGGCTGTTAAACCATCACTGAGCTGAGGACGTGGATGAAGTATTGTGGCCACTGGATATCTGTAAAAACCAGTCTTCCAACAGTGCAATGAAGTAAAGCTATAGTATTCCTCAGGCATTGTTACCAAATCGTCAAAACAGTGCCACTTTCAGAGAATAGAAACTGGGTCCTTCTCCAGAACGCTCAAGGACCATCGCCCAGGCCGCTCAGTGAGTGAGGGTCTGCTTAGTGCATTTTTCTCTACAAAATACATTTTACAAATTATTTAGAAGAAGGCAGCAGCTAGGCCTGCCACTGTATTAGATAAATTGCACAAATACTCCAACTTTCAATATGCAGCAGTATGGTTTAAAAAAAACAAAACAAAAATGCAAAAAAAAAAAAACCACTTGCCAGCACAACATTAAAACATTCTGATAAAACCTAGAAAATTATGCTTTGTCATTTATTAGCTGCCTGTTTTACTTAATATTTAGAACTATTTTAAAACTGAATAAATATGCACGTACAGAAAGAAACTTTTAAGGAATGACGAGCTTTAGCCTGACAGGGATGAGCTCCCATTTCTACAGCTCTGAAGTAATCTGCTATCTTTGGCCAAAAGCGAATTAGCAGATTGGAAGATGGTCAGCGTCATTTTTACACAAGCAGCTACAAAACTACTCAGCAATTATACAGCAATTACCCAAAGTGTGCTACAGTACACGATTCTGTCAGTATCTTCAAAAACCAAAAACGGAGACAATGAGGAGCCATATATATTATGTATTATAATATATATATATATATATATATATATATATATATATATATTTTTTTTTAGAAATATGGTAAGATCTCGATGTAAAGACCATAAAAATAAAAATGACATAAAGTTGCTTGGCTTCAACGTAAACACTGGTGAGGACACACTTTCTTAGTAGATACTTAAGGAGAATGTACAAAGTGCATTAGTTATGTCTGACTTCTCTGTGCCTACAGCCAGGTTTAATCAAGGCTGGATATGGGTTTATACTATATTGATGAGCCTTTTTAACACTGAATTTCTTTAAACTGATCAAAAGGCAAGTGTTTAAATTTATATGAGGTTTACAGACTGACTGTACTTGTTTGTTGTAATAAGAAGAAACATGCGACTGCTAGACCAAGTTGTGGTTGGTGCGAGAAGGGTAAGCTCATTTAGATGTCACCTTAGTCCTTCAACTGGCATTAGTAGGCACGTAAAATCAATTTCAAATAAATGTGCTACAATTATGCACTTTGCTCCAGAATCCTGCCCAACTACTTACCGATAGCTATAGATGTGCAAAACATCATTAATGGAAAAGATGCAAAGTCCGGCCACAGAGGCTTTTCTGATCCTGAAAAATGAACACCAAACCAATTGTCTTACTGATGACATGAGTGTTGAGCTTCAGAAAATTGGAGTCTCTTCAGCTAGCCCCCCAACTAAGCCCTGGACAGCAAGGTGGGGCAATAATAGCCTTTTAAAACCACCCTCTGGTAGGGTATCTCAACAAGGTGGCATTTGGCTCCTTAGCACCACAAGAAAGGATGATAATTAGGTAGGGTGCATAACAGCAATATGGACACATTTCTCTAACTTTGTAATGTTTTTGTGTGCCATGTAACACAGTCACAATCCTTTGTATCTAATGACAATGCATCAACAAACCAAAAACACAGTGCCACCATGTCAACTAGTTTTTAACACTAGTCTGCCTTAAAATTCAGTATTTTACAGAGATTTATGAGAGCTAAGAAAGTTTCGAACAACAGAATTCAAACATGACCTTTTAGAACCGGGCATGCAACAGTCTGCTTCACAGCGCCAGGGCCCATGTTCAGGGCTGGGTGTGGTTACAGTCTTTGTAGAGCTTGTATATGTTTACATGTGTCTGTCTGTATGGTTTCTTGGAAGAAGAAATGCTCAAGTTATCTTCTACATCTGAAAGTAATACTGAAAAACTGGCCCAGTACCAAGCGGTGTGCCCTGCAGTGGACTGGAACACAGTGCGCGATTACATCCTGACTTGCACCCTTTACTCCTGGGCTGTGTTCTGTCTCCCTGTTACCTTCACAGTGGATGGAAAGAAGCTGGATTAAAGCAGGACTATTTTTGAGACTGAGAGGTAGGTCCAAGAAGTTCATTCACAAAGAATTTTGAGGAAAATAAAAAGGAGGAGGGCTTACAAAATAATATTTTTCAGCAGCGGAAAAAAAACATTAGAGTTGTATTATATCACTGACAAGTAAAAAGTAACAATATATTTAAATTGGAATAGAATAAAATAAATAAATAATGGGGTTCTGCTTGTACAAGAAGGTGAAAATATGTTCACTACTACCCACTACATACAAATAAGAATTACAAAACTTTAAACATGAAACACCTGATACAGCAGAAGTGCCAATAATGTGTAAAGATGCATTATAATATGTTTGGCAAACATTAGCCCAATGAGAGGCATGCTGCACAGGTCTAGCATCTAAGACAACAACTAACAACCCTTGTATGATGTAATCCGTTTGAAGCCTACTCTGTCTATACAATGGGTTTGCTCACTTGACTGCCATAATACCTAAGCTATTCACACACACAGAAGAGAGCTGAATCATGTGTGTGATATATGCATAAAGATGTACAGATGTGTCATGTCCCCACTGATGATTTTTTTCATTAGTAGCACAACAGTTAGTGTTGCTGCCTCACAGTACCTGGACAATTTCTTCATATCTCAGGTGTTTTGTATTGTCTGCTTATTCGCCTACTCTCTTCACTGGAGTTTTTCTGCATCCACTGGTTTTCCTTCCACATCCCAAAAGATATAATTTAGGCTAAAACACAGCTTCAAACTGACCTGGTGCAAGAGTGCCCTTTGATGGATCATCCAAGATTGGCTGCCATCTTATGCCAAATATTGCAAGAGCACAATAAACAAGTTCATTAAATGGATGAATGGATGGATTGCATGTCTAAGTAAAATCAAATTATTAATTTTCAATTCAAACATTTCTTTTTCAGCAGATTTAAAAGTAACCTTTTGTTAAATAATGACAGCAAACTGTTACTCAAAAATATAGTGTCTCTCTGGGAAATAAACAGCCTTGGTAACAAGCTTCTGAAGTGGACAGGGTGGCAGCCTCATCTGTTGCATTATTTATACATTTTTTGCTGCTTTGATACAATACCATAACTGTACTATTAAGTTAACAATAATCAAAACTTGCTTGTAACTCGTCTTAAAAGATGACGCTTATACTTGATGGCTAGATAAACTGTAATTAGCACTGCAAAGTTCTGCATATATTTTGCATTAAACAAAGAAGACTTCCTCATGCAAAAATAAAGTTAATACTGAAAACCTGAATGAAAATATTAAGAACATACTTACTTCAAACTATAATATGTTTACAATAATGACTGCTTTTGTCATTCCCAAACATCTTTCATCTTTATTCCTATAGACATGATGTGTTTTTATTTACATTTTCATTAATTTACTATAATGTAAACTGAAAATGTCAAAGCATCAAAAGCCAAATGGAAGATGATGAAGTGCTTTTGTGTGTCGGTGAGTGTACTCCTGTAAGTGGTTACTGGATTGCTCCTACACTTGTGTTTATTTTCAGGAAATGGTTGCAAGCCTCTAACAGTATATCAGTCATGTAGTAATGGTGAGCTCAGTGCAGTTAACACTCATATACTGCATATAAATAGGACTACATAATGTTGACCATGGAGGGACAAATAAAGGGCCATAACACCAATGTTTAATAGCTAAAAAAAAGATTAACACCTAATAACGGCCCATTTTCACTTGGCCAGTGTTCCAAAATACAGTATATGGACAGTTGCCGTTGCATTATTTGCCATTAACAGAAAAAAGTTTCAATATAAACAAGCATACATAAAAAAGTTCATGTGATTAACCAGTAGTTGAGTAGCTTATTAAACTGGTTTTGGCACATCAGGTATAAATCCTTTCTGTACTTGAGGATTACATGGTAAGGGCATTAATATGGCAGTTATGGTTGGGCAAGTAGGTTTTGGTATACTTTTTGTGGTTCTCTTTATGTGTAATGTTGTTTATAAAGTAATAGTGGCAGACACCTGATACTAGTTCAAGTCCTCTTCACAAGTAGCACAATACAAAAGGGAATAGCCTTCTGTAAAGAAATTATTCAAGACATTAGTGACCTCTGCTGGAATTCAGCAATCAGAGTAATTCAGAATACCTTAATACAAGGAAAATTTACCTCAAAATTTGGGAACTGTTCATAAAGAGAAACTGAAAACATGTAGAATTATGAGTGAGTTGCAAAATGATGTCAAAAGTAATCGTTTATATAAAAATGTACAGTGGATTTTTTTTTGGAGAGGAGTGACAGGGTTAGTGATTTAACACAACACCAGTGCTTTGGAAGTGGGCAACACAAGAGCCAAGTGCATTGAATTCAGAATCATCTAAGCACATCAACTAAGGAGAGGCTCTTTTTTTAAAAATTACAGTCATTTGACTGGCAGCTTACACACACAGTGTAGTTCTGCATGCCTGACTATATTTACTGTAGAAAGATGTTGTATTTGAATAAAAAATAAAATTCCACCATTTTACTGATACAAAGAGAAGCACACTAAGATAGGTTTCTGCAGACTTTGAAAATACAGTATGCGTTACTGAAGTTGACCCTCACTTGCAGGTTCCTATAGGGTGAACTGTTGATGCTCACTAGGCAGAATGTCCTCAGCTGCTTGATAACCGCAGGATTGGACATAGAAGCAACAATAATGGAATTATTCATTGTAACTGGTGAACTATGGCACAAGTAAACAGTAGAAATCAGATTGCACTTGGGACCACTAGAAAGGATAACTTCTGCCAGCATGGAGCTGTGCTGCAATGACATTAGGATTCCGAATTAGAAGCTAGAAGTGGCACTATTAACGCGAAGAGCAATGTATGGCGAAGAAATGTCTGTATGCCTCTGTTGCAAATACTACTGTACTTAATAAGGTAATAAGACATGGTCAATTATGAAGCAAGGAGTACAGATAACAAGCACCACCAAGCCATCTCACTGTTAATGCAAAACAAAACTGATACTTTGCCCAATGTTGGATGTTTGCATATTTTTTCTAAGGCTTTATAACAACATGTAAACTGACAAAGTTCATTGAGTATAGCAAAGGTGAGGTGGAGTAAAAATGTAAGTTGACCTACATGCAACTTGACTTATTGCAAGAGGGATGGACTGGAGCTTTGGAACTATAAGACAGGAACTTATTCAGGGGTCTGACAGAACTTTGAAATGTAGCACTGGATGGGACAAACAGAAAAATCCCCATCTAAAAATTGATAGGACACTCCTGTCAATCTTCAAGGCAAGAAAATTTATCTAAATATTAGGTACTTCATTAGGTTTATGAAAAAGTAATTTTAGTATCTCAGACTTTTATATAATGTTAGCACACTGTATATGTTTACATTGCTAACAGAACTGTTGCTTTTGATTGGTTTCATGTAATACTTTGCTTGCTATGTAATGCTCGTAGTTTATCAATATCTGTATTTACAAAATGTGAGGTACTGTTGATAGGCGCTTGCTTTGCAAAACAACTTATTGGAACACAAAAACTTAAAAATGGAATAAGTAGAAATTAATGCTTGTAGTGCAGTCAACAGTCAAGTTTGTTATAAAATTCTTAACATATATGAAATCACCGAACAAATCTTCATTTTGGAAGAATATGTAAGCTGCTTGCAATCATAATAGAGACGCACTAAAACAGAAAACATAAAATTGTTTAAAGGGTATTTGCATAATTATTTCCCTATAACCTTTTAAGTAGGAGTGCAAACTACAAAAGATGCAGCACAGTAGTACAAATACGGGCTTATATATGCTGAGAATATATAATCTTTATGATCTCATAGACATGGTGTGGAATAAAGGCAAACATGGGTCAGTGTGGTGTAAAAGGTACAGAACTGCAGCATGTAGCAGCCTTTTAGTGAAAACTACATTATCAGAAAAAATTATATTTCAGTTAGTGTTTTACTGTCAGAGCAGGGAAAGCAAAAGAGTAGCTAATGAAAATATTTCAAAACTGAACAAGATAAATGCCTTAAACATGACTGGTCTATAGCATATCAATAAGCAAGAAAACAATGTCTAATATGTGGTTTGTAATTCCTAAAATGCAGTGTTCAAGTCAATAAAAATCATAGGTCACAGACATGCCCCTCTTCTTCAACATTTAAAGAGCAGATGGCCAGTTTCTGCCACTTTCTGTGTTAAGGGTTGAGGCTAGTGCTAGAAATTCTTGGATGAACTCCGTTCATTGTGCTGCAAGTATATTTCGCCTATTATAACCTATAGTTGTTTAACGATATTTAATAAATACAGGGAAGAAGTGCATGGCAAAAATTAGACAAAGTAGTTAGGTTAAGTGAGTTCAAAACACAAATATAACAAAAAATATCCAAATTCACTTATGAACACAGCACATATTCAGAAACACTTAAAACAACTGGCAATCCATTCCTTATTATTTCTGCTAAAAAGATTATTCTCATAACCTTCAGTAGTCAGATCCTGAATGTGAAAATGGAAAACAAATGGAAGTGTCTGCCAATATTTAACAGCTTTTCATACTGGACTGTTGCAATAGTATAAAACAAGCTGCAACCAAGAAATAAAAAACTATAAAAACATTACTTTTGGCTCATTTGGCGAATATGTGGAGATTCAGTACAAGACTAAAAACAACAAAAATAGTACAATTTTAAAAATCAGAAAAATCAAAACAGGGAGAACCTGCGTTTCCGAGTGAAGAATTAACATTTGAGGTGGTAAAATGCTTTTTGACACTGGCTCCACAATGAAATGTTAACAAGGCTGTAGGGTACTGTAGGCAAGTAAAAAGAAAAAAAGTTATGTACAGCATATTTGTAGACTACAGTAAAAATACAATACTATCTAATTTAAACTGCACATTTATCTCCTTTAAAAATATGCTAACATTGGTGTAAATCTTTGCAAAAAAGACAAAAAACAACCGTCAATATTGCAAAGGTCTAAGTCCATGCTAATCCGGCACAGAAATTGTAATCTAATAATAAATACCCTTGAGTTATGAATAAGCATAGACTTATTTGTCTTATTTGTATCTCTATATGGCACAGATGCTACATTCCACACTTATGTTCCTACTTAGGAATAGGTTCATGCAAAGGATAGAAAAAAGCTACATAAGTTAAGAGAAGTATCTCAGTAGTAACGAATTTCATGATATTAAAACAGGTTTAAAATTTCTTCAAGTGTTTCTTATTCACCCCATTAATATAAACAGCATGTTATAGACAAATATCATGCAGAAGAAGAAAATCCACACCAGGCAGCCACACCATGCAATAAAAAATTAACCAAATCACAACAAAGTTTAAAGCACTCTAATTCTTGGTCACTGACTGATATGTCTGGAAGGATCTACCTGAAGGCCTAAAAAAGGCAAAGCTCTTCTGGCAGATTTCACTTTTCTGTTCTACAGCTTTCTTAATAGTTTCATGTTGCATCCTGTTACTAAACTGTTATCAACTATCAATCATAATGTGATCTACTGTTAACATGAAGCTACATTTAAGATGATGGTGCATCATTTTGGAAGTTCTGTATTTTGCTACTTCTGTTTGTGTCTTTTTAGTGCAGTTTCTAGTAAACTCTTTTTTCTCCTCCTGACAGATGCATATCTGGCTGCACCCTGTGTGCACAAAAATAAAATGGCTTTTTAAAAATTTTATACATCCTTTTTTCCTTACTCTACAGTTATATGGCACAAGCCCTAAAAAACCTGTTAATAACCAAATCTGTAACCATGAACACGAAGGGACAAAAGACCCTAACCACAACCCTCCCCCCCCATCCCCCCAGCATAGTCAACAGTCTCTGTACCAGTTGCTTCTCCCTGGTTCCTAACATGCAGGGAGTTGCGCAAATGGCTTCCAGTTGAAGCACTTCTGGACAGGTTCCTTCCTGCTTCAGACCGACCACAGAAAAGGGTTACAGCTCGGACAAAGTATTCTTGGCCAATTCCTTAGTTCCCTGTAGAATTCGCTTCATGTGTCCCACCTTCGAAATCCCCAAGTCCTAAAAGATCATAAAAAAATTAGTTAAGAAAAATAATTCAGCCTTCAATTGGCTGTTTAAGGAATAAAACAAGCATATCTGAAGGCAACAGAAATGAGGAAGGTGGCAATGGAGAATATGAAATGGTTATACAATGATAGTTTACATATACCATTGAGCCCAACAAACAGATGGCAATGGTGTTATTTCACTTGACTTCTGTCTTATAAGTGCCCGTTCTGCGGCTGTTTAAAAAGGTTACAAATGGAGACACAAAATGTAAGAATTCCATCTTTTCTTAAATCACAGTCATTTGTTGGGCAGTTTTAATTTACAGGACTAATGGTCTTTCCAACAAGGTTGCATGACTGAGAATCGCTACTTCTGTGGACTTTTCTAAAAAATGTTATGAGATTGATTTTTGGTAAGAAGTTCAACAATTATTTATAGCAACAGACTAAAACAATCTGTAGCTTTACTGGTAAATAAACTGTCTGTTTAGAACTATTCCAAGCACTTTCCAGTGAGGATACAAACTATAGCTACTGACTAAGGTTTTAAAATCAGCCTAATCTAAGGTAACTCACTATTTAATGGGACCCACCATTGCTCACTTTGGTAGGCTGGGGTTACAGCAAAAACACGCATAAGAAATTCTTTGTTAGTTGAAACATATGGTCTAACTTACTGACAGTAAACAATAAACAAATGTTTTATTGCCTTTCGTTAGATAATACAGGAGCCAGATTGCTGTAATATTAAGAAAACCAGTATTCTTACAAGTGATATACTTAACATACAGCTAGATGGTCAGTCTTTAACAATGGTATATTGAAAGAAAGCATTTACCCATTTCTTTTTTTTAACATTAATTTTAGATTACAGCATAACACAAAGTATTTTTAAGAGGGATCGGTAAGCTGTCATACGTACAGTGTTGTGAAAAAGTAAGTACATCTTTGTCTTTTTTTTTTCAACAATTGCAAAAAAATGATTGACTAGCCATTTCTTTATTACTGATAAAGGTGATCTAATAAAAAAGTTTAAAATCACATTTTGAATTCATTTGTACTATTCAGATCAACAGAAAGTCAATATCTTTGTGTAGAAAAAGAATCATGTGCAAAAGGAACATCATGTTAGAGGATCTTTTTGGCCCTGCCTTATATCAAAATTAGAAACCTAGAAAGAGGTGTGTAGCTACATCATGCCATGACCAAAAATGTCCCCGCAGGCTTTCAAAGACTGTTGATTTCTATGAGTCTGGGAAAAGTTTTAAAGCCATTACTAAGAAATTTGAAGTCAATCAGTCCACTGACCAAAAGGTCATCTACAAATTCAGAAAATATCTAACCACTGTTAACCTATCCAAGCCAGGTTATCTCACTAAATTCAGCTCAAGAGCTGATTAGAAGAGTGGCCAAATCAAAGTTGGGTTTATGAAATGGCCAGATCAAAATCAAGATTCTAGCCCCACAGAAGTGCTGTTGGGAAGACTTGAAGTGGGCAGTAAATGTAAGAAATCCTCCTAAGCATCACACATCTGAAGTAGTTCAGTGAAGGCCCTGTCACATTACAGGACTTTTACAGTGATTTTCAGAAGTAAACTTTATTTACATTATCTTAGTCACAGCATGCTCCAGCAATTTCTAGTTGTGTAGTCTGACATACCCAGTTACTCAGTTCAACCAGTTTGCATCTGGCCCCAACAAAAACAGATTTGATTTTGTCTTAAGTCACAGGGATGGGCTTGCGTGCGTGTGAGAGCTAAAAACCAATGTGTATTACTAGGAAGCACAATGCATGTAATGCAGCTATGAGGAATAAGGAATGCAGGTATTTTGGACTTGATAAACAGAAGAGAGACTTGTCTGTCTGATCTTACATGTTTTACGTTCCATGACAGAATTAAAAAATGAAAAAAGAGCCAAGATTGTGGCTGAATTTGCCATATTTGTAAAATGCTCACATAGGCACTAGCATCTTCCGGCAGCAAGTTTTTGTCTTTCAGAAAGATGGGAAGGTTTGCAATACTTTGGAAATATTAAAATATGCCAGAGTGTCATCATAGAGTCACATTATTTCTCTGCCCCTGTGGTTTTTATTAGTGTAATATGAGATGCTCTGGCAATGATCTCACCATTTGGTGTTGTCAAGGTTGACACTACCTTTCCATCTAGAAGTTGTGTAATGCACATTCAGATTTGGGAGGAGTGGGCAAACATTTCCCCATGTCAATGTAGGATACTGATGGAAAATTACAAGAAACACTAATTAGTGGTTTCAATTGCAAAACAAAGTAATGAAGGAGTCCTATACCACATTGTGGAGTTTTTGTGGAATAAATGGTTGCAAGGAATAGTTTGCAATGTTATATGTTAAATCAGATAATTTTTATTAATCAACAGTGTTGACAAAAAAAAAACCCTTACATGCAGATTTGTTGGAGAACACACACATTTTCATGAGACGTACTTACTTTTCACAGAACTGTATTCCACACTTTTAATGTAGAGAAAATATTTAGTTAAGGAAATAAAAACATAAAAATATTTACGACTTTGTTAAGGCACTCTTAGGTAAATTTGGCTTCAACTGGCTATTCACAGAACACACAGAACCCATCTTTTATGTAAATCAAAAAGGTTTTCATAATTTTTCATTAAATGTGCCTGTCTGCATTGTAATTCTGTGCCACCATTAAAACCAAGGACCTTACAAAACAACTTTGGAATAAAGTCTAAAAAGCAAACAATTGTTTACGAGTAACAAAAAAGCAAATAAAAAAATCTCAGTTAAAGACATTTGTCAGCAGAGTTAAAATGAGGAACATCTGTGTGCAAAATGTCTACAATTCAGAAATGGTGGAAACAACGAAACCACTTTTGAATAGAGAAAAATGTAAATAAAAATACAGTACAAATTATTCAAGCATTTAGGACGTTGTCAAAAGAAGCAACCAAAGACTTAACTGTATCATTTAGCCTAAAAATGCAAAGCATTATGTCTGAAGGCAACTATGCACTGATTATCACAAAGTTATCAGCACACTTGCCTAAAATGGAACTCTGTAGTTGCAGCACCAC
This sequence comes from Polypterus senegalus, assembly GCF_016835505.1. NCBI lineage: Eukaryota > Metazoa > Chordata > Cladistia > Polypteriformes > Polypteridae > Polypterus > Polypterus senegalus. Next base: position 214,166,379 of record NC_053155.1, read on the forward strand.
ATTATCAGGTGAATATCATTTGAAGGAGGTAGGAAATTTCTTAGCATAGATAGCACAAAAGACAGCGTCAAACAAAACACCTAGAGATGCAGCTCAACAACAAACAAATACACATAGCTAGAGCAACGATGGAGGATCTTCAAAGTAAACAAGTAAAATCCAACAGGGTGGCCCAATTAACACCCACCAGTGAAGCCAACTCTGAATGGGTGGCAACATTTGAGAACTGCTGTCCACCAACCACTGCTTCCCAGCTTAAAAATTGCTTGAATAATTCTGTCAGGAATACGTCTACACTATAATTATTACTACTATATAAACCAGGTGGAAACTTGCCTACATAAAAAATGACATAATTATATTACATTATATTACTGTATTGCCTAATATATAATAACACAATATGAAAAAGTATAAAAAAGGGTGAATACTTTCTCTTAGAGTGTGCAGTCTTACTATAACACGTGCACAGGGAAATGGTGGCTAGATCACAACAAATGGCCAAACAAACATTTAGCTAAGCCTAATGAAGACCTATAGTCATTTTCAACATCCCTGACCAATTTCTTAAGCTGTCAAAATTTAAATGAATGTACTTTTTATGGGACTTTGAAAATCTCATGATCTGATCTTCATTTAAACAGAATCTTTAGATAAAGGTAATGTCATTGAAAAAAATACCAAAGACAATTCAATTTTGCAACCATTTACTTAGTGAAAAATGAACAGATATGCCAGTTCTGTCTGTGGCAAAACTACTCAACTCCTTGGCTCTAATAGCTGGTACTGCCACCCTCACTATATCTGTCTAGCCATCTCTGACACTGACTGGGAGAAAGTTTTTCCATGCAGAATGTTTTCAGTTATGTGAAGTTTGAGAAGTATATTACATGTACAGCCTATTTCAAATCTTCCCACAACATCTCAATGGGATTCAGAGCCATCCATGTTTAGGGGTGCTGTCATATTGCCTGGCCCATTTTCAGTTGAGCTTCAATCTTCTGAGAAATGGTCCTTACATCATTACCAAGTACAATAAAGAATTCAGAGTGGATTCTATGATGATGAGCTTCCCAGGCTCTGATGCACGAAGCAGCCCCAAATCATAGTGTCTTCACCACCATGCTTTACAGTTGGTATCAGGTTCTTTGGGTCAAATGCTGTCTTTGGTTTTTACCAAACATGTCTTCTGGTACCTTTGACCTCCTCTGTCCAAAGAACACTGCTGTAGGTGTTCAAGGACAAACTTTTGTTTTGCCCTGGTGTTCTTCCAAGACAGCTAAAGTTTCTTTCTGGCATATCTTCCATGAAATTCTAATTTGTACAGCCCCTTTCTAATGGTAGACTCTTTCAGTATGACATCAACAGTGGCTAAACCTTCTTTCGGCATATGGTGTTCTGCTCTCAGTCTGAACTTGCTAGGATGGCCCGGCCTTGGACAAGTTAGCATTCTTTAAATTCTTCTCCTCTTGCAGATAATTTTCTCAACAGTGGAATGGCTGATATCCAGTTGTTTGGTATTCTTTTGAAACCCACTTACAGAATCATATTTATCTATAACCTTTCTGAAGGCCACAGACAGCTTTTTTGCTCTAAGCATGTGATCACACATACTTGTACAACAAAGAGCAAATCAAAATAAATGAGTTTTAAACAATAAAGGCTCCTCCATAATACTTTCTAATAATACTGTAATCATTTGCACCTGATTTTAGTTTTATGTATATGAGGTAGTGATAAAAGTACGGATGCACTTTTTTCCACATGCAAAATTTGCAGTGATGTTTTTATTAAATTAAACCGTGGAGTACAAAATGTAAATGTGGCATGGTTTTTGTTATATTATCTATAGATACTGTTCAAAAGAAGATCACATCTTGATATGCACATATATGTTAAAAAAAAGAAAAAAGTGTTTAAATGGAGTGTACTTACTTTTTCACATGATTGCCATGCTTACATAGAACACTACTGTTTAACTGTACTTATTGTCTGGAATGTAATGTAATGTCATCAACACGTATCCCAGTAAATATCCATGTACAACAAGCAGATGGTGGAGATGACCTTCAACTTCCTCAGCCAGAACAAAACACAGATTGCAAAGCACTAACGCCTGTGCTTGATAATGGAACTTTAGATATTAGCTTGGACTGAACAGTTAAAAAGAGAAATGAAAGTGTAGTAGATGCTAAATGCTAGAATTTAATGATACGGTTTTGCTTTTTAATATACAAATAAAATGTTTTTGTTTTGATTACTGGAGATTTAAAAATGAACTTTAATCCAGTTGCCCTTTCTGCCATTAGTAGGTACTGTAGCTTTGGATTAGCTGTCTTACAAAAAATGATACTGTATATTAATTAATTTAGGTAAAATGCACAGACAATGCTGTATTTCTCCAAATGTGAAGCTTAAACAGCATAGTTAACTTTTTAAATTAAATTTGAAATGACAAACATTCACTACACCAAACTGAACAAATTACCTTGACAAAGATATGTGATCTGTATGAAACAGTGAGTTATCAAGCATTGCAGGGCAGACATGAAGATGGAAGTCAATTATCAATGCCTGTGTCACAGTAGGGTAACAGTCAGTAACTCAGAATGTCCTGCTAGTCCTATATTTTAAATAGAATTTAGACTGAAGACTTCACTTCGGTAAATTGGTAAATTATAAAATGAATGACAAAACAAAATGCCAATGAGTATACAAAGCACATTCTGTTTTGTTATTTACATTGCAATCTGTGTCATGTTAAACATCAATATGATATACTATGACTGATGTGGAATTTAAATTTGAAGGTAAATAAGTATGATAAAACAGTATCATGTACTAGACAAAGTTTATTTACTGGGATTTATGTTAAACATATCTGAATTAAATAATATCAGAATAAGACCTTGTATGAAGAACAAACCTCAGCATATACCGTACATATTTATATTGGTAAGAGTGCCAATTGCAGTAATTGCATTCCCTGCCATGATGTGAGTACTCTTTATTAACACAGTGAACATGCTGGGAACTATTGGTGTGTGAGTAGAAACACAATTAGTTTAACACACAGAAAAGCTTATAACTCACACAACCTCTACAAAACTTTCTGATAATTGTTTTTTTTTCCAAATTAACACATTTAAAGAAACAAAACACTTTCTTGAGGAACATTAATTGTTAGTAAATTATAGAATTTAAAATAAAAACAAAACTGTTGCACACGTTAAGCCAAGCTGAGCAGCACACAGCAGCAAAAACGGGGCAAAGAGAACATAAGAGATATAAAAGGACAGAAAGAGAGAAAGAGAAAGAAATGGAAACCCAAGAGAAAATTCTCATTTTTTTTCCCTTTTTTTAAGCAAGGAGAGAATTAGGCACAAAGGAATACCTTTAGGTCGCGCCTTTCCAGGTGCAACAGTTCAGAGCCTCGGATGTCGTGGCGGATGAAGATTTCTTTGTACTCTCCCAAGCTGAGCAGATCGAGCCAAGCAGCCACTTCGTCTGTGCCCCACCTTTGAACTACCAAAGTTAAGAGCAAAAGCCCCTTAATTTCTAAGAGCTCACAAGCATCACAAAGCAAACAAGGGGTCAAGGCCAAAGAGAGGGGAAGAAAAAACAGGGCAGAGGAGCAGCAGCAGCTAGCAAGAGAGGGGAGGTAAGGTTAAGGTTAAGAACATGAACAATCTCTGGTAATTGAAACACCAAATCTCACAAGATGCAACATGCAGGTTATTATTCAGGACTTCTATCACTCAAAGCACACATAAGACAGGAAAAAAGACAGGTTCAAGCCTCTGCAACTGGCTATCTAACTCATCATTTTGGTCAATTCATATTTTCCTGAACTGTTTATCATAGTTTTTCAAAGTTATACCTGTGGGTCCCAATGGTGTAAATACTGACTAAAAGATTGCTGTTGCCATGTGATGACCTTGTAATAGTGAATTCCTTGGTAAGATGGTGAAAATGGACCACTAATTGGAGCAAGCTCATTTATTAACTTTGTTTTCACTTGGTGAAACTTTAAACTATGAATTAATGCTAGACACACTACTTTAAACAAACAGTATAAAGTGATACTTTTTCCATATGATGCTTGCTATTTCAAAATATATATAGTAATTATAAGTACTTCAAAATGTGGTCTTACTGACACGTAATACTACAAATTAGCAGGAAATATAAAATTAACTTTGTACATTTTTATAAACTATATTTCTGGGAAAAATATTAACAATAAAATTGAAAACTAAATTACCATTTATTTATTTTCCAAGATCCTTTATAATAATACAGGTTTGCAAGAAAAGTTAAATATATTTTTTCTTTATAATAAAAAATGCACACTAATACGCTTTTAAGTTATTGATTTTTATTTAGCAATAATATTCACTAAATGATTACAAAGTAACTCATAATATAATACAAATATATTTTGGTAGTTTAATATACCTAAACTAAACCAAAATAAAAAAATATATTGGCAAAACTGTTTTTTAATAAAAGTAAAGAATGACAGGGTAAGTAATCTGTATTCATTTTATTTAAATGAAATATAAGTGGATGTTCAATATAAAAATGTATGCTGATAAATTAACAATGGTTTGTATGCTCTATAAAAGGCGTTGCCACCTGTATAGTAATATTTCCTGAATATCAGCAAACACACTTGAACACAAAACATATACAATATTATGTGCTATGAAAAGTAAGTTAGAATTGGCATCTCAAAGATTTTCAAAAGAAAAAAGAAAAAAAAAAAACCAAAAAAAAAAACCAACCCAGGCTATTTAGTTTCTTTTCCAGCTTTCCTACCAGCATTATTAAGGAATAACATTTTCTTTGATTTTCTCTGTGTAAAAGATAAGACTTTTACTTCTGCACAAAGTGTATACTCTAATTTATACCACTTCACTTGGGATCTAACAATATACAGATCCCCTCTTTTTTAGTTGCTTATTTTGAAAATGGCATTTCTATTCCACATTAAACATAGAAACTACTATATACCTTTTCTTTATTTAGTCTCTGTTATTCAGTTTCAAAATCTCTCATGGTCAAAGGACATTTCAAAATATACTGACTAAAAATACTCATTTTAACAAATCCGACTTCTTAAAAAAACGCTATAGCTCCACACTAAAGAAAATAAATGGTATATTTAGAATGAGCATACTGAAACATGAAGTTAAACATCATATTAAATGCAATATGAATCGATTTTCTTGCAAATCAAATTTGTTTTCCTTGTTCTAAAATTTAATGACCTGTAAGCAGAACATATTTGGCATTAAGTCAAATATAGTAAATATTTGAATTATTATTTGGGATAGTATTAAAGTAATTGCTTTAGAATACCTACAGACTTGCAGTCAAAAACAAACTTGCTTTTGTTTCAGCTCTGGATGAATTTGAACAATCATTTGGCAAAAAACAGTAGGTTTGTTGGCATTTACACATAAGGAAAAAAAAATCCAGTTTTAGTCACTTGCCAGTACTACTTTCTTCTAGGGCACTGTCAGTTTTTAAAGAAGAACAAGGATCGGTTCATTACCAGATTATTCATTTTTCCCAAAAGCATCGTAACATGAAGAACATTGTAAACCTGATTTTAACATTAACTGATAATTTACAGTTTCCTAAAAGTCATTGTAACTAGAGCAGCACATTAAATCCTTTTTAATCTACATGCTCTTGACCCACTTGTTAATCAGCAATTGCTTCTTAAACAGGTTATGTCTTGCATCAACTGTAGGAGCAGACAGCGGACACCAGATAGAGCACATTAACCTCACATCATGACAGTTCTCTGAACATTTAGAATACTGAAATTTATATTTGAGATTGATATTTTCATGATGAAATGCATTGTGTTATATTTTATTGATACATTGTTAATTTATATTATCCCTACTGTTAATAAATACACATAAATAAGCTGATTATATCTCAACATTCTTTAAACAGTTTGAACAGTCTATGTTTAAGGCTGCAGCTAGCTTTACTTTGAAAACAAATAAAAGTGAAGGGCAGGAGGATGGTTTGGTGTGATTATACAATAGTAATGAAGAAAAAATATTGAGAAAAATGTCTCTGTTCATTCTTTCAAAAAAGAAACTCAATCTGTTCAGGAAGGCATTTAACTATAAGTTAACCCTGATATTCTGATCTTTACTCTCAATTTACCCTCTCTCTCCAAGTGCTCAGGATCATATGCATTTGTATCACATGTAATTTTATTTCAGTGTCTACTGTCTGTTATTTTAATTTAGAGTTTTGTACTTCCTGTATTTATCTTTAAAGTCTTTTATGCTGATATTATTATGTTTCCAGTGTATTTTTTTGTTTTTATCTTTTTACCCTTACTGTTCATTTTGAATTTAACAAGTAATTTGAACATGGGAATGATGCTATATGAATAAACCTAGCTGTTTTACCCATCCAGCTTTGCCCGGGAAATTTTCCAAGTCAATGGGCCTCAGTCATTGTGTCAAAGGGTAATCAGATATATCAGAACATAAGAAATTTGACAAACGAGAGGAGACCATTCAGTCATCTAGCCTGTTTGTTTAACCTAACTAAGCACTTTTCTGTATACAATACTTACATTTTATATACTAAAGGCTAATATTATCAGCTCACTTGAACTCTTACTATTGACGTTGCTACATAAAATCTTTAATGTTGTTAGTGCAAAAGAGATTGTAGCAGAACTCTACATTAAAGTGGTATTCAGTAATGTTAAGAGAGATGATTTAAAGTTGATTCCTTCAAAGATAAAACTACTTAAAAGCTTGACTGTTCATTATCATCAATGCCTAAAATTACTACTGCCTAAGTATATGGTGGATATGATTAAATTCCACCAAGAAAACAAAAGTTACTAATTACTTTTTACTCACTCAAAAGTTCCATCCAGTTCTCTTCTTATCACATTCTGTAAAACAATATCTTCAACAGCAATAGAAGAAAATGTGCTTTATTCTGTTCAGTTATGCCTTGGCTCCATGATTTTTATTTTTTTAATCTCCTCTTTATTTTTAAACTTCAAAAAGTGGTTAATGCTGACCATTGATTGGCATAGAGAAATAAAAGATCATTTGCTGGTGTGCAACTGTGTTGGTGTTTTTCAAAAGCAAAGCTATCCACGGATTAAAAAAATATAATGGGTTTATCTTATCATGTGACACATCCCAAGCTCACTGAAGCCATCGACAATGCTATATGATATTCTTCCCTGTTTCTAACAGTGCTCATTTCACCGAAAGAACCCCAACTTCTGATCGTACTTGATTCTCTACAAATGCTGCCTGTGGGTTGTCAAGAACATGAAAAATTGGGTCTGAAGGCCATAAAGGTTGAGAAACCCCATTCTAAAATAAATGCTATAATCCAGCAAGACAATGCAATTGTTATTTCCAAGTGGTCGAGAAAAAAAAAACAATGCAGCAGCTGGTACCTTTGATGACAACACTTTTACAGATACTGATCTCCACATTAGCAATTGTACAAAGTGGTAAATAAGCTGAAGCGCTGGTGGTTGGGGTAAATATATGTTAAATACCTTTCTTACTGGATCACTTGTGTGGAATTTGACTATGCTCACAGCCACAGCATCTGGCTAGCACTTGCTAAACGTGTTGTCTTTGAGCTCATCAATCATTCCTTTTTTCACTTCACTTCTTCAGGTGACCTTTATTTGCTTAAACCCCAGCACTTGGTGTGATTACGGTCAGCTCTGTGTCATAACAGGCATTATCAATGATAAATATCAACAAATAAAAAAAACCCAAATGTCTGATACTTTTCTTTCATCAACAATGTTACCAAATATCAATCAAATCCATTAAGGCATTTTTGAGATTTTGGGGTATTTAATTATATCAACTGGGGAAGGGTGTTACCCCAAAATATTCATATATCGAAATGTCCTTTCTTAGTGGATACTGCATGACCTAGATGTACCATCCTGCCAATTTTTTTTTATTTTTTTATTTTTTTTTAACTATAAAGGAAATATATATTTTTTTGATGAGTGAGTCAGCCAGTCAACTTTGCATTTTATTAATTAATTTATATTGTATTTACGTTGCCAACTTGCAGACCAACCACATGCGTTACCTAGTAGGTAACCACACATACAATCAGATCGTATTTCAGACTACGAATGCTATGAATGCAATTACTCCAATCTCCAGGCTGCCAAACAAAAGAACCACACGCTGTGGCGCAGCGTAAAGGGACTTCACCTCTGAAGCTAATGTCCGATCCCCGTGAGGGGATGCAGTGGAGTGTGTACGCCTGATGAGCCCAAATAAGGGTGAGAAACGTATCCCGTACTCTTTGCATTATTTGACAGTAAAACTATATAACATTCTATGATCTGCTTCTTGCAACTAAAAGGGCGTGGCGGATGTTTGTCGACTTGCAGACCAACCACATGCGCTACCTGGTAGGTAACCACCCATATAATCAGATTGTGTTTCAGACTACGAATGCTATCATATATGAACTGAATTTGTTATTATCATGTTTTGAATTGTGTGTCTGTGTCTCCAAAGGTTCTGTGTATTGAGCTTGCAGGTGAATTCTAACGCCAAACGCTTTTCTGGAAAAGTGGCCGGGGTATACCCATCTTTGGGTCAATTCAGCATTGTGTTAGAAGACAAGAAACGGTGAGTGTGGTGGTGGAGAACTACTGGATGATTGCAAGTACGCTCTACATGAATACCTACTGACATCTGTAACTAACTCTTTGACAATGGCCCAAGAACAATACAGCATACCAAAAAAATCACAGTGTGTTCAAATGCAAAGTACAGGGCACAGGTATATGGAAAATATACTTTTGCAGTCTCCATAAATGGATGGGTGGCACTGGATTTTCACCTCAGCTTTACTACATTGTGATAGCTGTATGTGCTAAGCAGCACATCAGTGCTATAAAGGGGTATGGCAGAGAGTTTATACCATGCTGGTGTGGGCAATTGCACATCAACACTAATATTTAATGTTATTATATTTTGTCCACCAGTTTCTAATTAAACTTCTTTGTTTTCATTGCAATGTACTTAAGTTACTCTGTGTATATTCAAGAAATAAACACAAAATACACAGTTCAAATGAGTGAGGGAATTTTTAATACATAATGGATTGCATTTAAATGATTATAGAGTTATGGAAAAAATTAGGAAATCTACAAATCAAATACATACACAAACAGTGTATTGGCTGTCAAGGATATGTCTGACAGAGAGTAAAGTTAGGATGTAATGTACAGACTCTTATTCCCTTTGTTGTCTTATCGAACAGTTGTTTACTCTCAGTTCTGAAAATAGTGCCTCTAAAAATGCATTTTACTTAACTCCTAGAAAAAAAATGCCTGACTGTCACTGGTATGATTACACACATAATTTCACTTGTTATCATCAATTGGGAAAATCCAGCCCTGCATTAGATCTCAAAACCACAGGGAAATCACAGTACTGGACTATTGAATGGACTACTAAACTGAAACCTCTGTACAAAAACTCCTGCAGATGTTTAGTCTCTAACCTTTAAGTCAAGGGAGATACATAGTAAAGTGCAGTAATATTATGAATCCTGATGACAAAGAAATTAATATTTCCAGTTGGAAAGATCGGAAACTAAAAACAGAAAATATTGCTAGTGTGTGGGAGACAGGATATTATCTGTGAAATTAAAATTTAAAATGATTAAAAAAATGAACAAAACTAGAAAATAGATCTTACAGCAATAAATCCAAATCATACAATATACAGTGGGTACGGAAAGTATTTGGTACGGAAAGTATTCAGACCCCTTGAATTTTTCACTCTTTGTTATATTGCAGCCATTTGCTAAAATCATTTAAATTAATTTTTTCCCTCATTAATGTACACACAGCACCCCATATTGACAGACCAAAAAGAATTTTGAAATTGTTGCAGATTTATTAAAAAAGAAAAACTGAAATATCACATGGTCCTAAGTATTCAGACCCTTTGCTCAGTATTTAGTAGAAGCACCCTTTTGAGCTAATACAGCCATGAGCCTTCTTGGGAAAGATGCAACAAGTTTTTCACACCTGGATTTGGGATCCTCTGCCATTCCTCCTTGCAGATCCTCTCCAGTTCTGTCAGGTTGGATGGTAAACGTTGGTGGACAGCCATTTTTAGGTCTCTCCAGAGATGCTCAATTGGGTTTAAGTCAGGGTTCTGGCTGGGCCATTCAAGAACAGTCACAGAGTTGTTGTGAAGCCACTCCTTCATTATTTTAGCTGTGTGCTTAGGGTCATTGTCTTGTTGGAAGGTAAACCTTCGGCCCAGTCTGAGGTCCTTAGCACTCTGGAGAAGGTATTTGTCCAGGATATCCCTTTACTTGGCCACCATCTCAGAGTCCTTCAGGTGTCTTTTAGGTGAGAAATAAGATTCTCTGGTCTGATGAGACCAAGATAGAACTTTTTGGCCTTAATTCTAAGCGGTATGTGTGGAGACAACCAGGCACTGCTCATCACTTGTCCAATACAGTCCCCACACTGATGCATGGCGGTGGCAGCATCATGCTGTGGGGGTGTTTTTCAGCTGCAGGGACAGGACGACTGGTTGCAATCGAGGGAAAGATGAATTCGGCCAAGTACAGGGATATCCTGGACAAAAACCTTCTCCAGAGTGCTAAGGTTTACCTTCCAACCAGACAATGACCCTAAGCACACAGCTAAAATAACGAAGGAGTGGCTTCACAACAACTCTGTGACTGTTCTTGAATGGCCCAGCCAGAGCCCTGACTTAAACCCAATTGAGCATCTCTGGAGAGACCTAAAAATGGTTGCCCACCAACGTTTACCATCCAACCTGACAGAACTGGAGAGGATCTGCAAGGAGGAATGGCAGAGGAACCCCAAATCCAGGTGTGAAAAACTTGTTGCATCTTTCCCAAGAAGACTCATGGCTGTATTAGCTCAAAAGGGTGCTTCTACTAAATACTGAGCAAAGGGTCTGAATACTTAGGACCATGTGATATTTCAGTTTTTCTTTTTTAATAAATCTGCAACAATTTCAAAAATTCTTTTTTTTGTCTGTCAATATGGGGTGCTGTGTTAATGAGGAAAAAAAATTATTTAAATGATTTTAGCAAATGGCTGCAATATAACAAAGAGTGAAAAATTGAAGGGGGTCTGAATACTTTCCGTACCCACTGTAGATTAATATCCCAAGTATATATCAAGATAAAAAGGGATAGAAATAACTGTTGCCTCCAGTCACTGGTATCAACAATGTAAATAGATGGGAGGTTTAAATATAAAGTCACATTAATTTATGGACTACTAAACTGAATTTGAAATTATGTGGTTACAGGTTCACATCTCATGACTTTCTCATCAAGTGGCCTGGGGAAAGACAATTAACCTTTAAAAGTTAGATTACGTATCTCTGTCGCATACACCTCACAAGTCAGACAAACTGTTTTGAGGTACTTTACTGCATAAGAAGGTTTCATAGTATATAACAAAAGTCCAAAAGATTAATAGGGCCTGTAAACAGAATGGCTGGTTTTAGATTAGGATGCAAGGACAGAAACGATCATTCTTGTAGCTGGCATGCATGCATTTTGAATGGCTGAGAACTGAATACATATTTTTGAAAGGTGCAGGGGGACAATAAAAACTTCCAGTGAAATTCAAAATGTAATACAATTTCTTTCAAATATAATGTACATCTCTTTGAAATTACAATGTACAAATAATACATAAATGTAAAATATAGCATGGATGAGTTGTATTTATTTTCCTGCATGTTTTAAAAAGGAAAATCTACATTTTTCAGTTCTAAGCCCCTGAAGCAAAAAACAAATTGCAATCAGGACTATAGTAGCATAGTATTAAAAATGAAGTAATTTAATAAAACAATTTGAACATCTACAAGGAGAAGGGATACTTTATTTCTGTGTCACAAGTGAGATTTGCATCTTTACTTTTGATGCTTTAGACTAGTGTATCCTAAAGAAATAAAAGCGCAAAAGAAAAATTTCAATGACAATAAATGTGTAAATAGCCAGGATTTGCCAAGGGGCGTATAAATATTAAACATACTTTAGGAAATATTACTTACTAAGTTTTGTTTTGTCTAACAATACAATAAACCTATGCTCTTATACATGATATACTGGCACCTAATGTTTTTTCTCGTATTATGTGGAAAACCTATGTTTTCGGCCTACACAGACCTTTATTTCTACAAAAAATAGGAGCCTTTTGTGACACATTATTGCAATGTAAATACATTCTACAATATGTGGCTAATATGATATTCTCTTTTTTTTTGCTTGTGGACAAATCCAATTATTCTTGTTTATACAGGTTCTACTTATTGCTCTTTAGCGTTATCTCTATGTACTGAGCATTGCATTGTCATACAATTTTTTTTTTCTGCTAAAATTTTCCTTCTGGAGAGAGTGATGAAAGCCTTCATAAACACCACTAATATGTAAACAACAAGCCATATTGACTGCCAGCTTTCATTCTAAGGTGTTTCTTAACCCACAGAATCCTCTTGCTGTTAATGTAGTTTGCTGATATGTGGCTCGATCCTGCTTTTATTCTTTTAACTGAAAAATCTTATAGGAGGGTACTGTGCTATGAACAAGATATTCTGTTCAACAGAGTGTATTAGAACTCCGCAGGCCTTGACTGTTTTTTGTCTCTTTTATATTCTAAAAATCTTTATAACAAACATTCACATGCAAATGGATACCCTGTTAGCTGTTAATGAGTTCATTTAACTCTAAAAGGTGATTTAACTTTAAAAGAAGAAACTACTTAGAAAGAAAATCTGTCACTACTGAGGCACTTTCGAGCCAAGGTTGACTGAGTTAAACATACAGTGTACAGTACCTTGTGTGGATTTAAGGGTAATGCTGTGGAGTGGTCTGACTAAGTATTAAAACAGAAACAAGTATACATGTGAGAGGGAGAAGAACAACGGCAACATGTTTGATCCTCAATGAAAGCAATGAGTTAGCAATTGCACAAAAACAGTCAGCTGATGTAAATCTAATCCAAGTGAATGTAACATAGACAACACTCAATGCTTTCTGCATTTGAACATTTAACTTGGGATGGCATTCACCAGTGTAAAACAGGAAAAAGAAAAAAAGCAACACAGCAACAGCTTGTGCTCACCTGACTGTGGGCTAGCCTTGTGTCTTTGGTACTTTTCTTTCTTAAACTTTGGCACTATTCGAAACATGGTACTTCTGCTGTTTCTTTTGCCATACTCCAATGCAGGATCCTGATAAACAAACAAAGGGGAAATGCTGTACGGGTAAAACATTACATTAATAAAAAATATAAGGATGAAATTTTATAAATAGTTCAGAATTTAAAAATGATACACTATGGCGTCTGTAACGCTAATCACAGCTGGTCAAAGTTATTTCTTTGTGATCAAGGTATATATTAATTTGCCACATAAAACTGTGTTTTATGTTCTAAAGTGAAGAATTGTTTCATTTGTTTTAAAAATTATCTTGCATTTTATAATGCATCTGAAGGGTGTGGGAGTCTCAATGTGAAAACATGTCAATTTTTCAAGCCAAGCAATTATTGATCCATGTCTTGAAACTGAATGTATATTTTAAAATGATGTGTCCAAAATGATGTTTTAGCAAGAGAAAAAGGCCAAAATATTGTTGTGTGATTCAGCCAATTTAAATAGAGACCTGCTGTGCACTTCACTTCACAGTTTATCTTCCCACGGGCACATTATTATTGCACAATTTTATTCAACTTGTCCTCTCTGTTTGTCTGGGTAAAATTTTGCGATCACTTTTTTACCCACTTTTGCCAAACCGATTTCCTTTAAACTTTGCATCATGCTGATCACCGATGACAATTTAATATTTAATCAGTTTCGACCAGGGAGCTGTATGTTAATTGTCAAATGTAAATTTCTCATTTCCTTATATTATACTTTTAGTGAATACACACATATATATAAATTCACGTTGCTGGTCAAGTGATTAGCGTGTCGGACTTTCGATCAAACGGTCGAAGGTTCAAAACTAAAGTAGACAAATTAACTTAATTAAAAAAAAATCTATTTGATTAATTGATATTGAAGTTTTGTCAGATTACTTTGATATGACAGTTAAGCGGCATATAACAAGTGGTTACTGTATTAGACTTTTAATCAAACGGTCAAAGGTTCGAGACCTTTGTACACAAGCTAATTTTTTTATTTTATAATTTGACCAGTTTTTTCATCATTTATATACGAATTTGGCGAAATACGCTTTTCAATGATTTGCCAATATTAGCTCAGTAGATGAAGTGCTGAGCTTTTCTAACAAAGATTGAAGGTTTCATTCTCTAATAGACAACACACATTTCCATTACTTCATACATGTAAGGTTTCACTGTGGTTAGGATTTTCTGAATGAGAAATGAACAGAAATGAATATTCCGTTTCAGTTTAAAATTAAGGTTCGATTCCACTCCGTTGCTAATGTAATTTCTGTCAAATCACCCAAGCCTAGATTTTTGTAATGCGTGATGACTGTATGGCATTAGGGTGGCTAATATATATATATACAGTATATGAAGATTTTTAAGCGACTTGGGTCAAAAATTCAATAAAAACAATAAATATTTTATTTCTTGTACTAAGGTTTTGTTGGTTATATGTGACTAAAAATAAATTAATTCTTTTATGGGTGCCACACAATTTTAATTCAGTTAAAATTCATAAATTCAAAAAAAAAGTAAAAGTAAAAGTAAAATTTCTAACCAGCTGTAGCGGATGGCCGGGGCCCTTTCTTGTGAGAACTAGGGGAGCAAGTGTGGCCAGAACGTTATCTCTCCCTAAGTGCTAGACGGCAGCTCCTGTGGGTTGCAGCGGTGCCTCTGACTCCCACAGAGCTTCATGAGAGTTGGAGTTTGGTGTAGCCCTGTTGGTATCTGTGGGTGCCGCCAGGGGGTGCTACAACTTCTGTTGAGCCCTTGAGAGCAACTCTTCCACCTCACCTGGAAGTGCTGCCTCAAATTACATTATCAGACACCTGGAGCACTTCTGGGTTCCTTATATAAGGGGTCAGCAGATACCAATCTGGAAGCCGGAGTCGGGAGGAGGAGGACGCAGCTTGCTGAGGAGGAGTGCAGGAGAAAGAGGGAAAGAAGGAATGGGAAAAAAGAAAGAGTGAGAGACAAAGAAAGAAGAAATGAAGAAAGAAGGTGTGTTTGGGCTGTTGGGGACACTAAATAAATCACGTGCTTTTTGTACTTGTGCCTCCAGTATCTGTCTGTGTCAGGGTTAGCTTTTACACAGCTTAGAGATGAAAAGAAAATAACACATCATATAAAACTTGATTTAAGTATGATTTTTGAATAAAATCATGTCACTTAAAAACTTTTTACATATTTTTTCACCTTAAAATGTCACATTTATGATCACTTACACTGTTTACAATATGGATGGTTATTTTGTTATATTACAAAGGTATTCCCTGCTACTGCCCTTTATCATCATGCACACTTGTGCTTCAGTAGCCTACAGAGAGAGAGATTGAGCATGTGTGTAGCCTACTATCAAGTGACAAGAGCCGGACAGACATTGTAGGTATACATTTAAATGTAATCATGCCTAATTTTGGAAAGATCAGTACAGATGTTTTAGCTCAGGGCTGCCATTCATACCTCATAGCACTAGGGTCTGCATCCAGTTTGCAGGGGATTGTTTGTTTCAAAACATGATGCCTGCTGCTAGCAAACATAGAAGTATCCTTACTTCAAGAAAATAGTTGTAAAAATCTGTAATAAAATGCATTACTTTACCAACAGAAGTTTGCCAGGCTAATACTGTAGAACAATTGAAAAAACTGCTAAAAACCCATTATTTAAAAATGGCTTTTCTTTTAAAGCTAGTCTGTGTGGGAATTGAATTATCATTTTCCTCTAGGTAATGCAATTCCCTAGTAATCTATATTATTCTCTTCTGTCTTTTCTGGTTCTTCTGTGGTGGCAATCTGTGTCACCACCACCTGATCACGATGTCATTCTGCCCCATTTGTTTATGGATTGAATGGTGGGTATCCCAGATGTCCACATAATCATCAACATCAATTTTTTTCATGTGAAGCCTGAAAACCAGGAGGACTGATTTAGAACATCTATGTTCGTAGAATGCCCAGTGGGGGCTGGGCCGTCTTTGGGCCTTGGAACCCCTGCAGATTCTGGAGTTTTATTTGTTTTGTTTTTACTGTCCTCCTGACTATTCGACTTCACCTTTTTCTTTGTTACATACTTCTATAATAGTATTGCCTAATCTGTTTATGTTTTATATTAACTTCCTTTTATTTCATTTTGTAAAGCACTTTGAGTTACACTGTTTGTATGAAAATGTGCTATATAAATAAATGTTGTTTTATTTCCGTTTTACTTTTGTTGTCACAAGCATGATTAAGAAATGCAGAAGGGTGTTTTCTTAAATTGAAACCTTTCCTACTTTAAGGTGGACATACTCAGTAAGTTTAAGGTTTTTGTTTTCACATTGGGACCTCAGTACCCTTCATCTCCATTATAAAGGGCAAAAGCACAATTCCATATGATGAATTAATATATACCATGATTGTGAAGAAATAACTTTGACTTGAAAAATTCTGAACTTATCATTTAAAGAAAAAAAATCAATGAAAGGTATCAAACATATACATACAGTGGACACAGAAAACACATAATCTTAAATAAGCATACTAATACTGATATTTAAAAGGTTTTGCATGGTGTTTAAGTAATTAGCATTTGTTTTCACCAGAACTTGAAAGTCTGAAAACTAAAAGAGTTACAATGTTTGATTGTACATGTTTCCGCAGATTATATACAGTATTAGTTTCTTGCTGTCTCTATGGTTTTAGTGGCCAAGCCAATGCATGATGCCTTTATTCTCAATCTTGGAAACATATAGATAGCTATTTAGAATGACAGGTTTTGGCAAGTCAACTTGTATTGCTGGCTTTGATCAAGAAACAAAAACTCACTCTGCCTTTTGAGCACCAGCCATTTCTGCAAAAATGTACAATAAAGGAAAAAAGAAAAAAATGAAAGGAAAAAAATCCCCTATTCACTTAAGAACAGGCATCTTGTTTAACAAAGTCAGACACATATGCAGAAAAGAAGAACAGTATCTAGCGATAGTCCTTTATATATATATAAAAAATAGTGTTATTTTATTTGGGCAGAGAAACAACACTTTTGAGTTACAACTAAAGGCACTGACAACTAATGTCATTAGTTATAGACAATTTTAATTGAAATGTTATTAATGATAGATTAAGGGGTTCGGGTGGAAAACATTAAGGACATTTGATATTAAACATAAAACTTTTAAAACTCAAAGCTAGTAAAAACTTACATTTATTCTTAAGTTCAATTAAAATCATAAATGATGTATAACCAAAGAGCAAACTCATTCATTCAGGAGATGAATCGTTCCTTAAGATATTTTTGAGCCATTATTTGGCAGTCATTCCACTATTGAGTCCTTTATTGATCTTTAAAAGATGTATTATAGTAGAGTATATAAAACATCAGCCAAATGAAATAGGTTTTACCTCATAATGTGGACAGGTCTACCTTTCATAAACTGCACTCTGATGATATTTCATAGTGTTATTTATGATGTGTATTTGTTATTGCTTACTTTGACAATAATAACCTTATAAACCTAAACTATTTCTTGTGACTATACACTGTACTTAAACCATGTCAAAGAAAAGAAGAATTCAGACCAATATCACAGTATACTGTATATCACTTGGTCTTTGTTTTTTTAAACTAGAAAATATGTTTAAATCACAGATGGTAAAGTACATTAAGACTCCAAGGTGTCATGATCAAAATGAAAAAGATATTTTAATGTGAACAAGACAAAATTTATATAGTTCTTTTAGCCTCTATAATATATGCTTAATGCAACTTGAAACATAATTATTAATTAATTACATTTATAGAATGTTTTTCTAACTTGCAGAACAGGTAGGGTATGTAACATTTTAATACAGTAAATAGAGTAATGTAAAACTTGACATCTGAGGTACAAGTCAAACACTACAGTAAAACCTTGTCTTATGTGAAGAATACATTGCAAGGGAGTGGCACTGTATACAGTGGAAAATTGTGCATAATAAAATGTCCCTAGACTAACCATTACATTGTCCCTAAAGTGCAATGAACTTGGTTTTGCTTATATCTTTGAAAATATACTGTATAGTATGGATAAACATCAATACATTTATGTATAGTGTACCTACTCAATGTATAGTAATGTTATTTTGTAGGTGACCCCGGCTCTGCTACAGCAGGGACAGACATTGCACCCTGTATAAGTCAACTAAGACAATTGTAGAACAGGCAGACATTTCAAAAATGTATAGCTAGCCAAGATCTACACAACTAACCATGTGGAGAATTCAGTATAGTAAAAGAACAGAAGCAGTACTGCATTACTGGATTACATACCAGCCCACTTTGTAAATTTGCCTGTTTAAGTATTCCTGGTATTTAACTCCACATGTTTTTGTATTGTCCCCTTGTTTTGTCTTTTGGTCTCATGTCTCTGTCTGCCCTTCATCCTTTATATTGATATTGTTTTCTATCCATGTATCTTTCCTATTCTATACTTCTCTGTTCTTCCTCTCAATTAAATGATGTAATTCTTGGATCTTTTTACTTCCATTTAAGTTTTTTGTTGACCTCTGCACCATGGTGGAGGAGTGGAGCTTTATTTGTTTTATTTTTAAATAAGCTTTAGGTTATTTGCCTTTCTTGTATTTATAAATCCTTTAAACAGAAAAGGGCACATTTAAATAGCAAACTGTTATATTAAAACCTTTACCCCCATCCCACTTTTTACAATACTTCCTCTTTGTAAAGTATAACATTGGCAACAATGACAAGCTAGAATTTTTCTAACAGCTGGGGATGACTTCTAGATAAAAATGCAAACAACATGTCAGACACAGAATAACAGAAAAATATGTGCATAGCCACTTACACTACTAAAAAAATAAGACTTTAGGACCTATTCTCCCATTATTAACTTGAACAAATACTTGCAAATTGCATTTTTAATTATATCTATTATATTTAAGACACCTTCTTTAACACAAGGATCAAGAGTCTTTTTTCCCATACCTCTTCATCATCAGGCTGAAGAATGTGATAAAGCCAAGGAATTTCTGCAAGTTTTCTCAGTTCAATTTCCACACTTTGTAATGCATTAGAGAGTAGCTCCTCATGAGGGGAGTCCAATTGCTTATCGAGGAAAGCAAAAGTAAATAAAACAAAAAATAGCAAATAAACATTAGTAGTGTATTGATTTCAAAAAGTAACAAAAAGAAATACTGAAAAAGTATCCTTCAGTTACATTTTAATGAAATATTAGCCCTGATAGTGTGATAATACGTCATCAATGTAGAAGGTAAACATTATTACTGAGGTCATGATTCTGTACCAATTTTGTAGGTTTTTTTTTTTTTTACATACATATTCAGCAACTATTTTATTAGACACATGTGACCATTAATGCAAATAGCCTTCTCCTCCAAAGTGCCAACATTGCAGCAACAATTCAAAATATATAGCATGCATTCATGGTCCAGAGGTTAAATTGTTATTAAACCAAATAATACAATGGGCAATATGTTGGATCTGTATGTTTTTAAATGTGTTGTGATTGCTGGTCTCAAACACGGTGGTCCTACTATTAAGAAAAGTGCCACCCACATGAGATTTTCAAGCTATAAAGTTCCTAGTGCTACAGAGAATGGCACAATAAGCTGCAGTCATGGGTACAAATACATCTTATTAATGACAGAATTTACAGTAGGGGAAAAAGACAAGATTAATTGAAACTAGAAAAATCCCTAATTTAGTATGATTTGGTCTTGCTTGATTGTTGGGGACGGATGCTTTAGACAACTTTGCTCTGGTAGCAGTGCCTTATTATCACTATTGTTCAGCTATTCTTGATTTCCTGCTTTCTAAATGACCTGGGGCCTCATGTATAACCCCTCATATAGTTGGAATGTGCGTACGCACAGAAAAATCCAGATGCAGGAATTTGTGCGTATGCAAACTTCCATGTTCTTCAGCTACATAAATCCCGATCAGAGTGAAGAGTAACACACGTGCACGTGCCTGCTGTCCCGCCCAACTCCTCCCAGAATTACGCCTCTTTGAATATGTAAATCAATATTAATAGCCCTTAAGCTCAGCGTTCTGTGAAAAGACAATGGCAAAACCATCAAGAAAAATAGAACAATTTCAGCGAATACCAAGTGGAGGCAAGGAAAAACGTACTATTTATTGATTTAAACAGTGGTATAATCAAAAAAATGAAGTTGATCGAGTGCATTGAAAAGCTCAAGTTCACAAAGTCGCACAGTGCCCGAAATAAAAAAGAAGTTACATATCAAAGTCGCTGTGAAAAGGTGAGTCGTTGCTACCGTCAAATGAAAGCTTATTAGGGTACAGAGAAAAAAAAAGGCACACAGTGGGGGAAAAAGCAAGAAATGTCAACTTTAATCTCGAAATTTCCACTTTAATCATGTAGTTTATTTTGTCATTAAAGTAGAACATTAAAAACTTTATCTTAAAAATGGATTAATTTACTAGTTTCTCAAATGACATCGTAACTAAAGCAGTACTTTAAATGCTTTGTTTTTTATTTGATCTTCTATGTGCTCTATGTGTGTGAATCACTACATGCTTCTTAAACCGGCTTTCTCTACCTCTGACAGGACACAGAATCCATTACATTCATGATATTACAGCTCTTTGAATAACTAAAATACTGATATGTATACGTGATATCATTTTCATGATGATAGGAGTTAAAGCATGTTATTAAACATGGGAACACGGTGGCGCAGTGATTGTACACGAATTTCGATAAAATAATTTATTGCAGCAGTACTGTCTCTTTCAAACCATACTAACCTCCAATTCCTGTCCTTCCTTTTCTTTCTCCAAATACCAAATCGCCACACAATCAGCTCTGTAATAGACGTTAAGCCTTCTGTAAGCTTATAATGCCGATTCTTCTATACTTTTAAGGAACACTGAAATATCTTTGTAGTACATGTTTAATTATTCTATCCTTCATGCCAGTCCCAAGCATACAGTGCGAGGCAGGAACAATCCGTGAATGGAGCGCCAGATCTTTGATATCGCAGCGACACCGTGTTCTTTAATTATTAACAATATAGATTATTTAAATAATGTAAAAGTTTCATCTGTATAATATAATACATATTTTGCTGCATTTCATCTTAAAAATGATATCGTCATCATATGTAAATACGCGCTTTATAAAGTGGCTCAGGTTGTGCAATATTATAACTATATCACAAGTTTACAGTGAGGTAATTGTACTTATAAGTACAAACAGTTCTACAAGGAGCACTTGGAGTGATTGATTGTGTTTAGAGCTCTTGGGATGAAACTGTTTCTGATCCGCGAGGTCCATACAGGAAAGGTTTTGAAGTGTTTGCCCTGTGAGAAGCAGTTCAAATAGGAAGCATGGCTGAGGCAGAGTGTGCTTGGTGCTGTATACCGATAATTCTCTTTCTAATCAGCTGCTCTGAGTGGTGCAGTGAGAGTAATATGGAAAAAGATGATCCAGGAACAGCTGAAAGAAGAAGTTTGACCATTCTGTGGACCATTATATTGCTACAGGTTAATTACAATCAGATGCATTAAACTAATAAACACTATGTGGTTAATTTCAGTGTATTTATAAAGCCGCGTCAGGAATGTGGATCTGAAAAAGAAAGATATATCATACAGGAACAGTAGCATTGCTTTGATGCTGGGTGCCACCAGTCTGCAAAACCGAGCGGAGAACTTGCGTACGACAGGGTATGAGCTACCGTGGAAATGTGCATGGCTTTACGCCAAGTTTAGGTTTTATGCATCGCAATTTGAATATGGAAACGTTCGTACGCAACATTTCTGTGCGTACACACCGTTTATACATGAGGCTCCAGGTGAGGTCTCCTTGGACACAGCACAAAATATGGCCCCCAGAAAAACAACCTCTTGTGGAGCTGTCAAAGATTAACAAGTGATAGGATACACCAATAAACAGACACAGGCCTTAATTTGGGCTCTGATTTACCGGGTGCTGCCGCTGCAGATTGAACCTGGATAGTGCACTCAGCAGCAAGGCAGTGACTAAACCATTAGCCCAGTCATCAGTAAGGCTAAAAGAGAGACCCACAACTGAGACTATCTGAAGTCATCCCATAAAATAAAATTTGGTGCTGATCTGTCAGCTTCATCTAAAACTCTAACACCATTACCAGCTGGTTACAAGATACCACCACAGTACTACCTGAAAGATGATAAAAACAATGCTTTCAAGCTGAAGAACTGAAAAATTTGATAAATAATCTGGAGTTAATATGAAAGAAATGAAGGAGTTCATGAAAAATACTAATCAGAAAAGAAAGAATGCTTTATGTAAATGTGCGAAAATTCTATATAAAAAAGCATGTAAAATACAGAGTAAAATAACTATGAATGGTACACTGAACAGTTGAAAGAGATAGGGACTGTGACAGAGAAACTTAACTGCCTTAGAAAATGAATAAATTACACAAGTGTTTCCTTTGTCAGTTACTTATATATGTTAGGTTCCACGTCTAATATATTATGATCTGGTTAATTAAGAAAAAAGACAAAAAAAAAACACTTCTAAATGACTTGATTGAGAACAGTAACAAACAAGTTTAAAGTTTCAATGGCCACTACTAAGATTTTAGCACACTTACCAAAGGAACTCTTCCAACTAGCAGTAATTCTGTTTCATTGTGCAAAGCTTTAACATTACTAGCAATTTCAATGGCAGTGTTCCGGGTCAGGCTCTAGAAAACACAAAAACCCACTCATTATCATTATTATTATAACTATACATTACTTGTTTATCCAGTATGCTGACATTCTCAGTCAGACTCAGTGGTACACATGACTGGTGACTGCATTATGGAGATATTTTTGGTATGCTACATAGGCTGGACCAATATCACAAGGTCAGTGTTATACTGTACACATATATACAGTAAATATATATGTATATACAGTAAATATATATGTATATACAGTATATATATACAGTATATATATATATATATATATATATATATATATATATATATAGGCCCTATTCATAGGAGTAACATAACAAAGGAGTGAAACCTCAAATATAAATTTTAAAGGAGTGACAACTATCCAAGTGATAGGTGAGGAAACAATAATATTTTTTGGCAAGTTGTGTGTGATAGGTGAGGCGACAACGATTTTTTTGGTGAGCGTACTTTCAGTTGTTTTTGATAGGTGAGGTGACAATGATTTTTTTGGTGAGCATACTTTTAGTTGTGTGTGGTAGGTGAGGCGACAACGATTTTTTTTGCGAGCGTACTTTTAGTTGTGTTTGGTAGGTGAGGCAGCAACGATTTTTTTGGCGAGCGTACTTTCAGTTGTGTGTGGTAGGCGACTCGTTATGTCACTCCAATAAAATGTCACTCCTTTAATACGGTATTTATGTCACTCCTTCGATACAGACCCATATACAGTGATCCCTTGCTATATCGCGCTGCGACCTTCGTGGCTTCACCCCATCGCGGATTTTATATGTAAGCATATCTAAATATATATCACAGATTTTTCGTTGGTTCACGGATTTCTGCGGACAGTGGGTCTTTTAATTTATGGTACATGCTTTCTCAGTTGGTTTGCCCAGTTGATTTCATACAAGGGACGCTATTGGCGGATGGCTGAGAAGCTACCCAATCAGAGCATGCATTACATATTAAATAAAACTCTTCAATGATATACAATATGCTTCCCATGTAGTGCTTCACATACTTAAAAGCCCGAACAGCACCTATTAATTTTTGATTGTTTGCTTTGTTCTCTTTCTCTCTCTGACATTCTCTGCTCCTGACAGAAAGGGTGTGAGCAGAGGGGCTGTTCGCACACTGGTGTAGAAGATACGGATGCTCCTCTGAAAAATGCTGAAAGACTACCTTCACATTGCTCCCTTTCTTGCGGCTGCTTTGTGGGTCAGTGCTTTGCATACTTAAAGCACCTATTGATTTAATTGTTTGCTTTTCTCTCTCTGTCTGTCTCTCTCTCTCTCTGACATTCTCTGCTCCTGACGCACACTCCTTTGAAGAGAAAGATATGTTTGCATTCTTTTAATTGTGAGATGGAACTGTCATCTCTGTCTTGTCATGGAGCACAGTTTAAACTTCTGAAAAAGAGACAAATGTTTGTTTGCAGTGTTTTAAAGTCCCTGTCTCTACAACCTCCTGTGTTTCTGTGCAAATATGTGACCCAAGCGTGACAATATAAAGGTATGGTTTTTCACCTTTCGCAGGGGGTTCTGGAACGCAACCCCCGCGATCGAGGAGGTATCACGGTATATATATGTACATACACACACACTAACTTCAGAAGTACTGGAACACACAACAATTGCACTTCAGTGCTAGAATTAAATGTGCTTCCACAGAAAGATATCCTTTACATATTGGTTTAAATAGACAATAAACAAAATTAATTAACATTTGGGACTACATGATTTTCTAAATGGTTTATATATACAGTATATACTTACTTCTGGAAATTTAGGATGAGTTTTGTTCAATGCATGTGAACATGCATTCACAGCATGTGCCAATTCTTGCTCCAGCAGGCTGTGGGATTTTGCTGCTTCACAAATCCTGAAACATCACATAAAACTAGATTACTAAATTACGTGGCAGCGCGAATACAACTGCAGAAATTTTATTTCGGCTACATTTTTTTCTTCTTACCTCAGTTAACAAAGAAAAAAAATTATAAAGTGACATATTCCTATTAATAATTATTTTCTCCTTGTGAAATGAAAATGCTGTATAAATGTAAAGAATAATTATTATTCTCGTCATCATCATCATCGGCAAACCTAACTGATTTTCAATAACTGTTATCAACTATTTTATTACATAACAAGCTTTTACCACAAGAGGGCAGCTAAGAGTTAAAAAATGACATGACATTCTCCATTCTCTTCTTGCTTAATTAATCCAATTCATGATAGATACAGGCAAAGCCAACCTTGTCAAAAAACAGCCTCCACTGCAGGGCCCACTTATGCACACACCAAACCTTATACTCACACTGCCTGAACAAAATAAATGTACTTTAATAAGAAACACGCATCCCTGTGCTTTGTGGAAAGACCCCTGAACCATATTCTCAGCAGAATGCTTTGACAAATGGCTTATAAGAACAATGGACAATGCTCATTCATTCTGTTGTTAAGAGTTGAATTATAACCACAAGTAAGCAGAGTTTCCCACAGAACTGAAGAATAAATGGATAACTAAATGAATGAGTTTAACAGTTCCACGTGATCTCTCAGAACGCAGTAGACAGAATTGAAAAGGAATATAAAACTGTCGAAGAAGTTGATTCTTACTGAATCTGTTAAAATCATACCAAAACAAAAAGTGTTACCATTTATATTCAAAGGGTAGACACTTAGAATAATACAAACCGGATTCCAAAAAAGTTGGGACACTAAACAAA
This sequence comes from Polypterus senegalus, assembly GCF_016835505.1. Classification (NCBI taxonomy): domain Eukaryota; kingdom Metazoa; phylum Chordata; class Cladistia; order Polypteriformes; family Polypteridae; genus Polypterus; species Polypterus senegalus. The sequence goes on from NC_053155.1 coordinate 214,192,015, forward strand.
TTGTGAATAAAAACTGAATGCAATGATGTGGAGATGGCAAATGTCAATATTTTATTTGTAATAAGAACGTAGATGACAGATCAAACGTTTAATCCGAGTAAATGTATCATTTTAAAGGAAAAATATGTTGATTCAAAATTTCACGGTGTCAACAAATCCCAAAAAAGTTTGGACAAGTAGCAATAAGAGGCTGGAAAAAGTAAATTTGAGCATAACGAAGAGCTGGAAGACCAATAAACACTAATAAGGTCAATTGGCAACATGATTGGGTATAAAAAGAGCTTCTCAGAGTGGCAGTGTCTCTCAGAAGCCAAGATGGGTAGAGGATCACCAATTCCCACAATGTTGCGCAGAAAGATAGTGGAGCAATATCAGAAAGGTGTTACCCAGCGAAAAATTGCAAAGACTTTGCATCTATCATCATCAACTGTGCATAACATCATCCGAAGATTCAGAGAATCTGGAACAATCTCTGTGCGTAAGGGTCAAGGCCGTAAAACCATACTGGATGCCCGTGATCTCCGGGCCCTTAAACGATACTGCACCACAAACAGGAATGCTACTGTAAAGGAAATCACAGAATGGGCTCAGGAATACTTCCAGAAACCATTGTCAGTGAACACAATCCACCGTGCCATCCGCCATTGCCAGCTGAAACTCTACAGTGCAAAGAAGAAGCCATTTCTAAGCAAGATCCACAAGCTCAGGCGTTGTCACTGGGCCAGGGATCATTTAAAATGGAGTGTGGCAAAATGGAAGACTGTTCTGTGGTCAGACAGTCACGATTCAAGTTCTTTTGGAAATCTGGGACGCCATGTCATCCGGACCAAAGAGGACAAGGACAACCCAAGTTGTTATCAACGCTCAGTTCAGAAGCCTGCATCTCTGATGGTATGGGGTTGCATGAGTGTGTGTGGCATGGGCAGCTTGCATGTCTGGAAAGGCACCATCAATGCAGAAAAATATATTCAGGTTCTAGAACAACATATGCTCCCATCCAGACGTCATCTCTTTCAGGGAAGACCCTGCATTTTTCAACAAGATAATGCCAGACCACATTCTGCATCAATCACAACATCATGGCTGCGTAGGAGAAGGGTCCGGGTACTGAAATGGCCAGTCTGCAGTCCAGATCTTTCACCTATAGAGAACATTTGGCGCATCATAAAGAGGAAGGTGTGACAAAGAAGGCCCAAGACGATTGAACAGTTAGAGGCCTGTATTAGACAAGAATGGGAGAGCATTCCTATTTCTAAACTTGAGAAACTGGTCTCCTCGGTCCCCAGACGTCTGTTGAGTGTTGTAAGAAGAAGGGGAGATGCCACACAGTGGTGAAAATGGCCTTGTCCCAACTTTTTTGGGATTTGTTGACACCATGAAATTCTGAATCAACATATTTTTCCCTTAAAATGATACATTTTCTCAGTTTAAACTTTTGTTCCGTGATTTATGTTCTATTCTGAATAAAATATTAAAAGTTGGCACCTCCACATCATTGCATTCAGTTTTTATTCATGATTTGTATAGTGTCCCAACTTTTTTGGAATCAGGTTTGTAAGTTAGTTGCTCATAGTTTAATATACCGAAACATGAACAGTAAGAATTAAGGTAAAGATAATTTTAAAAAAAGGTTTTGAGATCAGAAATGTCACACTTGTACTTATGATTCAGTCAACTGTATGTCACATTAGTGCCTCCAAGCAAGCCAAGACCAGGCTACAAGTTTCACCTCGTAATGAGATCCTCTGCAGCACATGAGCACATCTGGATCTGAGTGACCTCCTCTTCTGTTGCTAAATCCACAGACTGCTGTGAGTATAGATGAGGACGAAGAGGTGGTGGGGCTTATCATATTTAAGCTTGTCCTCCCATGACTTCAGAGTATGTTCAAAAGCCTGCCATGATAGTAGTTTATATATTATGAACAATGAAGCAAGTAGATACACTCTATATTAAACTTTTTAATTGTCTTTGTTTTTTTATAGCTGCTACGTTAACAGTAGAAACATAATGTATTATTGAACAACTGGAACACTACAATGTTCAATACTTCAAATAACTATTCTACTTAAACACTCACCCTGTCCCTAGTTAACATTTGTGCTCGGTTTTTGTGAATAATTTTGATAACCCCAGGAGGCTGAATCCAGGCCTCTCCATCCACCTGAATTGGAACACCTTCATCTCCAAGTACAGTAATTTTTACTGAACGGCACTACAAAGAAGAAGAAAAGAGGATCTGATACAATGACATTTAAGATGGGGGTTAATAAAAACATTTAAATAGTATAAAATTTATAATATAGAAAAGGAGACATGTTCCAATATAAGATATATCCCCTTTTTTGCATGATTTATCATATGATATGAAATGATGATATGAAACTGTTAACACAAAAATAAACATTTGTCATAAATATATTTTTCCTGAAGTCAAAGTTACTGGAACAAAACCAATACCAGATAATTTGTTTGCATATGGTTAAGAATACAAAAATAATACCAGTACATAAATGCTGCCAAAACAATCTCTATTGTATTCTAGGAAATTTATTTCACTGATTTTTATTTTATACCAGTGAGCCTCAGTTTCAAAACCATATTTATTAGGCATTGTGTGCTGTGAAGTTATCAAAGAGAAGGAAAACAACAGTGTATAAACTAAGTACTGCTATTCATTCATTTGAAAATTCACAGTCTTAATCAAATCCTAATGTATGAAATCTAATCAAATCCTAATGTATATGGATATGAAAATGTACATGAAAAATGTTTTGCATGCTATAGAACAGCTAACAGATGCCACCCATCATAGCAAAAAATATAAACATAAATGTACTTATTTTTCTGGATCTCTTATGCTTTAAAATATAATGGTTCTTTCTTATCTGACATGACTGATCTTTTAATCCATTTCTTATCCCAGAGAGTCATTTTTCTTAGTGAATTCAACATCCATATTGACACTCCTACATTTAAACTAAGGAAATAATTCCTGACCTTACTGGACTGTTTTAACTTGGTGCAACATGTTAATTTTCCTACCCACGCTGGTGTTAAAGATTGGACCTGATCTATACCTAGGTTATCTGTCTGTAACACTTATAGCAGTGATCTAGGACTGTCTGATCATAAAGCAGGACTTTGCACTGTTTCATTACCTCTCCCTCCTCCTACCTGTAAACACCAAATTTTTTTCAGAAACCTTAAAAATATCTGTTCCTCTATCCATGCTAAATCCATTTCTGATCTTTTCCTGTCTTCCCTATTCCATCAACACTTGATAGTCTTGTTGACTACTATACCTCAACCCTTCATTCAGAACTAGATAAAACAGCTCCATTAAAACACAAGGAAGTTTATTTTAAGCATTCAGCTCCATGGTATAATTCAGAATTACACTTTATGAAAGCAGCTGGCCAGCGCCATGAGATAATGGTAATTGGTCATTGTGTGTATCCAGGCTTTCTTTGACAATCAAAGGACTTACAGGGATGTACTAACTGTAGCCATGAACACACTTTATGGCAGAATAATAGAAAGTGGCAATGATAACCCAAGTGTTTTTGTTTACTGTAGTTAATAAACTAATTCAACTGGCACCTGGCCCAATTACCTCTACTGAAGCCTGTGAAAAATTCCTACACTTTTTCCTCAATAAAATTAAAGATCTAAATAACTCAACTAACATAAATCCATCATTCATTTGTATCTTTCCCTGTCTTCTCACTTTACCCAGCTCCTTTACTTCATTTTTACCAGTCACATCTTCATTTGTTAAGCACCTGCTTTTTAAGATGAGGCTGCCTACCTGTGTAATGGACCCTTTCTCCACCACACTTCTTAAATCCTGCCTTCATGCCATAATCCCGACTGTTACAATAATAAATATATCCCTTGACACCAACTTTGTGCTTGCCACTTTTAAAATTGCTTCTGTAACCCCAGTATTAAAAAAGTGTGGTCTTGATACGGGCAATCTTAACAATTTTCAGCCTCTCCCTTACCCTTTCTGTCAAAAGTTCTTGAATGTGCTGCAGCCTCCCAACTCACCCATGACTTAACGTCTAATAATTTGATGGAACAATTCCAGTCTGCTTTCAGAGGGAAACACAGCTGCGAAACTACCCTACTTCTAGAAACCAATGATTTGCTTATGGCAACAGATTCTGGACAAACCAGTATATTAATTCTCTTAGACCTCAGTGCATCTTTTGACCTGTCAGACATGATATTCTACTGTCCAGAATGGAGAACATTCTTGTTATCTCTGGTACTGCCATCTAGTGGTTTATGTTCTATCTGACTGACAGGCAAGAGTTTATTAGTCTTGGTAAAAGGAGGGCCAGCTCAGAGCCAGAAACACAAGGAGTTCCTCAGGGCTCTTTCCTTGTTCCTCTGCTTTTCTGTATCTACTGTATATGCTTCCCCTTGACCATATTATTTGGAGTTTTGGACTGGGTTATTGTTTTTAAGCTGACTCCGCAGTTTGTACAGTTTACACCTAATCTGACTTTTCTGTGTCCCATTTTAAGTCTTATGTTAGTTATTCTTCTGCTCAATTGATTTATATTCTGATCTCACAGGTTTTAATTTACGCAATTCTGTCTCGATATTATGGTTTGTAAAGCCCCTTGCAATGCAGCCATAGTGAAAGGTGGCACATTAAGACTAGATAATTGATTGCTCTATTAATAGTGGTTGAAGAGGCTAAATAACTCACTAAGAAACTCAATTTTTTTTTTATTTTGTTTTTTTGATAGGTGACTATAAAAAACATCTGAAAAGATACTGTGACGTTTTGACCTACCTGCGCTATTCGATGATGCTGCAGTTTAATGACTCTTGAAACAGCCATCTGCATGCTTCCAAATACAGCAACAACCTCTAGGATCTTATCATCAAAAGATGGAGCACAAAATATCTATCACAGAAAAATATGAACTTATTTAACTCTGTTGTCATGGAACTATTGATAAAGTAAAGTAAACAAACATCTAATCAATAACCACTAGATGGAGCTAACATTCAATTAATACACCATGCCAAGATGCCTTAGCTTATGTTTTCATTTGCTACAGCGTATATTAAATCACATACCATTCCTTATCTTCTAGAACAAAGTGTCATACATTACTTGAAACTGTTAATTTACATTTTACATATATAACATTCCTTTATCCAGATTCAGAGTTAAAGGCAGAGTCTACTAGGACTATTGTCTTTCAAAATCTTCAAAGATCAGAAAACTCAAAAAGCAATTTTATTTTATTACTAAAACACATGCTTATGTTACCTCAAAGAAATAACAGGTGTGCTACAGTTAAAGGGCACTTACATCATCTTCTTTGGTTCCACCCCAAAAATTTGTCCCACCAGCATAACTGGGAATATTCAACACTGCAATTCCCTGAAGACTTGGAAGTGGAATATACTGCCCATCACACTGCATGCAAAATAGAAATGTTACAAGAATTAGCTTAGTTTCAATATTATTCCAACCCAATATTAAACTATATATTATAAAAAATTAAATGTAATTAAAAAACAGAAAATAGTCCGAGTGTTAAAAATACATGTTTTTAAGCATGAAAGAAACACACTAAATTAAGTACTTTGAAGGTTGTAAACCTTCAGAGAAGACACATACTGATGCTTCAATACGTTTGCTCTTTTTTTAACCTCATTGTCATATCAATCTTTCTTTTAACTTTGGTTTCCACCATGTGCATCATCCCAACCAAACACAGTCAAGCAAATGTTAAAAAATACTAACATTTTTATGATTTCCGTTTAATCACTGTAAATGGACGAACTACCGTAGATCCCGGAATATAAGCCGAGAATTTCATCCTAGATTTTTGGCTTGGAGTTTGGGGGTCGGCTTATACGAGTATCGTTTCAGATTCAAGATTTCCAGCGCAATGCCGGTTTTGCAGATGAATACGGAAATAATTAATGATGAAACCACAGCGCCATCTTTCAGATGAAGTAACTTTTCATGCCGGTACTTTATATTAAATAAAGAATTTATTGAAAAAAGTGTTTTAGTTGTTGATTTTATTAATAAAATTTATAATAAATTATCAGGAAGTTTAAAATAAAAATTTTTTTTTGATTTACGACCAACATCTTGCGTTACGACCCAAATGCGGTCACGTGTATCCGCTTGCTCGATTGTAAACAAACAACCGAGAGCGTTAGTAAGCGTCAAGTCAAAGCCCAGATACATGTGTTTGTGGATGTAATTTCGGTCATTGCAGTGATTTACCTATATATATAATTCACTAAGACCATGCAAGCAAGACACATAATTGCTAAGGAAGGAAGAGAAGGTAAAGAAAGCGATCACAATTGAAACGAAGATGGAAATTGTGTGGAAATATGAGAGTGCTGTTCGTGTGACCGATCTCGCTAATATGTACAGCATGTTGAAATCCACCATCTCGAAAATTTTACAAAGATTTGCATAAGGAGGCTCCTTCTAAACAATAACCACCTTACGTTTCATTCTCCTCCTTCCTTCCTGCAGCCCAAAGATGTCAAATTAAATGGTGAGTACAGTATGAAATTGTTGTTTCTAGAATAGAATAGAATAGAATGCCTTTTATTGTTACTGTACACATCTACAGTGAGATTAAAAGCAGCTCCTTCAGTGCAGAAAAAAAAGTTCTGTATAGGGCTTGTATGGTTGTTTTTTAGCCTTAGCATAACGCCGGATCTTCGGCCCCGCTTCTGCTTTGTTTCCCTCCTCTGTCTGCGTCATCTCCTAGACCCGACAACAAGCCACGGAGAGCCCGCTGGTCTCGCTATGTTGTGCATGTGATGAAAAATACTCGAAACAGATGTCTGGCTCTGGACACCGATGTCTATAAGGTTCTGACGGGTGTAGTGGATGTTCGCTGAACCGATCATGCACAAACAAGCCAAAAAAAAAAAAAAAAGTACAAAAACAACAAAAAAGTGCACTGAAAAGGAGAGCCCTGAGCCGCTGCGACCATACGCGCCACCAAGCTCCTAGCTTAATCTAGCCTACTTCTGGTAGGCTAGGCACTTTTAATAACTTTTTGGTTAGTACATTAGAAAAATTATTGGTGTTTTGGTAAATTATGCACATTATACAACCCTTTTTTATTATGAAAAGGTTAAGTAAGTGTTGCAGTGGCAGGTTCAGAATGCATTATGGGTTAGCCTTGGCGAACGAATTAAGTTCGTAATTCAAGGGTCCATTGTATTGCGTATTTAAGTTAATCAAATTTATAACGAGTCTCCGGAAATCCAACCGCCGATGTACTGTATTTGCGTATATAGTTTAAACACAAAGGTTTCATTTTACCAAACTTCTCCGCAATCACTTCCTGGTTTCCACCAAAAATGCCAGCAATCTCAAATTCTCGCTGTTAAACATGATAAATATACCTGAAGAGACACTTTTAAGGAAATTTAGAAAATTTTGCTTGGAGAAGGGTGTTGGCTTAAATACCGGTCATCGGCAAATACATTTAATTTAGTAGGTAGAGAAGGGGGTCGGCTAATATACCGAGTCGGCTTATATTCTGGGATCTACGGTACATTATCACATTAAAAGACTGAAAGGAGCTGCACCAATACAAAACAAATACTGTACTACCAATCTTATGCCATCAACATATATATATATCAAAAACATACGCAATATGTTTAACTGAATAAGCCATGATTAGTTTTAATCGATATGGTATTTGCTCCACTCTGTAGCACATTAATATAAAGAACATATAAAGACTGAAAGATAAAAATGAGATGACATATACTGACATGATGAGATGCTGTTTGATACCAAACACTGAGAATCTAAATCACTACAGCTGTACACTACACTAGAAATGTATAAATTAATAATAAATGTACAATAATAAATGTATAATAATAAATAATAAATGTACAAATGTATACATTAAGACACATAATAAAATCCTACAATGATGTGTTCATCATGTTGAATGTAAAGACATCAAAAATGCATCAAGATGACAAAAATAGGAAAAGAATGCTACATTTACCTACTACATTTTGAAATAGATAAAAAATAAGATAAAAATAAAATAAAATAAATAAAATAAAGATAAAAATGAGATGATATATACTGACATGATGAGATGATGCTTGATACCAAACACTGAGAATCTAAATCACTACAGCTGTACACTACACTACAAAGGTATAAATTAATAATAATAAATAATAAATGTATAAATTAAGACACATAAAATCCTACAATGATGTGTTCATAATGTTGAATGTAAAGACATCAAAAATACATTAAGATGACAAAAATAGAAAAAGAATGCTACATTTACTTACTACATTTTGAAATAGAAATATTTGAAAGTAAACTGTAATATACACAGTTCAATTAAGCAACCAAATATTTCATCTTACTTCAAGCTGAACTTTTTGCTCCAGATTTTTATAAGTTCGCTGTAGCAGCTCTTTAGTGCCAAGCACACCATACCACATCATGTTCTTTGTGCGGCTCCTAAAATACAACATAAAAAATAACTTATAAAACAACTAATTCTTATTTTCTCCTAGGAAAAGCTGACATTTAGCATTTATAGCAAAGGATTTTTTAATTAATTTTTTTTTAAACTCCTAGTCTTAATACAAACTGATTTGAACTTTAATATTATGCTGATGAATAAGATACATATTTACACCAGTAAAGCTAATGGGAATAACATAAAACTCATTAATCTAAGACTGCATTTACATTCCATGCTACGAAATTGGGAAAACAGCCAAGTTTAATTCTGCACTCAAAAAGATTAAGGCCCAATAGCTGAAAGCTCATGTTGTAAATGTGTTTCCTGTATGTTGCTTTTTAAACTTTTTATCCCCAGTCCATTTATTTTTTTACATTTTGCACATGCATGCTGATTCTGCCTTATATTTTGTAAGTGTTCATTTAGTCATTTCGTGTAGGTTTGAAAAATAAAAGATTTCTTGGAAAATTATGCCCTCTCAACTCTGGAACCACAGGCCCATGATGATTCAGAGGTTCACTGGCAAATTTAAGACAGGCCGGTACATGTGCCTTCTTGAATAGGGAGACCCTGTGGGCACTGCAAAATTTCAATCCATTACGCTGTAGTTTGTTACCAGTGGTGTTCTTGGTGACTGTGGTCCTAACTGCCTTCAGATCATTGACAAGCTCCTCCCGTGTAGTTTTCGGCTATTTCCTCACCTTTCTCATGATCATCCTCACCCCATGAGGCACAATCATGCATGGAGCTCCGGACAGAGTGGAATTGATGGTCATATTATATTTCTTCCATTTCCGAAAAATCACACCAACAGTTAGCACCTTCTCACCAAGCTTCTTACTGATGGTCTTGTAGCCCATTCCAGCCTTGTGCAGGGCTACAATCCTGTCCCTGACATCCTCTGACAGCTCTTTGGTCTTGCCCAGGGTGGTGGAGAGGTTGGAATGGAAGAAACTGATTCTATGGACAGATGTGCTTTATACACATAGCGAGTTGAGATCAGGAGTATCTGTGATTGATTGATTGTAATCTGTGTGTCACATGGGCACACAGCCAATCTGTGGGAGCCAGAATTCTGGCTGGGTTGTAGGGGATCAAATACTCATTTCTCTCAATGACATGCAAATCAATTTATAACTTTTATGTAAGGTGTTTTTTCTTGATTTTTGGTTGATATTCTGTCTCTCTGCATTAAAATGAAACTACCATAAAAATTAGAGACTGTTCATTTATTTGTAAGTGAGCAAATTTACAAATTCAGTACGGGGTCAAATACTTATTTCCCCCACTGTATCTGTTTATACATTGTGAGAGATGGCCGGCAGCTTATCCTGGCCAATACATCCAGGCCGCTAGATGGAGTCCTAACTGCAACATGGAAAATGGAGTTCAGCTTCACAGCCCTGTTGGATACCGTGGGGACCGCCAGGGGACGCTGCAGGGAGACACGAAGATTGTTGTTTCTATTATAACCCGGAAGTACTCCCAAGTCATGGAGATGGAAGGACAGAAGTACTTCCAGGCTAAAGAAAAATATAAATCTTCATCTGACCCAAAAGTGCTATTGGATCATGTGGACTGAAGGACAGGAGCGCTTCCGGGTCATGGACTATTTAAAGGACTGCGGGAAACCCAGCAAAGAGAGCCAGAGTTGGGAGGAAGGGTGACGGAGCTGCTGGGTGGAGAGGATTTATTGTGATTTTTTGCATTGATTATTTTTGGAGAATTGTGGAGGTGCTATGTGCACTTTACTCAAGAAATTAAAATTACTTCTGGTACTTTTACCTGGTGTCTGGACGTGTTGACTGTGGGTTTGGAGGAGCGACACCACCTCTGGTGTCACAACATAAATATATACAGTACATAAAAACTGTTGCAATATTTTAGTTAAGAAAGCAAAAAATATTTGGCATCTAATACATTTTACACAATATTTATGCAATGATGTAGCAGGCAACATTCCCAGAACCACACAATTTTGTTAATCTCATGTAGATTTGTATTGCTAAAATATTCTAACTAGGTACTGGACCTTGAACTTTACTGATACAGATCAGACTCACAATATATCAATTAAAGTACATTAATTTTGTTCACAGCTTTTCAAATAAACATCACAACACACAAATGCACCTAAGCAGAAGTACATAATTATTATGCAAATGCATAAAGCTGATACCATGAAAGAAAAGACTATCACTCTTCTGTCATCGAGGGCTTTTGTCCTCATCCAGTGAATTTCTGGAGAAATGCATGTGGAGTGTTAAAGAAGTAGTGGTGGGCACTAAACGTAGGCATGTCATACAGGTACTTGCCTGCATTTTTCAGGATGTTCTTCTCGTTTGTTGTTAAATTCCAGTGAAATCTTTGCATCCAATCCAATACCAAAGTAGTTATTCATGACACACTTCTCTAGGTAGCCATCACTGTGTGAAATACATATAACAATTTTTTTCTTAAACAGATATTCAATTTTAGCTTATTATTTATTATATTATAAACCTTAGCAGAATGTACTGTGCAGAACTTCCCCGAGAGATATATAGGAAAACAAACTAAAAATGCTGATTTTGTGAAGAGTGCTATTTTAGATAAATTCATTTACAGACATTAATTAATACCTGTGTATAATTTGCAAAAAAATATCACACTGCCATATATGTTTGAATATAGCTACTGACAAAAAGGTCACTTATTTAGCAACGTTTAAATACCAGGCAAACATGAGCTGCTGATGAATAAACAGGCTGCATCAAAAATGGCGTTATACAATAAAAGACTGAATTAAAATCTACAGTATTCATTGTTTTTTTTTTTTTTTACAATTCAGATCTACTATCCCTATATTTAATTCTGCTCTTCCAAACCTGGAAGGTGCAGGTAAAAGAATGTTGTCAATGTTTTTTGTCTACAATGCTCTGTTTATCTACATTAGTGGTAATAATCTTCAAAAGGTTTTTTCTGAAATGTGATTCTTTAAAAAAAAAAAAATAGTATTATTTATACCTTAGAATGTGTCATTTAAAAGGAGCTCCAGGAATGGGTCCCAATATCTTTGATTTAGACAAGGTTTTCTTAAGATTTAGAAAAATCATAAAGACAAGTATGTCTGGTCCCTCCACCTAAGAACAGTGCCACGAGTAATCGGATGAGAAGCACATGTATCTAGACACATCTAGACAACATTACGTGTCCAAAGCCAACAGGCACAGATACAAATGAGTTAAAACATTTTACTGCAAGTACATTACATGAAACTGATATGAACTAATCATGTACATCACAAAATTATTCTGCTTAGAAACAGGTTTCTTACAGTGAATCTGGATCAGGGTCAATAAATGGTGTTGCTCCAAAAGGGTCAATATTGGCAAGTAACATTTTACTAATTATAGAACTTCCTGCAATGGAGGCAGCTAGACCAGCTCGTAAACCTGTGGAGAAAGCAATTGTAGCAAATTATTCTACTAAACTTATATAAAGTTATTTGTTTCCACTGTTTAGAGTTCCACGAAACCATGGCAAGAAGCATGTTGTTCCTCTAAGGTGTCCCTGTTTCTGGCCCAGCTCACCACTATTATTTCATTTCATTCTTACAAACAAAAATTGTAGAATGTTACAGATATGACATACTTTATAGAAAGCAACTCTAGATTGTAGGACATAAATATTTTTCATTCATTTAATAAAATATATGACTGGTCAGAACTGATTGGTGTGCTTACATAAATGCATATATATTGGTCATAAATAGTGTTTATAGTGTGTTGCTTAGAACCCATGCAGCATTTAATTGTGTCAGTAATTAGAATAAAATGTATCCATCATTTTAGTGTAAATCACCCTTGAGTGAAGAAAAGCCCAATATCTAATAGAGTAATACACAATGTTTTGCCTTCATTCTTATGAATCATAAACAAGAAGAAAAGCTCATCCACCAGTTAACTATATTAAAAAATGTGTCTGCCATATTTATAATTAAAGTTGTTGTGAATCATTGCTGAGCTATTTATTCTTGCTTTGTTATATGAATTTGTATAATACTGCTGATTTGTTTGATAACCAGAATTTGCTAACAGAACCCCAAATTTGCATTTGGAATACAGATGACATTGTACATTTAGAATATTTTCTGAAAATGTTGTGTTGTTGATTGCCTGATGTACATTACATATAATACCCTTGAATGCTCTGCATCTTTTCAATGTCTTTAATTTTCATAATCCTGCTTTGTACCCTATTGCATTTTACAATTCTGGAAATTAATGTGTTTTATGTGTTTATTATGATTACAATCTAGTATACTATAAAGTTGACCTGATAGTAGTTTGGAGCATACTGTCAAAAACCATAGACATACAAAATCTAAACAATTGATTTCTTACTCAGTGTTACCAGAATCTCAACCAGATTTGTAACCCTAAATTGTGATTGAATGATGTGCTGTAATCAAAAATATAAATGTTTCTATTTCTGAAGTAATTCAGCATTAATGTTAATTCTGCTGTTAAAAAACTTTCTTTTCAAAGTGGCTTCTACTTTAATAATATGTTACAGTACAATATATATATATATATAATAAAAGAATCTCAAACAATCCCAGTCAAATATGAAACACATTCCTTTAAGATTTATTATGTTATACATGCTTTTAATTTACTACTTATGGAATACACACAGCCATTACAACCCTCTATTAAAATGAGTATGAAGTAAATTAATATATTACTTTACCAGGGCAGATGATTCTGGTGTTCAGTACAGGCAAGTTTTCTTTACTAGTGGTAAATGGAGGTATAGAGAAAGAACCCGTGTAAGACTGGGTGCTTCGACTCACTCTCCTTTCCGGAGGAGACCTGGGAACCACTTTAGTTACTTTAACAATGAAAAAAAAAAAAAGAAAACAGACAAATTCCTCAATTTTTAATTTTTCGTGCAAAATTGCTCATACATTCAAATTTGATCCAAGATGGTATTTTTAAATATGCAAGGTATGTTATCCACTTTCTGTAGTATCATTTTCAAGATCCATAAAAAGTGTGAAATTTAATAAATTTGCTATTAAAAAGCAGTTGAGAAATTTTTCATGAATCTGGCTTCTTATATTGAAGCCTAAAAACTTAAATTGCCATGAACCTTAAAAACCTCTAATATTTAAAAAAAATCTGTTAAACATAAACTACATCTAAAAGATGAATAAAACATGTTTGAAGCACACACTGGAAACCTTACACACATACATGTATATAAACAATGTATCAATAGAATTTAACTACAGCATATGGTGAGGATAATAATAAACCATATATAACTAGCCCAAAACAACACAGAGCCTAAAAACTGAATTAAATCTGCAGCATAGACTCCGTGCCATAGTTATGATGTTGCTGGTGTGGTTGTATACATAAGGCAAATGGCTCTTTATCCCATTTACTCAATGTTAATTGTGAAGTGTTGCAGCCTGTCACCTGGGTACAGCAGCATTAACATAGGCACTACCTGAACATGTCAATGGATATTTTTCTATGATATTTAAAGATAAAAGAAGAAACTTGCCTTACAGTAAGAACAACATTTGAAAAGAAATAGAAGAAAATCAAAAACAGCACTAGGTGTAATGTACACTGCAACAGCATCACTGATTAAAAATTGGTGTTTATTTTAGGCTTATGTATAATTTACCTAATATAATACCATACTGATGACATTAAACTTACTCATTTGTGCTTCAGTTTCCTTTGTATCCAAATCCTTTTCTTCATCATTGTTGTCATCTTCATTTTCCTTTTTTAACTCAGCTGGAGACTGGATTGCTTGTTCCTGCGTGTGTGCATTTTGCTCATCAACAACTGTAATAAGGAAAACACACTTAGCAATTAGTCTTGATACAAAATGCAGATTAGTTTGGGACTTTTAGCCATTTTAGCTCTGTGATACAAAAACATTCACTGAAAACAAATTCAAAAAGTAACTTTTATTTTACACAATTTTAAAATGTAGTACAGTAAACCCTTTTTGATTAAACAAAAGGAAACGTTGATTTATCTTTTGACACATGTAAGGCCAAAAGTAGGTCCCATCACCATATCTGCTGACATAGTGTTACTTAACATTTCTTACTGCATTCATATTGTTGGCTCAGCAGAAAGAGTCTGAAGCTAGGAGGGAGAAATGGAATCTCCCAAAACAGGTAAATGTCCACAAATGCCAACGGAAGAAAAAGTTTGCAGGCAAAAAATAAAAAGAAACTGTGTGTGCATTTGAAGATATAGGACGAGTTTTTAGTCGTTTTAATATTTCCTGAATTAACTAGAAGTCAGGACAATGAAATTGATATGTGGTTGGGCTAGGAGAACAGGGTGTGGAACAGTCCCAGCCAGCAGGAACAAACCCCGGGCAGGGTGCTAGCCCACAACAGGGTGCACGCACACACACACGCCAAGCACACACTAGGGATAATTTAGGATCGCCAATGCACCCAACCTGCATGTCTTTGGATCGTGGGAGGAAACTGGAGCACCCAGAGGAAACGCACGCAGACATGGGGAGAACATGCAAACTCTATGCAGGGAGGACCCAGGAAGCGAGCCAAGGTCTCCTTATTGCAAGGCAGCAGCGCTACCACTGTGCCACCGTGCTGCCCTACAAGAGATGTATAGATCTTATAACTAACCACTCAAATTGCAACTTCAACTTAGTGAGATTGCTTCAATCCTTTTAATAGTTTCTGTTACTATAGCTTTAAAATGAACATCGAGATCACAGGTGAAATAATTACAAAAAAGTATCACAGCAGAATTAGATCAACTACTGTGCCAAACGATGACATGAGATGATGTTCAGGTACTTTTCAAACCACCTCCACATGTCTAATCTCTACTGTATCTGTAGAATCTCTGCAGGATACCTTATAAATCAAGCCAACTGCGGGTGCCTAACAGTTGGTGAGCTGGCTTCTAATTCTATGAACTGTATCACAGAACCCATCTCATTAAGCACTATTCAGATTTGAAATCATAATGGGTTCTGCATCAGCGCATAATTTATGGTACAATGCAGAGAAATTATGATAATCTCATTGTATCTGTGCTCTATCCAGTTGATTTGGAAATGATTTGTGGCAGATGATGATGATGACCTGTGAAGCACTACAATTAGCTGAAAATAACAAAAAAAATGAAACCCTACATGTGAATGACATGGAAGAGTAAAACTATGGCTTCTGACACAGAAATGAGTGCTCCCTTGAGAGTGTAAGCTAAAAGGCTATACTGTAGGTTCTTTTTAATTAATATACAGGATTGCCTATTCTTATTCTTAAAACAGTTGACTTTGTCTGTGCAATATAATCAGGATGTACAGCATTCAAGAACCATGATACAATCTTTCTCCACAATGGTGGCTTATAAGACAAACTGGTTGGGTAGTGGGGGGACCTTTCTGCATCAGAACAAAGCATACAAGTGATATCCTTGAATTCCTAGCTCTTTAAACTTGAAGATGAGTGTTAACTATCAGGCAGGTCCACAGCCTGTCTTGGTGATGACCTGATTGATTTGGGTAGGTGTGATAGAAATGTGATGACAAGCAAACCAAATACCTTGTGGCGGGTGGCCGGGTCCCACACCCCTTCTACATATGTTCCAGGGGAGTAACCACTGGCTCCTCAGTACCTCCACCGGGATGCTTGGTGGCAGCCTCCTTGGCTGACAATGGTGCCTCCGTTTCCCGCAGGGCTCCATGGGAGATGGAGTTCTCCACAGTTTTGTTGGGATCTGGGGTTGCCGACAGGGGGTGCTGCATGAGAAGCTGAGCCTGCCTGGACAACTCTACAGCACTGCCCAGAAGTGCAACCAGAAACAGGAGATCAAGCACCTGGAGCACTTTTGGGTGGGCTATAAATGTGAATTTCCCCTTGGGATTAATAAAGTATCTATCTATCTAAAAAGGGCCAGCAACCACCACTCTGGAGCCAGAATCGGCAGGAAGAGGACGAGGTTGCCAGGGAGGAGTGGTGGTGCCAAACAGGAGCGTTATTGTGTTTGTTTTAAGTGCTTTGGGGTTCATGGGGAAGACATGCCCCATGGGTGAAGACAAATAAAGTCTTCTTGTGTTTTTACACGTGCCTCAGTGTGAGTCTGTGCCGGGTCGGGCGCTATATAGTGATCTAATTTACACCCTTTACTAATAAACTCAGATAAAATACCATAATTAGTTTCCTAACAGTTCTGTTTCGATGGGATTAGATAAAAATGAGATTTAAATACTGTACAGATGTTTTACTTATATTCATTTTAAACTGGTAGTTCTGTGTGCTTCAAGACTGTTATATATGTAACCTAAAAAATGTCAAATAGTATTTATCACCCTTTTGTTGGAATCTCACCTTACTGGTAATCTCCGCAACTAAATTAGGAACCTACTTTAGGACCTGCACTAGTGTGATTTAGACTACTAAAATCCTAGATATAATACCCAAGGTCATCAATGTACAACCTAACCCGAGAAAAAATATTCACAGTCTGGAGAAAAGACATCTAAAGGTGAGGTTTTACATAAATTTGTTTGTGTAAAAGCAAGAGTTCAACAACAACAACATTTATTTATATAGCACATTTTCATACAAACAGTAGCTCAAAGTGCTTTACATAACAGTTCACTAACCCGTGTAGTGCAAATCAAATTAATCAAAACATAATTAACTTATTAAACTATAATGATTTGTCCTTTTTAATGTGATAAACAAAATAGGCTAACTTAACTTGACAATTTAATGGGTTGAATCTTATACTAAAAGATCCTTTCAAACAGCTATAAATATTAAAATAATTACATTAATGATAATAAAAAAGTTCATACATATTTCAGGCTAAGTCGTGAACAAATGTCAGTATTACTTATTTCGTCTGCTTTTTAAAGAAAAATCTCCATTAATAAAGTGAAGCCTTGGCTGCTAAATGTCCAGTTATTTCAAAATTCTGTTTTTAAGAATTGATTAGTAACATATTTCAGTAGTGAGGCAAATGTGTTATCAAAGCTACGTAGGCAAGGAACGCAAAGGCCTGCTATTAATATAGTATTTAATTCTAAATGATCACCATTGGCGACATTTCAGCTATCCTTTGTGAAAATCATTATTGTAGTATGAAGGCGTAAAAAACAACTGTAAAAATAAGCTTCTCCTACAACTGAAGGCAGCTATAGATAGGGAGAACATTAGTAGAATAAATGATCAAATATGTTTTTGTTCTTTATAGTCACATTAGTCTTACAAACAGAGATAATATATATTTTTACATATAGTATAGCCTTACAGACAGACACCAGTTTTTTCCAGTTTTTATTGAGGTTGAGCAGTTGAAGTCCATTGAAAAACCTGAAATGGTACAAAGGTAAGTAGCAGACTTCCAGACTTTAGAAAATAGTTTTGGTTGCCAAAAACTGAAAAATAATATAATTTAATTTTCAGAGTTATATTTAAAATGCTTTTTTTCGGAGAGAAAGTAATGGGTTTATAACATTTAGCTTTTCTGCAGCAATGGAGGTTAATTAAGCCTTAAGAGAATTATGCAAACAATTCCTGTAGGTGTTCCAACTATTACTTACAAGCCCCCGTCTGACTAAAAGGAGTGTTGGAACAAACTGTGTTACTCCTCTCAAACATTATTTGGATAATATTACAGCTGTATATTGCTATCATAATGGTAAGAAAAAAAAAAACAATTAACAAGGAAGACAGACCTTTACAAAAGGTCTTTATTCTGATAAATTATAAAGAAAGCCAGGGTATCAGTGAGAAGTTTCATACAAAATCAAAATAGACTTGGAAAATGGGGAAAACTCTGAGAGGAACAAACCCAAAGCCGCAACAGACAACAGAAGACAAGTTTGTTAGAGTCAATAGCTATTGTGATAGGAGTACAGTGATGGATGTAAGCAAGTGTCACTTTTTACTGAGAAGAGAAGAATTCAAGTTGTAGGTTTTATAGACATAGTGTCATTAAAAAAACTATTTCTATAATTGCAAAATAAGAACAAGAGGCTTACCTGGGTAAGAAACCACCAGTCTCTCTGTAATTAAAGCATAAAACAAGCTGTTTTTATAGCTTGTGAGGTCCCTCTTGTGCAAGCTGTTGTTTCACAAACCTGTCTTCTGATTCTATTGTGGTTTTGGGTTTGCCACATCTGTTCCTGTCAGAGTTTCCCCCAGTTTTCAACATCCTTTTGATGGTGTAGGAAACTGTCTTCAGTAATACCTTGGCTTTCTTTGAAATTTTTTTAGAAGACCTACACTTTTATGAGTTAGAGTGGTTTGTCTGTCTTCTTTAGTTAATTTCCTTTATCTCACATTTATGATAGCAAAATACAAAGCAGCACTGTACACATAATGCTTCACAGTTCATAGCAACACAGCTTATTCCACAACTGTTTTTATATACACAGAGGATTTGCAAGTAATCAACAAAAGTTGGGACACCTGAAGGAATTGTCTGAATTAACTTTCAAGGCATAATTAAATTCCAAAGCTGCAGAAAATCTGTTTTAGTTAACTCATTCATTACTTGTTTCCTGAAAAAGGACTTTTTGTATAACTCTAAAAATTGCACTATTTATTTTCGTTTTTGGCAAACCTAAATGTTTCTGTTAACCTCTGGCAGTATACCACTTATCTTTGTACAGTTTCAAGTTATTAAATGGACTTTCAACAAAAGCTGGAAAAACGGGTGTGTTCTAAAACTTTTGAGACAGGCAAACAGACAGATAGATACTTTCTTTGTCCCGGGTGGAAATTAAACCTTTACAGAAGAGAGAGGGAGAGGTAGAGGGAGATGCAGACAGAGAAAAAGTATCTATCTATACTAATAAAAGGCAAAGCCCTCACTGACTGACTGACTGACTGACTGACTGACTGACTGACTGACTGACTGACTGACTGACTGACTGACTGACTCACTCACTCACTCACTCACTCATCACTAATTCTCCAACTTCCCATGTAGGTGGAAGGCTGAAATTTGGCAGGCTCATTCCTTACAGCTTACTTACAAAAGTTAGGCAGGTTTCTTTTCGAAATTCTACGCGTAACGGTCATAACTGGAACCTACTTTCGTCCATATACTGTATACGGCCATAGCCTGCAGCTTGGTCGCCGTGTGAGGCGGAGTCGCATCTCGCATCATCACGCCTCCCACGTAATTGAGTGCCTGCCCATATAAAGTAAATATTTGCTGGTGAAGGACTGTGCTTAGCATATTCATAAGTGCAGCTACTGCGGAAACCCTCACTCAGTGAAAGTGCGAGAGAAACTTTTAAGTGCCGGGTCTGAGCTAAAATTAAATAAAGCCGTGGACATCATAAGATCGCACGAGATATTTGCGAGATGTAAGTTTAATGAGAAGACGCAGGGTATAAAGCCTCGATTCTAAAGACCTGGCAAAGTCATGGAGAACATGGAAGGATGAGTTCACATTATACATAGAACTTGCAATGCCGGAGGCAGAGGAAAACACTAAGGTCAGATTATTCCGTTATCTTATTGTAGAGATAGCGGCAGAGAATTGTGTCAGGCGCTGACCGGTGATGTAAGACCTGATGAGTTAACTATGAGCTTGAGTGGTGGGCCGTCAGGGCCTGCAAGGCCTTCCCTGCTGGCCTAAAAAAATATCTGAATCACAAGCTGATGTTAATTATATTTTGTCCGTGAATACTTATTAAATAATTCCAAATAGTCTGTCCGCTTCCTTTCATTGCTTTTCTGATGGTTGTGCTGCTTCCAGGCATGTATTTTTGTATTAAAGCATTTAACCAATCACATTTCACCCATCATTTGTTGCCAGGCAGAGAGGCCTTCACAATCCGTTCTGCAGGCACTCTAACACAGAATAAATGTCAATTAAACTGTTGCTTCAACCAATCAGATTTTGAGTTGGTGTCAGTAGGGCCCTCTAGCAGGCATACGGCAACGTCACCGTATTCAGACCCATTGATTGGATAGAAGCCGATATGAGGAACTCTACAAGGCCACTGAACGCACCACAGGCGCTCAGAGCGCAAGATCCTCACTAGCACTACCACCAACTCCATGGCAGGATTCTGGACAATATTATTTGCCAGACACAGACCAGACTTCAAGACCACAAAAAACTGTTGTTTGTCACGCTCCTCGACCCCCAGAAGTTTCTGGTATACAAGAAAAATTTCCGGCATGCAGCCTTCTCCAGTTTAACACAGAGGCACGGAGCACTTTTTGATCTGTCTCGGCTAAAAACAGAACTGACTGTAATGTATGCCATGGATGATTTTGCAGGAAAATCTCCCACTGATCTCCTTGACTTCCTTCATCAGAAAAATCTAAATGAGAGCATGGGGAAGCTGTACACATTGGTATATTTGGCGGTGACCATTCCCGTGTCCACTGCTTCTGTTGAGCGGACATTTTCAGCCCTAAAGCAAATTAAAACTTGCCAGAAATACGACAGGGCAGGTTCGACTTTCAGCATTAGCTTCGATGGCGATAGAAAGGGACTTTTTGATGGAACTGAAGTGCATGGATAATCTGTACAACAGAGTAATTGAACTGTTTTTGAGGAAAGAGAGGAGGATGGATTTTGTTTACAAATAATCCGAATTTTTGGTGAGTAAAATGTTGCGATTTTCCTAAATAATATTGCAACTTTATGAGTTATTATTGATGTTTTTTTATGTGTGTCACTGCTGTAGCTGCAGTAGAAAGGAACTTGTTCACCCCTGGTTTGTCTATTCAATAAAGGCATTTATTGTGGCTACAGGAGTTATCTGTGATGCAGCGGCTCTTTATACTGTATTTCTGCATATTAAGATGGGTTTTTATAACCATAAATTAGTTTTTGGGGGCGGGCTGATTCAGACTGAGCACTACTGAAGGCCTAGGTGTGAAATGCACGGTCCGCCACTGGACCAGATGATACGCAAATTTGATGAACATTACAACCCGAAAATAAACAAAACTGTAGAGAGGTTCAGATTATACTTCTCCCAGCGCGTCTCTCTAAATCCTCCGTGCGGGAACATTATCATAAGGTTTAACAATCTTATTGTTACACCTTCTACGTGCATCCAACTGTCTATATTACAAAGTGTTCCTTGCTTTACTGCTGGCTGCTTCTTTCCATTCACCTTCCTAGCTCTTTATTTAAACAGTTTTCCTTCTCCCTTTTCCGCTCCTTCACTGTCTTCTCCCTTTTCGTTCAAAATACACGCCTCCTTGCCTTTTTACAGTCAGCTCCCCTTACATCACACCATGGTACGTTTAGCACAAATGAATACCAGGAATGCCTGTTAAACATGAGTAGCAATTTGCATAGTGAACACTTCGATGAATGAATCCTGTTATCTTTACAATGGTTGACAAACACGGAAAAACTTCAAAACAACACATCCTCCAAATATGAACCTGATTGAAAGAAATAATGATAATCAAATCCTTGATGACAGCAACACTCATAACAGTGACAAAACAATTACATTGACAATCAGGTTATGTTATTTTTAAAATGTTTCCATTCTGTTTCATAACTTCTTGAACACACTACTTTTCCGCTGTGAAGCATGGGTATTTTGCTAGTAGATAATATATAAATAATATAAGAAGCAACAAACCCCAGCTTCTAGCTTGGATGCTGGAGAGCTGTTGTTGTCAATAACTGGCAGTATGATGGTCAGAACTGTCCAGATGTACATGTGAACACATTAACATTTTAATACAGCAGGTCCAATCTGTTGCATCCATAAAAAGAACTTGCCATGAGAAGTTTGTTAATAATGACTCACTCTTAAGAGTCTTCATTTCAGAGTTAATCACTTCAGTCAGTGATTAGAGTAAATATAACTACTACATCAAATTCTACCAAATGCAGTGGAACTATATAAAAAAAATAAATAAATTATATATATATCAACCTCCTCCAAGGCAATAATGTGGACAAATTCAGTCAGCATTTCAAAGTCTTGGACACACATATCAGCTTTAATTGTAATGTGCTTGCATCATATATTTCTCATTCACATAAGTCTCCTGAACCCCTCCTACTTTTTTCACTCTGTCTCATCATATTGGATGAAACCCGTCCTGCCTTAAATAGCATCTGAAATAGGAAGTTTAAGTCATCTGTATCAATAACACAAATGCCACAGTAAATTAACTCACTGTAGTTTGGCTTGAAATGCAACAGTCCTTTTAACTTAAAAAAGGATAAAACATTTCTTATGTGGTGGATGGGCAGGTTTGAAACCTTCTCCACCTTACTTTATCCTCGCTCTGGACTGTCACCCTTTCCATCCTTGGACTAGCTGCTCCTATGATAAGGTGGGGGATAGCTCGTTTGACGGTAGTTACTGTAGTGCTACCAGTCATTTTTCTCAGAGTTTCTTATATACTCAAATGATAGTAGACGTAAGGTAACCTTAGATCTATTATGCTCATCCTGTGACATCCTTCAAGTTCATAGCTTGTCTAAAAAGGCAGTTGAGTGGGACAGAAGCTCAATTCAATTTAAAAATTCATTAAAAAAACTACAATTATCAGACAGCAAGCCAAATCTTAACATTATTAAATAATAATAAAAAAAGCTTATTAAAAATAGTAGAGAGACAACTTCTGCATGATGCGGCACCCAGAATAAATACCTTATATATACATATACACACACACACAAAAATTGATAACGCTAATATTTCAATCCTACACCACAAAAATTTATTATTGAAATTCCTGTTTTGATTGTGCATTGCACTATCCATTTCACTTTTTTGAACATCAATGGATACCTATGCAATTGATCTACTGTATACAGACCGATTTGTTTAATTTTATAGTGTCTTGCCTACCTTTTTCAGCCTGCTCTATGATCTGCCTTACAGCCTTCTTTAAGCTGTTAGCTCTAAGCATAAGCTGCTCTCTTGGTTTAAAGAATTTATGTGGGGATGCCTTTTCTGTGAGGTTTTCTTCCATCTTTTCCTTCAGTTCAGTAAGTGATTCTTCACTGAGTTCTCCTTCATCCTCAAGCTCAGCCTCCTCATCTAGTTCCTCCTCCTCCTCTCCTTCCTCTTCCACAATTGGTGGAGTGCTATGTGGAGGGCATGTTGAGGACTGGGCTTCTGTATTTAGGGCCTGAAGTAAGGAATCTAGCTTCTCATTAAGCACAGTGCACTGAAAAACAACATATTTGAAACTGAGTATATTATTGTGAATACCAGAAACAGCCTCTTTGATTGCAGTTAAACACCAGATGCAATGCATATTCATACAAGTTAAGTGAAAGTAAGTAACTTGTTCTAGGTCACCCACAACATTTTGGTATCAACCCCACTAGACTGCATTGCTCAGAAATTTAAATATGTCACCCAACTACAATTATAGTAAGTTCTAAAGCAGCCTTACACAATACTGACTTCTAAAAAATCTTAATATGAAATCATATCTAGTACTGCATCTGAAATTTTGACATGATATAGCTAAGATTTTTACAGAATTTCCTGTAACTAACATTGCATTTATTGTCCAACTCAAAATTTTACCTTAATAGACATGGCTTCTGCTTCTTCTGTGTTGTCCCCTGTTTTCTCGTATGATTTTCCAACTTTAGCAACAAAATCTTTAACAGTTTCACACAAAACTCTGTGCAACAAAAAATGTTGATCAGGTATTGTATTTTTTCTACTACACAATAACCTAAACACTCATCTAAACCATCAACCTTATGCAACATTTCACTCATACTCTGAAAGATGTGCATTTTGTTTTCACCTTTTTTACGCTGCAGTTATTATTATAAAGAGTTATGACATATATATAAATCTGAAAATGAACATGTTTTCAAGAAAATGAAAAAACAAGAATATCTGAAAAATGAATCAACTATAATGATCATGTGCAGCTAATTTTACATAACTAGTAGGACTTGAACTTAGGATGATGGTATTTTGTAGAAGCAACACTATTTACTATGCCAGAGTGACGACCTAACGTTGTTAATTAAAATGCTGAAATCAAGATAAATCATGTGAAAAACATTGTTCCACTATAACCAACAGTATTTAAGTGGCACAACGTACATTAGACATAAATAAATACAAATAAATCTTTCAGTACCCTGGCTGCATAAGTAACCTACAAGAAAAAGCTGAATTCAAAGAATTTAACTCATCAATAAATGAAAACAATCGGCTCAACTATAGAATGGCTTTAAGATCAATGTCCTGGAATTGGCAAATCAAAGCCTAGTTGTCAATCATATTCAAAATATAAGGAATAAACAAGACTTGGTTCATAAGACAATTTGACTGAGCTTGAACTCTTGTTCAGAGAATATTCTTGTTAAAAAATTTTTTATCACTACCAGTTTGTTCCTCACAAGTTCAAATAATTATATTTATAGACAAAATATAATTCAAGAGATAATAATAAGTGAGAAAGAGAAACATGCACCATCTTCATTATAGTTAATATCTTAACACCCAAATATCAGTTAGGTAGACTCACTTTGCGGATGATATGACAACAGAGTGCTGGTCAGAGTTAAGGATTTTTGTCAAGTGAGCAGCTACAGAATCTTCATAAGCAGAGATCTGGAACTTCAAAAAAGCAGAATAATCTTGTATGAAAAACATAGCCATTAATTTCAATGGATAGAATCTGAACAAATTGTTGCTACATATTTAGCTAACACCTTTATCCAGAGCAACTTATAATAACTGTAAAAGTTAAAATTGTTTGTGTTTAGAGCACAGGCAATTTAAGCATAACCACTAGACAATTGCAGAAAGGCATTTCTTAAGTATATTAAAAAAAGACAACAAAAACTGTTATGACTATAACATGGAAGAAAATGTGTGCAAAAAATGAAATTGTATTCATTGCAACACAGGTAAAAGTGAGTGCATTATTGTGTATTAGTTAAGGTAAGTTTGGCCAAGAAAGCAAATAGAATTCCAGTGTGGTTATATGTTGTGGAAATTATTTTGTAAAATTATTACAGTATACACTTACTTGGCATTCTTCTTCAGATTCTCCTTCAGGAGTTACATTAAAACTTTGCTTTGGTGGTATTTTTATTTCATATGTCATTATACTCCATCTATAAAGCCAAGAAATACAGTTGACTAAGAAAGCGCATGTAACCCTTGGTTGGCTTTCACTGCTTGACTCTAAATACTAATCCAAACATTTAAACAAAAAATGCTGAAAATTTAACAGTAAACTCAACTAAATTCAAAAATGAAGCCAGTTCACAGTTTAGTCTTGTACAAGAAGACTATCATTGAATATCAACCTGCCTCAACACTCAGTTATATCAAGACAATTTATAGCTGCTATGACAAGTAACACCATGTTTAAATAAAATATAAGGGTGTCCATTTGGAAGGACGCACTACTCATAAACACAAGCACAACACATGTATATGCTTTAGAAAATCAAAATCTATAGTTTTTTTGTTTAACTATAAGTTTAATTTTCTTGAAAAAGCTGCAATTTTGACAAATTTATTAATTGGTAAGTTTACAGTATTTCATTACATAGCAGCAAAGTTTTGCATAGGGGTATAGTAACATATTTTACAAGACTGAAATTAAGTGTTGCTGCAGAATTTCTAAATGCACTGCCAGTTCTGACAAAGCTAATATAAAACCATTGATCATTCTTTACTCTGTAATGGCACAAAATAAACACTTAAGAATTATGCCTAGTACTGGAGTGAACTTGTGACTTGTAAGTAATTTTTAGAGGACTCATACATCAAAGATTATTTGAATTTAAGCTAAAATATGGATCAAGAAAAGCCACCATACCTATCTAGCATTTTTGTACTGGCTCGCTCCAACTTTTCCAGAATTTGTGGAAGTTGTGTGTCATCATCACATGATGCTCCCCAACCAAGAACACGAGCAAGATCATTTCCTGTACCCAGAGGAAGCACACCAAGTTGACACTGAAACAGAAATAATTTGATTGTCACCACTAGTAAGTGCTATAGCAAATAATTTCAGTGATCAAAGAATAAATTACAATGGATCCAACAAGGTTTCCAAATGACAATTAAAGAATATTTGTTTGTAATATAAAAAAATATATAAAGGAAGAAAGAAAAAAATTTCCACACTTACAGATAATGGTAAACATGCATTTAACTGTAACATTTACACTATAATTGAGGTTTTTACTCAGCATCTGATTAAAAAGTATTTAATGACCAAATTCTCTTTAATTTTTTCATCTGTCCCTTCTTTTTACATTGTATATTTGCCAAAATAGAAGAGCAGTAGACTCTGAATTTTTGCTGGTAAATTAAACAGGCTTGCAATCATTTTTGTTAATTTGAAGCAACTGGCAAATATTTTTGGTTGGGAAAAATGTTTAATTTCAGCATATACTATTTGCAGTTCTACTGCATTTGGTAGAATTTGATGTAGTAGTTATATTATATTTACTCTAACCCTATAGTATTTCAAGTCTAGCTATTAAAAGAAAATGTGTACCTATCTTTTCAGAAATGAGTTTGAAAAATCTTTACCGGTTACTAGTTCACTACCAAATTTCTCCCCACATTTAAAACCAAAGGTAAAACTAAGAAATAAATGTAGTCATGGCCGTTAAATTGCCTATGATTATTAAATTGTATGGGTATGCTATAAAAACTTGTGCTGTTGATTAGGAAATATGATCAGCTTTACAATTAAACAAATGGCAGATTTCATATTAATTAATTAATACTTCCCAGGCAATATTTACATTACTGTTTATTAATGGCATAGAAAAATTCTAGCTGCTTAAACATTCATCTGTTCTGCAGGTATGTGACTAGTAACAAAATATTAGGCAGCTAAAATAATGGGAGCACATTTAATAAGACAACAAAGCTATATTTTGCACGAAAAGAAAGAAATGGCTCAGTCACAACCTTTATCACCACCAGAGAGGGGAGGGAAAAAATTCAGCACAAAAAAAAAACACACATGTGTCAGCACCTCTCTGTTTAAACAATTCATGTATTTATTTCTGAAGAGATGGTTCATAAATAAATTCCTATACTTACTGTACGTGTTATTGGTCAGAATAGTCAATCTAGAGACAAAATATGGCAGACAAGTAGACCTTTTTGCATAAGGTACTCTTCACCAAATAATAAAAAAGCAATGCTCATTTTAATAGTTTAATGATACAATCTTGATTACCAAATCCACTGAGAACAAAACTTCTTTATAACAAACTTATCATAAAATGCACTACATTATAATTAATTTATTTGTCTGCTAGAGTGCTGTGATGGTCATTTTGCAATCTCTCTACATGGAACAGTCATTGTATGACACTGACATTTTGCATACTGTAGAAGGCAAAGTTATTATATACAGTGGCATGCAAATGTTTGGGCACCCTTGCTTAAATTGTCTGTTACTGTGAATAGTTAAGTGAGCAGAAGATGAACTGATCAACAAAGACATAATGTTATAGATGACACATTTCTTTAATATTTTAAGCAAGATTACATTTTTATTTCCAACATTCAAAACATTCATTATCAGTATGTCACAAAAACGTAAAACAATATCTTCAGAATTTAAAATGGAGATTGTCAAGAGAGTACAAGTTGGAGAAAACAAATCCCATGTAGACTACATTCACTTCCAATATCAAAGTTTCTTATAATGACCTCAAGTTCTGGAACACATATTCTTAATACTAAATACTAATGCAATACCTTGGATAATTAAGCAATTTTAGCAAGAAAGGCAGGGCCTGCATAAATTTATCTAAAAATACAGATTAATGCCACAGTATTAAATATTTAAAATCAGCACCGAGCAAAAAATACTGAGTGGAACCAACAGGATAAGCACACGTAACTATTATAAACAGTAGTAGTTAAAATGAGCAGCTCAATAAATATAAAACCAAGAAAAACACTCTATAAAGATAAAGGCACCATAAAGATTGAATACATATGTACTGTTACCTGTTACAGAAATATATACTGAACATGTTAATAAAATACACTAAATTTTATTACAAAACAGCTAAAGAAAATCAGAAGTGCAATTAAAATATACAGTATCACTATTAACTAAATATAAAGAATTTTAGTAGATCTCATTTTATCCATAAACATTAGGCATGCATACCAAATGTTTATTGCTTTCATAATGAATGTGTTATGTTTGCAATATAAAAGCATTGTTAGCATGCATTTGTATGTTATTTTATGCACCTATAGATTTGTGGTGAATTGACTGCCAATATCTTCATTAAATTATTACCATACTATATAGTACAAATAAACACACTTGTTGCTAGTTCTGCTGGTTTCAAAACATCAGCAACACTACAGTAGACAAAGATTACTAAACAAACCAACAGCAATAAACCTCAATAAACCACAACAGCAACACTTTAAAAACATAAATAATAGATACAAACATACAACATTTACAAGTAACACAGTAAAAGTTGGTCTATAGAAATATAATGCTAGCCCACAGTAATTGAATTGATCCTTGCAGCATCTTGCCTCACGACTGCATTGACACTGCAACATCACTACAGTTTTATTTATATATATATTTTTTCAAGGTCTTTAAGGAGGTTTATGTTTTTCCCCTCAATATCATAATCAATTTTTCCTGCTCTGTACTCCTTGCAGCACACAGGCTCTGATCATTCTCTGTTTATTACATACACACACACACACACACACACACACACACACACACACACACACACACACACACGTGTTACAGAATAACACACATCATACATAGCCACAAAGTGGATAAATCATAAATTGCATCAGAGGTGATGGACTGCTGCCTGCCATACATACATAAAGTAACATAATGGCATGTTTTAATAATTTCATGTTTTACAGAAACACACTTGGTCTTGTTGGTATTAATTGCAACTCAAAATGTGTACACATGAAGCAAGGACATGTGTAATAGAAACATATCTATTATAAATTCCTAAATTAATAGTCCAGGCAGAAGTGATTACAATAAAAAAAAAACAACAGACTCCCAGTAAATCAGATTTTCAATTGGCTATGGATTTCTTAGTAAACTATCAGCAATAAGCACAAAGCACAAGCTAGCCCATAGCTGAGCACTTGGATACGTGAATCCATACTGAGGCAATTTAGAATGAAAATGAAGAATAGTGGGTCATCCATTAATCTATTTTTAAATTCACAAAAGAAATACCCACTTAACAGTTTTATATTGATATTGTTACTGATCAATTTGTTTTCACTTCCTCAACGTGTTAATTTAATTTAGAGGTGGTAAGAAACCCATGTTTACTGGAAGGTCAGGTCACAGCTTTTTCTTGTCTTAAAGCAGACAAAGGAATTGGACTGCATGAGTTTGTTTAGATCTTTTTAGGCTCTTCAGTTATCCCAGTGTTCAGTGAGTGGCTGGAAATTACTTTCTGGCAAACGAAATTATTAAAAAGGTCATTTATTTCTAAAACAGATTTTGTTTGTTTCCTTACCAAGATTACACAAAGTAGACTACTTTCCTTCTCCTGTTGATTACATGCCTGAGCTTCAGCTAAACGCGTAGCCTGTGTAAATAACTGGAATGTGTTGTGAACTTGTGATTTATGTTAGATCCTTCAATAAAAGAAGAAAGGGTATGAAGGGCAAGAGAGACAAAACATGCTCAGGACAAAACTAGATTTGTTCACCAAATGCTAACACTATTACCAAATTAAAACAACAAAACATGCTTGTATTCAGGGACAAACCAATAGTCAGTTCCAAATATCAACAATTCTGAAAATAAATTGCCCAAATAACTTGTTTTCTCATTCTGAAAGAGAACTTTCCTTTATTTGAAACACATTAAATATTTTCAAACCATTGTGGCTAGCCCTTAAGATGGTCACTATGACACAATCAACCTAATGAAATATGGCAAAATAGAAATCCAATCACAAACAGCAACACTTGATGACATCCCCACCATGTAACACAATGATAACATCTAAATAAAATAAAAACAAAATGAAAAAGAAAGATTGTCTCTATCCTAAATAGACAGGATATTTTATTTTATATCAAAATATGAAAACAAAACTGCACAGTTAATTATTTAGACAATCACCTATGGTACACCTCTGTTTCTGTATTAGTGATGTTACAATACCAGAATTTTTGTATTTGACACAAATACTAGTAAACTTTTATTATAATACCATGGCAAAAACAGAAATCCCATTTGATGGCTTTTTATTAAGGTACCTCCATTTACTGAAATGAACAATATAGTGCTTTTTTCTGTAATACAATATAAAATATACAAATACTAACAGTAACAACAGCTTTAAATTACTGGTATATGTATCAAGTTGTTACACAACTATCATTTAAAGCAGGAATCTCTAAAGTACGCGGATATGGTTTTATCCGGGTCATGGAAGAATTGTGCGGAAATGCGCCAATTGGACTAATTTTCCAATGAGGATCTGCAAAAAAAAAATGGGGTGTTGATAGATTTCAAATGCATTAGTTAAAATTGTGTTCAAAATATATATTCCATATTATGTTAATATTAATAAATATTAATATTATTCACAACTTTATTTAATAGTGAATCGTAATTGTATACTTCGCGGTAATTCCTTGTATTTGTTCGGCCTCGAACGACAGTGTCAATTCGCGGCATTGTAGGTAGCTCTGTTGCTGTGACTAATCTTTAAATTGAATCTGGAAGTTTGTTACTAGTTGTTACAGTTAATTGTCCATAAGAATACTTGCAGTGGTGCAGTGTAATACACAATTTGTAATTGCATAAATTTATATTTAAAGGTGTGTATTCACTTATTCACATATTTGCTTATACGGAGTTCTCGTGATTTTAATAATTTCATAATTATTTCTAAATTTATTTTCTTTTATAGTTTTAACATGGATAGGTAAAAGAAAAGTTGATCATGAATGACGTGTGTTTAATGAAGAATGGGGCATAAAATACTTCATATAATCGATGTCAAAGGATAAATTTGTAAAGACACTGTTGCTGTGTTGAAAGAATACAATATATGCCGCAACTATGAAACAAAGCATGCTTCAACGTTTTCGCAATTTAAAGAAAAGGAGCATTCAAATAAATTTGAACCATTATGTCATTGTCTGTGTTCGCAGGAAGACTTATTTACAAAAGCAAACTCAGAAAATGAAGCCTTAACCTTGGTAAGCTACAAGGTTGCTTATGTTTTGGCTAAAAGAGGAAAACCATTCATTGATGGCAATATCATCAATGCATGATGGAAGCAGTGGCTGAGTTATGCCCAGAAAATCTGTTTGAAATGATAAGTCTTGTGCCAAATACTATTACTCATCGGGAAGAAAATAAGGGAAATAGCATTATGCAGCAAGTTGTAGGCAAAGCACAATGTTTTAGTCGGTATTCTCTCACGCTGGATGAATCAACAGATGTTTGTAATACCTTGCAACTTGTAATTTTTTCGTGGCATTGACGATGAACTTAATGTCACACAGGAATTACCATCACTTCACAGCATGCATGGCACTACAATATGAGAGGATATCTTCAAAGAAATTCAAAAAACACTAACAGAATATAATTTGGACTGGAATCGTCTGCAGTGCATGACAGTTGATGGAGGAAAAAACATGTCTTGTATAAAGATGGGTTAGGTTGAACAAATCACAAAAGCTTGTGAGGATGCAGGAATATCAAAACCAGTGTTTCTTCACTGTGTTATCCACCAACAATCACTTTGTGGAAAATACGTTTATATGTGCTGTGTCTTGAAATCTGTTATTTCTATGGTGAATTTCATTCGCTCTCATGCACTTAATCATCACCAGCTTGTCTTTTTTCGAGGAATGTGATTTAGAGTATGCTGACCTGATATATACTGCAGTTCGATGGCTTAGCTATGAAAAAGTCCTTTCACACTTCTTTCATCTCAGGAATGAAATTAATATATTTCTTACAGAGAAAAAACATTATGAACCACTTTTATCAGATACTGAGTGGCTTTGGAAATTGCCATTTTTTGCAGATCTGGTGAACCACATGAACAATTTGAATTTAAAGTTGCAGGGTGAAAATAACTTAATTTCTGATTTATTAACTCATATCAAGACATTCAGAGCAAAGTTGATACTTCTGGAAGGCCAGGTGAATGATTGTAACTTTGCTCATACTGTATATACCATACTGTGCAGAATTGCATAAAAAGGGTGAGGCAGAATTTCCTTTCTTGTTCACAAATTTAGTTATTTCAGATCCATCCATCCATTATCCAATCCGCTATATCCTAATTACAGGGTCACGGGGGACTGCTGGAACCAATCCCAGCCAACACAGGGCGCAAGGCAGGAAACAAACCCCAGGCAGGGCGCCAGCCCACCGCAGGGCACAAACACACCAAGCACACACTAGGGACAATTTAAGATCGCCAATGCACCTAACCTGCATGTCTTTGGATTGTGGGAAGAAACCGGAGTACCGGGAGGAAACCCACGCAGACACGGGGAGAACATGTGGGAGGAAACCGGAGTACCCGGAGGAAACCCACGCAGACACGGGGAGAACATGCAAACTCCACGCAGGGAGGACCCGGGAAGCGAACCCGGGTCTCTTAACTGCAGCGCAGCAGCGCTACCCACTGCACCACTGTGCCGCCAGTTGCTGATGTCCCAAGTCAAATTCAAACGGAAATTATTTAACTTCAGGCAAATGAACATATTAAAGACGAATACAAGGAAGGAAACTTGACTGATTTTTATACATTTTTGAACTCAAAACAGTTTCCATATGTGAAGAAATTTGCTTGTAAATTTATCTCCATTTTTGGGACAACATATCTTTGCGAACAAATTTTTTCCAGAATGAAATATATCAAGTCAAAATATAGTACAGGGCAAATTTATCTGATCAACACTTGTTGCTACTTGTAATTAGCGTTTCAAAATTTGAACCTTTAATTTAATAAGATTTTAAAAACACAAAAAGAGTTCTATCATTCACATTAATGGTTTTATTATAATTTGTGATAAAAATATGAGAATTTGCTGGTAGTGTTCATCGTCATTAATATGTAAAATTTAATCTCACATACTCTGTAATTAGTTTAAAAATTTTTCTGCTTTCAATAAAACTCATATATCTAGAGTAATTTATCTTTTTTTTTTACTACGGCTCGCTGAAAAGTGCTGAAGTACCCAATACGGCCCACAAGGCGAAAAGTTTGGAGACCCCTGATTTAAAGAAACAACTATTGGCATTCGTAAATATCTAAAAACTGTGCAGGGCTTGAATTTTAATTGTGACAGAGATGACAATCTCTCCAGTGTAACAACAAATGGGTAGTTTATGATCTTGGGGGTATTTCAGCATAGGGTTAAAAAAAAAAATGGCATCATCATAAACTACTTATTTACCTTAGCATGTGCACATTCTATATTTATTCTAATATTTTCCATCCAGTAACTCAAAAATACTGCTTAAAATCAATAGTAAATATAAAAAGTTAAAAAATCATATGTACTGTTGAAATAGTAAATTCCAAAATAATTCAATATATTTACATTTAAGCAAACTCTTTAAAGCCACTTTTGAAGTCTGTTTACAAGGTGAGCTATTTTTATATGTAATTTTTACTCACTTTTAACTCATCTGTTATTGTGCCTTCTGAAATAATTTGTCTACTTGTACTCATGCAGGATCATAGTATCTAGCTTTCTCGGTACTACCAATACTGTAATAAATCAGGTAGTTACATTTTAAAAAACTTGGCACCAAACTAGTACCAAAGTATTTTTTTTTGGTGATATCTGTATTATCTAATTTATACCCACTATGTAAACTATATAAATATATTTTTCATATTGTTATTATTTATGAATATTATCAATACATTATTTAAAGTGTAACTTAACTCCTTCTTTGTGCCACACTGTACTTTCTGCTAAAATTTCAAAATTAATTACAAATAAAAAACACAGTCAACATATAGAAATCATAATTTCCTATATACAGTATGAACATCTGACACTACAGTAGAGTCTCGCTTATCCGACATAAACGGGCCGGCAGAACATCGGATAAGCGAAAATGTTGGATAATGGGAGGTGTTAAGAAAAAGCCTATTAAACATCAAACTATGTTATAATTTTACACATTACAAACCTTGGTTCACCAACGTCTCTGGACACGTACAAATCGGGTTATGACCAAAAAGTTTGCCAAACTTTTGCATATGTTCCTGAACACACACTAGGTATACGAACGAGCCAGTTTCCTATTTGGTTTGTGCTCGCCGATGATTTCCGCACGTGTTCAGTCTCTCCATGTGCATTCCCTGTGCAGCAAGAGACACAGGCAGACACATGCGGACGTGAGAAAGAGACACAAGCACGCACACACACACACGTGCGAAAGAGAGACACACGTGTACACACACGCGCACGAGAGAAACAAAGACACACGCGTACACACACGCGCAAGAGAGATACACACAGGCGCGCACACACACGCGTGAGAGAGAGAGACACACACTGGCGCGTGTGCGAGAGAGGGGACGTCGGATAATACAGAATGTTGGATAAGCGAGACTCTACTGTATTTTAAAAAGGGCTCTCCTTTATTTTGTACTATACTAAAATGTAATGACATTAATTTATTAAGCAATATAGTACTTCTAGTTATGCCTTTCTTTCTAAAGTTTAACAGAAACTGCTGAAAAATATAAATTTTCTATGAAATTTAAAATCTGTCACCGTGTTTGCAGCACAGGAACAGTTTCAGCATGTATTTTAATACAATTACCTAACAATCTTTTAGATTCTGCCTGAGAATTTTGTTGGCCATTGTTCTTGTAATACCTTCGTATGTACAGAAAACTATGGTACTTTCTCATTTCTGTCAGCAGGTACAGTGTTATTCAAGGGGCAGAGCTAGAGCCATCTCCATTTTCTCTATAAATTTTGCCATTAGGGGGCATACGAAACAATATTTCAAATGTATTGTGAACCCAATAGCAGTAAGAAAAAGCATAATGCTATATAGGGCATGAGTGGTAACCATAACTGAAATAAAATTGAGACATTGAACTGCATTAACTGGTGGGAGAGATAAACCCAATAGAGAATTTGCTGTTTTTATACTTAAGATAAGCAGGAAAACTGTAACAAAACATTTTAAAAACCATGCTTATTTTGAAATTGCAGAGTGGTAAATGCAATAAAGCAATAGGTATAGTATAACAGAAGTATACATAATAAGCCATTCTAGGGTAAGTCTAAAGGAAAAACAACCCAACACTCTATTTTTAACAAACAGCACTGTGGGTGTTTTTTTATTTAAAAAAATCATCACATCTTTGTATCCATACATAACTTTTCTATTCAGCATTTAAACTGAAAATGAACAATGAATGCTGTATTTTCTCAGTTTTAATAATCATGAAAAGGAACTTAATTTGTATTTGGATGACATTTCATAATAAACATCTTTTATCTGATCTAAACATTTAAAATGTTTTCTTCTGATAAAACTTCATCACTAATACCAATGAAGACTGTGGACATCTACTATACAGGGAAACAAAAAAAAAATATTTTATATCTTTGACACATGTTTAATTATTTCTTAAGCATGTATCATTCATATTTCTTCAGGCTTTCTCAGAAGTTTAACAAGTGTAGCCAAGCAAAGTTTGTTATGTCTTGTATACCTCCAAATACACCCTTATGTTACATGGCTAGTTAAGATATGCAATCAAATAAGGGATATTTTATATGTTTGTAGCCCAATATCTTATATAGTAAAATTGATAAAAAGGTTAAAAGAAACCTTGTGGAAAGCTATTAAATGTTTATAAAGCATGAAAAAACATTAAAGTTAGTTTATTACCAAATGTAGGATGCAAAATGTATATTTTTAGATAGGCCAGGAAAGAAGAGTAAGTTGGAACATGGGTGAAAATAAAAAAAAATATTTAGGAGGACTCCAAACTAATTTAACTAACCTGTTTGTGAAGATTTAACTTGTCAATTTCAGACAAAACCCATCCAACACTGCCATCTCCACCACATACAAGGATGCGAAAATTATCAAACTTATGGAATAAGCGTAAACTGTAAAAGAAGGCACAAACGTTTTCCTTAGTGTATAATGAACAGGTTTTATTTATATAGATTGATTCCATCATGTTTACCCATAAAATAGAGTAACCCAATAATATTTAATAAAGAAGTACACTAGCAATAGGTTAAATAAGTAAATAAATACCATTCACTTCAAAGACGTAAGTTTTAAAAGTATTAAAATTAATTCTAATTTAATTTGTAAAGAGGCTTCTGAACATGTACTATAAAAATTTTACCTTTCTGTTGGGAAACAATATATGAAAAACTATTATGTACTATAAACATTTTACCTTTCTGTTGGGAAACAATATATGAAAAACTATTATGTCCAATTTTACATCTGAAAACTGCGTGAAAAGGTGGGTTTTCAAAACCATAATGTGTTCAAGATTTAGAGTATTTGTTTACAGCTAGCTACTCAAATTTCTTAAGAGTAATACACAGCAGATGTTAAAAGCAGTAACAAAACAAAAGCATAGAATTTCCCAAATGAATGCAATTCAAGCTACTTAAGTAAATTCAGGTTCTTAGTGTGCACAAAAAATATTCATACCCTAAATGAGGTCCCCCGTTGACTAAATCAAAAACCTGAGCTGGGTTGAGTAATTGTTTAAATCTGCGAAGGAATTTAACACCTTGGTTGTCGCCACTTTTGGAATTCACAAAGACTAGTAGTGGACTGGCACAAGATGGAGGACAAGTAGCCTTCCAAAATCCTGCAGCATCCCCCCAAAAAAAAATAAAATAAGGGAACATTAAAATTAATTATGCATGAATGACAAAGACAAAACTTCTACTCTGCTACATAAAGCTGAGATTTTAAAGGCTGAAAGCAACAAATAACCTTCTTACTTGTTAAATCTGTGATGACAAAGTAAACTACAATTATATTAATTTTTTTATAAACATTATTAAATTAAGGTAAAGGTAAAAACAGTTTATGTTTTTAAGAAAGCAAAGTTTATGCTATTGCACTACTAATTGTTTGATACTACTATCTAGCCCAAAACTGTGATGAACGCTCCATTGGTTGTAATCCTTATGAAACTTTTCATAGAACATTTCTTATAGTATGTGTTCTATGTATATACGTCTTTATGTAAATCAGATCAAGCTTGACTGATAAATCATCTGTAAACACACAACCTAGAGCATGTAGCAATTTAGCCTCTGCCATTTTAGAAAATCATAGAAAAAAATTACTCAAAACTTTAAAATACTCAACCATGTATCTGGTCTCAGAGTCCAAAGCTAATTAGGCTATCTGGAACATAATTTTTAAATCTCAAATAAGCATCAATAAGTTTATTTATAAATAATAATTAATACAGCCACAATACAACCACAATTACAAAGTGTGCAATTTAGTACAAAAGATAATGCATCTACAAAGGTCTACAAAGGTATGATAAACAGAAAAATGTATTAAAGAAGAAATAAGTATAATGTGTTAATAAAAAAAATATTTTCTTACTCTTTGTAAATATAATCATAAAAAGGGCATACAAATAATGCATTATTACATTAAAGTTATGTACAAGCAGCTCATATAAATGAAACAACTCATTATTTTGACAGTTCTTTTCTTTAAATTTTACAGAAATAAGACATGAACTAGTAAAGAAGCTTTTTTCAATTTTATTAAAGCAGTACAAAAAAGCTTTAAAAGAAAAAACATAGTGGTTGGATATATTTAACTGGCTAATGTAGATGGAATATTAAACACTATATCTGTGGCTGTAGTTTCCATGGAAACATCAAAGAATTTGCAAGCTGTGGTAATGTGATAGCTAATAAACATATACTGTGTATGTGTGTGTGTATATATGTATATTTTTTATAATAAGCCTTTTTTTAAAACAGATGGCTTGGTGCTGTGTGAAGCATGGCTGCAACAAAGTCCTTAAGATACATAACTAGGAACACACCTAAAAATGCAAAAATATCACTATAACAGTGATGTTAGATATTTTATTGTTGAATTCAGTTACATTGCTTTTTTCATTTATATAAAAATTCATTTTCATTTAAATAATAGCATTGTATTAGTTTTACTTTACAGTAAATTTTGTATACAGACTACTAATGACAAAATTTGTACAGGGTTACTTTGTAACAGCAAGTACTCCTGGAACAATAGGCTAAACAGTAAATTGTAGTAAATATTTTCCATTAAACAATAGAAATATAAAAAATAAGGAACAATGCCTGTTATTCCTAAATTAGTCAATACTTATATGTGAATGTTATAAACTGAACACTAAACAAAATATGCAATGTTTTACAAATAATCTAACAGGTATGATCTGAGAGCATTTGAGAAATACATAGTGTCTTGAAGACAATAGGATATGGAGTTAACAACTAAAGACGTTGCCCTGGAAAATTTTTCATTCCATTCTCGTGATAGCATAGTTGAAGTAAATACTGTCCAGTACCAGAAATTTAATGTTGTCATCTGTTATTCTAGATTTTACCATTAGTTATTTATCACATGTTTAAGAAAATTTCTGGATGCCACAACAAAAGCCATCTGCTGTGCTGTTTAGTACGCATAAAGACTAGCAACACGGAGACAACACATATGTCAGAATAAAGAAGGCTTCCGTTTAATAGGGCTTGACCAAAACTGATGTATAACAAAAGGTTTGTAGAAAGAAAAAAAATCAAAAGGACAAAAAAATCCCCAGGTCTGACTGTAAAAATTGCACTGTCCCAAAACCATGTGCATCTAAGTAGAGTATAAGCTATAATAGTATTCTAAAATTCCTGAAAATGTAGGTCATTGATACTGTCTGTGAATACAAATATTGTTTCCAAAACATTTTAGGATGAGCACTTTGATTCTTTTATTCTAAAATTATATGGGAGAGCATGGGGGATTCATAAGGTCGCTAGAAAAGGGTGCCCCGGACCACGTGTCTGCCTGAGGGGTTGCCAACCAGGATCCTGAGCTGTTTTGACATGTTGTGGGTGAGGAAACACACTGTACCAGTGCATGCTCCCCAACCTGACCTGACCTGACCAGCAATATCTGGCTTCTAATTCAGCAAATGGATGGAAAGAAAAACTGCAGAATGGAATGTTCACTATTTGAGAGGCAAATTGTCACTATATTTTTTGTTGGTGTACAGCATGTTAACAATGCTTTTTCTACTGACAAGTACAGACAGTTTCACAGCATATGCAAAAAAAGTGAAGATAATTTACAGACAATGGGTAAGCTTAAACAAACTGGAGGACAGTATCAGGATACCAAAATCCTGTAGTACAAAAAGAATACTGGACTGAGGGGACTGGGCGGTCTCTTGGTCTGGAATCCCTGCAGATTTTATTTTTTTTCTCCAGCCGTCTGGAGTTTTTTTTTGTTTTTTCTGTCCACCCTGGCCATCGGACCTTACTTATTCTATGTTAATTAATGTTGACTTATTTTTATTTTTTATTGTGTCTTCTATTTTTCTATTCTTCATTTTGTAAAGCACTTTGAGCTACATTTTTTTGTATGAAAATGTGCTTTATAAATAAATGTTGTTGTTGTTGTTTAGATCTTATACCAGAGAGAGAGGAGAAAGAGGAGCATGCACTGATACAGCACATTGCCCACCCACCACATGACAAACCAACTCAGGATCTCAGAATAGGACACAAGTGCAGCTATGCAACGGGTGACAGCTCAGTACCACCAGCCTGAAGCTTAAAATCTCCACTGTAATAATAAGTGAGTGGAAACATGCAGCATTACCAATTCAACTTCATCCTCATACTGTGTTTGGGTACTAGTGGCATGGGGTTCTAAAACTCCAAAAATCTGACATGTAGTGTCTAGCTCACAAATCTGGATTTGTAATTGGTAATTCACACTTACCATTTGTCTACCAGTGATGAAAATGATGTGTTCACCATTGGTAAGGTCTGAATTTCCAACTATGAAAGCCCAGAAAAATGCTTTTCAGGTACCAAATATGTAACACAGAATCCAGTTAATTTCCATCTTGATTCTGCGTGCCAGCACTACGACATTCATTTTCATGAATTTTATATTAATAGACCCAAAAGCCAATAGAAAATGTTAATTGTGTCTAGTATCCTACTATAACATTGCAGAGGAAATTATGTCTATATTAAAATGCATCCTTCCATTGTTGTTAAGAGACCAGGGTCCCCATTTATAAAATCCTGGATGGATTTGAGTGTAAAAGTATATGTACATCAAAAAAATGGAAAAGGTGTCTGCCAAAAAAAAGGAAAAATCTGATTTATAAAACTTGGCTTATACACATTTGTACACAATTTACAAAATGAATCACAATTACCTTGTAAATGGGCAGTGTGAAGCTGGGTCAGTAAAGCTGACATGCAGCTGATGAGTCAGGAAAAGGGTTCAACATCTGAAGTGGTATATTAGTTGGAACAATGACACATCAATCACTGGGGTCAATTCTCTAGCAAGCATAACTGTCTTTATGGATCTTGAAATGGTAAAGTTTTAAGATGATGATTATTGACCCTCACAATTTGCTGATGGCTATTCCATTCTTTCCAGTGTACAGTATATTGAAATATTCAAAACTGATCATCCCTGGCGCAGATTTCACCATTGCTGTTGCTCTCCAACACACTAGTTAGCTCTAATGACTTGTGCAAGTGTGGAGCACTTATATTAAAAGGATGCAGAGTAAAATAATGCTATTTGAAAAATAATAATTGGGGCTCTGATTAGAGGTTTAATAATTTAGAATTAGTACATTTTTTAACTTAAGATTTTAACATTATGGAAAAAATGTTTTTAACATATTTTTTATTACAATTATTACTATATTTTCTTTTGGTTTCTTGCTGACAAAAACAGAAAAGGGGAGAAATGTGTAAAAATTTAAATGTGATTTTATTAATTCTTGTAATTTTCAATAGACAATATAGCTTTTAATGTTTTACTATTATGAAACAAACAGATTAATATTTAAATACGATAGTGTAACTAAAATTGGAGAAACACTATATATGCTAAATAATTCTATGACAGAAAAAGTGGTAATGATATGAATTAAATGTTTTTATTTTCAACGTATTGTGTAGTTTATAATGCTTTACCATTTTGTAATGGACATGGAAGGTTATTTTAAATGAGAATTCAGCAACATATGATAAAAAAAAAAAATCTTTGAGATTATGTATCTCATCTACACTCTGCTAAGCTTCATCTTTAGCTTAGTATGGAGCAGGCCAGGAGATGGGGCTTTGTGAATGGAAAAGAAATTGCATTTCAAGCTAACAAAAGTAATGCCACCCTCCCTGCACCCTAGAAGACACAAACTCATGGTGCAAGGTTTCATGTTACCGGCACTGTATGTAGCACAGCACATGGAATCACCATGCTGTATACCTTAGCTGGCTGGTAGAGCAGCCTCCAACCTGATGCATCCATACACTACCACCTGCATTCACAACTGAGTGTGCAAGAGCACCTCTATGCGCTCTGGTGGTCTGGGAAAGGCATAAGGGGCCAGTGTCTGAATTGGTAGCTACTACCATCCAGCACATGACATGAGAGCAGTTACAAGGAATAGTGTAGGCCATGTGAAACACTGATAGTTCAGACAGTTACCTTACCAACAACACAGTCATCGTGTATAGCAGCACTGTTAGCAAATCATCTGCCACCGCAGTGCCTACTTTGCCTCAAAATAAATGAGTGCAACTACCACAATCCACCGGTGCACACAATCAGAGTATTATCTTGAAATTAACAGAGTTATCTAGCTTCTATACATTTTCTCTGAACCAATTGATATGGACACAACTAAAGAGATAAAACCTCAGCCACAAACAAGACATTTTCCTTGTTCCAGTTGTACCAGATGATCTTGCCTGATTATAAAAATGTAGTGCCTTAACAGCTGTTTGTTTCAAGAGTTTAAACCAGTATTAAATGCCAACTACAGTACAACAACATTTATTTATATAGAACATACATAAATAAGAAATATAGCCAAACTAAGTGCTATTTTCCACTAAGTGATTTTTAAGAGAAATTACTGTAGAAGCTAAGTATTTTAGATGTTTAACAAATTACTGCTATGTGTAATGAGCATCTCCTAAGAAGCTGATCATAATACATACATGTGGTACTTACCATCAGAATCTATGCTGTTCAGTGCAGTGGGTGGAATGATTGATACTTTACACTGACCAAGAGGACACTTTCTGGGATAAAGTTCCCGGCAAGCAGTGTGTACCTATTGAAGTTTAAAAAATATAGATATATATATATACATATATAAAAACTCATTAACAATGCAAACCCAAAAAGCAAATCACAGAGAATGTGTTACTTCTCTTTCTACTTTGATCTTTTTTTGTTTAACCACTCCATCATGAACACAGGAATCTGGAATAATTAACTTGTTACCAAAAACATTTCTAACAAAAATTATATTGAAAAAAAATGCAGTGCTAGTACTATTTGTAATAATAAACAATGACAAATCATAAAATCCAACACAACAAGCTCCAATACATAAAAATGCAGTAGCTGAAAGTCATCTGATGTACAGTGGAATAACTACAATAAAAGCCACTTGTACAAGAATAAACTATAGAATCTGATTATACCTCTTTGTAGCAAAGCTGCTAATGAACACAATGGTTTTTTCAGGAAAACAGAGATTAAAATTGCAAGCAGCATTGGGTTTATTGGGGTCCTATAGATGAAGAGCATTCAGGGATGGATGCATAATCTGAAAAAGTCTGGAAAAATTCTTACTGAAAAGGAAAGCCCTTGTTGAAATACCCATAACAGTCAAAACCAAAGGAAATGTAACACGGTGAGAATTAAAACATAATTCACCAGCCTTTGCTTAAGTAAATGCTTTGATCAGTTTTACAATTCAGATAAAATCAGAACAAACTTTACACAAAGTAGGCCTCAGCTAGCAAAAGAATGGGCATAGAGTAAAAGGCAACAGCAGATGAGCCATGACCACATTCTTATGCAAGGCTCTCTCTTCACAAAATGGGCAAAGGTTTCATTACTCAGAGACTTGTAAGTAGT
This sequence comes from Polypterus senegalus, assembly GCF_016835505.1. Lineage (NCBI taxonomy): Eukaryota > Metazoa > Chordata > Cladistia > Polypteriformes > Polypteridae > Polypterus > Polypterus senegalus. The sequence goes on from NC_053155.1 coordinate 214,235,746, forward strand.
CCCTGAATGTCCCAAAATATGTATGAATGCTCTGTGTCATGGACTGGTATCAAGCCTAAAATAATTTTCTAGCCTTCCACATGATGCTGCTGGTATAATTTTTAGCTCTCCAGAAGCCTTAATGAGAAACTTAAATAAAAATGAACAAAACTGATGTTTAGATGAATGACTCAAAATGTAGTTCTGTATTGTAGAGAACACATGTAATTCATATAAGGTAACTATACAGCTTTTTTGGTTGTCTGAAAAAATAACAAAAAGACTTATACATAATATATAGTCCATCCAGGGGTGCACCCATCCCAGCAATGATTGTGCGCAAGGCAGGAACAAACCCTGGAAGGGGAGAAAGCTCATTGAAGAGAGAATGCGAGTACACACATATACAAGGGTCAATTTAGCATCACCAAATCCCCCATCCTGCATGCCTTTGGAAGGAAACTGAAAAATGCCGAGTAAACCCACCGGGAAAACACGCAAACTCAAGGTAGAGAACACTTGGGTCGTGACCCCCTTTTCTGCGAGGCAGTGCCCCCACGTTTAATACATGCTTTAAGGCATTTCATTATGCAAATGATATCAAGTATTTATCTTAGTATTCTAAATGTTCAGAAAGCTGTAATATCATGAAGTTAATGTATTTTATGTGGCAAATTCTGCCTGCATCTCCTCACAGGGCAAGGGGAAGTCAGTTTAAGAAGCACGTAGCAATTAACAACAGGGTCAGGGAACACATAATATGAAGTATTTAATTGGAAATTTCATCTTTAATCACGACATAAACAACAAAATTAAAGTCAACATTTCAACTTTAATCTTGACATAGACTTTTTTCCTTCACTGTCCCTATTTTTTATTTCTTCTCTGTGGCCTTACACTTCCGTATCAAAAGTATAAAGGATATACAATTCTATCATAAATAGGCAGATCTGAAAAAAAACAATACTACATGTAAGAATTTACAGTAGACACTCGCATTAATTACTTGCCTTACCATGCATTGCAGTACATAGTATGCTTATATTTCAGCATCCATAGAATTATGGAAAATGTGCAGAGTAAACACTTACTACTTTCCTACTTTAAGTAGCAGAAATTTGCTTTAATCAGTACTGTCTGATTAATTTACCAAGCCTTACCATTGCTTTGCACCACAAACAGCGCCAATCCTGTAGACGGAGTACACTGCCACATGTTTTGTCACACACCGAACACTTGGCACTAACTGGGAGATTTCCTTCCAGCCACTGATGAGGCATTGCAATCTAAAAATTAAAAATAATGAAATGGTAAGGTAAAAAATGACTTACATGTTTAATGAAATGTATTGCTTTATTATTACTTGCTCTAGGCATATTCATAAAACATACTACTTTATTAACAGTGCTATGCAATTATTTCTAAATATAAAAAAAAAACCTGCATATTTTTGTTTGTTTGAAATGACTTGAAATGGCAAAAAAATTAGATAAGAAGTATGCCATTATTTAAACCTGCAACAATCAAAAAAATCAAATAACAACACTGTTTATTAAATATGAAGGGACATAGAGAGGAATGTCAGTCTAAAACATCACCACCATACCACCCTAACATAAACCAGTGGTTTTCAAACTGGGAATATTCATGGCAAGATTGTCATTCTTTAAAAAACACACAAAAAAAAAACATTCTGATTCTGAAGACAGTCTTGAAATTGTCCAATGTATTTTTAAACATAACTAAAAATGTTGTAAGTAATCTAATATTAATATAATCAAAGATAAGTTCTGCAGTTCTCGACAGGATGGCTGTGAAGTGGACCTTAAAAAGGACTGTCAGTTATAAAGTGGTCTAACCCAAGTCTCTATGCTAGGCTGCATTTCAGTTCCACAGCTCGGTCTCGCAGTGCTCCTGGAGCGATTCTCCTCTGCTGTCTAGCTCACCCAACCATGTTTTCCTATTTAATGTTTAGGCAATTGATGGATACAAGCTATGAGGTAACAGATCCATCTTGGTCCCCATCTCTTTAAGCTGATCCACGTCAGCATGGAGACTACCCAGGAACAATTGTGCCAAGACCAATGGATTTTTGTGAAAGAGTGCATTGAAACAGGGAAGTGCTATCTTAAATACTCCAACACAAGCAGTCTGCAAAATGACCCCCTCTCTCTGTTTTAGTTCTGGTATGCCAATGTTACAATATTTTTGCTTTGGTAAACCTGCTTGCTGTATCATCATTTTCAAAACAGTTATAGAAACTGGCAAATTAGTGCAGAAAATATGAGGAAGAAAGACAAATGTTAACAATCACTAATAATAAAATGTATCTATCTGACATTTCATTTTAGTGTTAATAAGTATAAATCAACAGTGAAAAGTTTTTACAGTTGGTAATGTTTGGTACCTTTCATTCCTCCTTACAAAACACATACAGGAACAGGCTGAATGAACCTAGAAGTAGAATTGTAATTTGTGAGTTTATTTTCTTCTGATTTTGATCTGTATTCATATGCAACTATGGTGTATAATTTATGTAAATGTAAAGTACTGAAAGGTATATATACAATATCAAATCACACTACTGTTACTAAAGTAATTCATTAAAAGAACATTTGGCATACACAGTAAAACCTCGATTATCTGTCAGGGGTTGGGACCGAGGCCATAACGGATAGAAGGAAACACGGATAACAGAACAGCTACTTTAAAAATGAAATACTGCAGATTAGCAAATAATCATATTTATTTAAAAAACTAAATTTAATATAGTATTAACAAAATTAACTCATTCATATAATATTGTAACAACCAGCGCAATAAGAAAACACAACTCAGAGGTACTGGAGTTTTCTAAGTTTTACTTGGAGTCTTCGTTCCATAACAAACAGTGCCCTGTCTTATACACTGTTATCTGGGTTATGTAGCACACCTCCAAAACAATAAAATGAAGCTTTCCCTACCAATCAGTTTATCTCCTGCCAATCACATTCCTTTATTCTTTATACCCCAAACACTTCTGCTTATTGTCTCCTGACACTCTGCTCAAAACTTCCTTCCTCCACAACTTTCTTTTTCTTCTAACTTCTCCTGTCACTCCTCTCCTAACAAACATGTCCTCCACTTACAGAACAGAAGCCCTTCACCCAGTCACATTACTTACAGCATTCATTACAGACTTTCTGCTCCCCAACAGCGCATCACAAGCTGCCTGCATGTCACAATATACTAACAAAACATAATAGAATTTAAAAAGAAAATTACAATACAGGAGAACATTAACATTACCATCAGTGGGTATTTTCAACATGTTTTTTAATTTTGGTAGCTTCATGCTTTATATCATACACTGCTGCTCTTCCTACTCCGTAAATTGAAGCAATACTTGAAGTACTTTTGCCGTTTTGTAAACGTTTAATAATTTCAGCTTTAAGTGACAATGCACAGAGTTTGCAGCATACCACACGGCAGTAATAGTACAGTAATAGGTAGGTGCTGGTGTTTGCTTTTATTTTTGACACTGATGGTTAACAGAGATTGATAGCTAATCGAGTTGCAGTACATGGAAAGATTAAAATACACAGACCCACACAAAAAACTATCAATAATCCCTTGTTAAAATTCCCAAATAATTGGGTTTAAATATCAAATGTAGTTGTGCCTATCAGGAGTTCAGTGCTTAACAATTTAAGCTAAAATGCTGGTAGTACAAAGCATTTCAATGTCTGGAAGTGGTACACTAACGACTGACTATTCCAGCCTAGAAATATCACATGATATTCAATTACATATTTGTTAATAGTTTAGTATAGTTATGCATTTGGTTTGAATAATAGATCTGCATTTTCCAAAATCATGCTGTGGGGCAGCTGCTAAAAGAAAACCAAGATCCAGGATCACACCCAGCTTTGCAGCATTGGGTTTATAATAGTGGGGGACCCGACCAGGTGGTACAAAACTTTGGAAGGCATACTTAATTCAGAAAAATGTGAAATTAATTTTTTGTTGGGTTTTTTGAAACCAAAGTGGAGTTTATTAGTAGAAAAACTAAAATGTGAATAAGCACATAATACACATATCTGAGTGGTACTGCAGCAAATGAGATGCTGTCCCTAGTCACAACTAATTTGTGAATTCAATGATGAATTCTGAATTAGCAGACAATAGCTATGTTTAATGACTTATGTCAGATTGCTTGCAAACACCAGAACACACACTGTTTTACAGTTACGTTACATTGTGAAGAGGATGGCAGAAAGCAAGGAGATGCAGCCACTCCTCCAAAACCCCTCTTAAACGGTGATACAATGGGAAATAAATTTCTTTTTTTTACCAACTCTCTGCTCGATCAGCTGCTGGCTTGCTGCTGCTGCTGCTGCTGCATTGCCGCATGATCTACACTTCGCTCTCCTACCTCTTACCCGCCAGCGCTACGTATCTTTATGAAGAGGGGGGCTAAACACACTACAAGGAGACGTGGTAGCTCCTCTAAAACCCCTCTATAACGGTGATACAATGGGAATCAAATAACAGTTGTTTTTTTTTTTTACCTCCTCTTTGCTCAATCAGCTGTTGGATTGCTGCTGCTCCCATGCCATGTGACCTGCATGTCTTGCGGCACATCGAACGTTTTAAAGTCACTGGCTTGTCTCTCTTCTCCCCCCAGACATCCTCAAACAATATTCAATCTCTTTTTGCTGTTCCGTTATTTCATCGAGTAATATTTTCTGTTTGTTTGCGCTAATGTAATCTTTACTCTGGGGTGATCTTGCGGTCTTGTATGCATGTTATCATCCAGTTGACACTCGGAACGACCACCAGAGGGCGAACTGGTAGTGCCCGCCAGCATTCTATGTGTTTGAGCACCACCATGCCCCTGTTGCTTTTGAAATTAAATACAGTTAGCTGGTTCCGAGCGTCTGGAAGACTGGAAGACAAGCATATTAGTGAGTCTTCATTGTTTGTTAATTTATTTTTAAAGTTGTGTTTTTTTTTAATTATATTTTTCTCAAATAATGGAAAAACAAACAAAAAAAAAAAACACTTTATTTCCCTCCTGGGCAGCGCTGGGAATTTCAGATAGTAATATTTTATTGACAAGTTTGATTTCACAAAGGCAGTGTTAAAATTGGGACAAATCTAAAACGGAGGTAAACACTTAAAAATTTTAAACAACAGATGTGACATCTGAAATTTGAATTAATTTGACATGTATATAAAATATTACCCTTCATAAGCTTTGTTAACCAGATAATTTCTCTCTGCATTCGGCTATAAACATAAATCTCAAAACAGCAAAAGTCACATTGCTGTCAAAGTGATTTTTCTAACAAACCTGGTATGAAAGGCATACTTTTACAAAGGTCTGTGTAAATGAAAATATCCTGAATTATCTTGGTATTCAGTGGACAATGGTATAATAATAACTTAAGCTTTATTTTTGGCATTCATTTTAAGCAGTATTTATTGTAAAGAAAATATCAGTGAATAAGTTAAGCGCATGCATTTTCTAAGATAAATCAGGTATTTCCTGATTGACTAGGGTGCCATTTGCAAGGCCCTTTGATAACTTTTACATCATCCATCGTTTGCATAAAGCATGCTCTCATTCTAACACAGATCATGTAAGTTAATGTAATACAGGTCAAACCCCATGATAATGAAAACTAAATTAAAGAAATTTTCAGAATAATGAATACTTGCTTTGTTTAAACAAAATGTACATTTCAGCATAACAAATGTCATAACAAATTTCTTGTTAGACCAAAAGAAAGTGACAATCTGTTGCCAACATTTCAGGACTCAGGCTGTCTCAGCGAGGCTCAGCAACAGTGTAGGCATGACATCATACACATAGCTTAATTCTGAGATAGTGCTCCACGGTACCACCACATAGGTAGTTGTGCTGTGTGCAGATACTGTACTGTTCAAGTTTCAAAGCACTTGTCAAAGTTTTCTTTGAGATGAACAAAAAAATTGAAAAACGGCGTGAGTTTATGCCAAAGAAAAATTAACAATCCTAGAAAAAGTTGATTCTGAAATGAAGAAAGATAATGTGTTAAAAGCATTCAGAATTGCACCTTTTTTTTTAAAGTTACATCTGATGTCTTGTGTTCATAAATTTATTTTATTAAAAAAAAAGTTACATATAATGTCTCATTCCGATTCTGTATTCGTACCTGTCTTTCTATAAAAAAAACAGTTACATCTAACAGCTCATTTTCAAATAAAATATTTTTTGCAGGTTAAGAAGTGCTGTTTTCTATACAGGGATTGTCAATCTTGGGTCACAGAGTTGCACAAGAGACAGGAAGGTGAGTCCAGGTTTTCAAGGGAAATTAAGGTAATTAAAAGTCTTTATTCAAAACAGAGCTGTTAGGATTTGTGACATGGACATGTGTCCTGCTTTAGCTCTGATCTTCAGATTATAAGAACACAAGTGGCACGGAAGAGAGATCAGGAAGGAGAGTGCAAGGATAAAGCAGATCAAACCCTGGTGTTAAATGTTCTAAACATTGTTCAACAAGCACATTACGCAATAAACATGTTTGTGCAGAGGACAACCAATTAATTTTCCCTCAGTTTACTATTTACCAGATGCAGCACAGCAGCTACAGAGCTATTCTTGCGCCACTGGCTTTAGAGATCGCAAATCACTGGTCACAATGCTATACTTAGTTTTCCCATATTTGTTATAATGAAATATTTTTATTGTTTCATGAATTTCATTATAATGGGATTACACCTATATTAATAAAAAATGTTACCTAAAAAAAAACCAAAAAACACATGTTGGCTAATTTTCTTTTTTTTTTTTTATAATGTCACCAAATTTCAACAAAATCCACTACAGCATTTCTGAGATTTTGGAGCATTTAGTTCTTTTGTTGCGTGGGTGTTGCTTATCCCTAAATACTGATATATCAAAATGTCCTGTCTTACATACTGCCCTACATATGACATCCTGCCATATTTCAGCATTTTAAGTGAACAAGATATGGTGTTTTTGTTGATGAGTGAGTGAATGCATCAGTGAACTTTGCATTATATCTAGTGTCACACACTTGCGCATGGGAAATAGCTGAAGGGCCTAAACAATAGTAATTCTATGCTAGGCCAGGAGGCAGCGGAGTGTACGGACTATCTCTCTCAGTCCCTTGAAATCACACTTGTTGCCGGCCCCTAGGATGACATCACTTCCGGGCATGAGGACGCCACTCCCAGTTCCTGCACCAACAACGTAATTTCCTTTACAGCCTGTTAAAACTGCCATCTTGTCTCCATACAGGCAGTTCTGTTCTGGACTCTGACCTAAGCACATCGTGCTACAAAAGAAAAGCAGCCGAGAAAATAATATATGGGTGGTTGCCCCAACTCTTTATGATGTCTCTGACTCATTCTTATTACAATAGATACTGTCACACAGCGTGCATGGGAAGCAGTCGATGGGCCTGATTAAATGTGTTGTTGCGCTGGACCGAGGGTTGGCAATGTACACTAATGCCTTGTCTCCCTCCTCTACAGATCCTCTGAAGGAAAATCTGACTGTTTCCATTTCCAACTCCTACTCCAGTTATGCATCTGAAGCCACTTAAGGCTTCTCTTAGAGAAGCCTCCAGTCTAACCCCATCATTGACCTCACTTCTGGGTACACCACTGGAAACACACCTCTTCCTTCCTCCCCTCTATTCAACTTCAGTCATGTTTTGGGACTCATTTGCACGACACTACTCATTCTAGTCTACTCTTTATATTTTGAGAGCTATTTTCTAAGCTATTTATTATCTAAGTCTTGTCCTTGTTTTCTGTCTCATTACAATATATATACATAATTAATAAATATGCCCTGATTTATTTTTTTTTGAAGAAATATTCTGAACAAAATTAAATATATAAGAAAATGCATTGAAATATGACAATATAACAATAAAAATAATAAATAAATCTGTAATGAAATGTATACATTTTGTTGATTATTTATGTATTTATTTCATTCTTCATTTATTTATTTCAATTCATCAATTAGCATACAAAAGCTTAGTGATTGTTTAAGTAATTCTGAAAGACTCACTTCTAATTGCTGCAGTCTAGGGGAAATCACGCTATAAGTCACAAGATTCCCATGCTTCAAGCTGTATTGCATTCAACCATGGAACATATGAGCACAAGAAAAAGTTGAGCAGAATTACTGCATGAAGTGGCTACTTTAATTCAAGCAGCTCTGAATTCATAATGGTCTCAGGATTCTGCATCTGACGTATCTTATCTAAATGTGGAAAGTGAAGGCCAAAGATCTATGTTCAATCTGCTACAGATTCTCCAATCAAAAAAAAAAAGTCTCTTCCAGAGTCGACTCTCTCAACTTTGAGGGGCAAAAAAAATAAATTTTTTATGCTGTGTGTTGTGTTAATGAAATAAATAAACAAATTCTTAAATACATAAAGAAATAATGAAACAAATAAATAGACTCTGAGACATGTTTAATTATTTACAGTCATATGAAAAAGTTTGACAACCCCTCTTAATTCTTTGGATTTTTGTTTATCATTGGCTAAGCTTTCACAGTAGCAACTTCCTTTTAATATATGACATGTCTTATGGAAACAGTAGTATTTCAGCAGTGACATTAAGTTTATTGGATTAACAGAAAATATGCAATATGCATACATTTGGGCACCTCAACAGAGATATTACATCAATACTTAGTTGAGTCTCCTTTTGCAAATATAACAGCCTCTAGATGCCTCCTATAACCTTTGATGAGTGTCTGGATTCTGGATGGAGGTGTTTTTGACCATTCTTCCATACAAAATCTCTCCATTTCAGTTAAATTTTATGGCTGCCAAGCGTGGACAGTCTGATTCAAATCATCCCACAGACTTTTGATGATATTCAAGTCAGGGGACTGTGACGACCATTCCAGAACATTGTACTTTGTGTTTTGGGTCATTGTCTTGCTGGAATATCCAACCCCTGCATAACTTCAACGTTGTGACTGATGCTTGAACATTATCCTGATGCTTGAACATTATCCTGAAGAATCTGTTGATATTGGGTTGAATTCATCCAACCCTTGAATTTAACAAGGGCCCAAGTCACTGAACTAGCCACACAGCCCCACAGAGCATGATGGAACCTCCACCAAATTTGACAGTGGGTAGCAGGTGTTTGTCTTGGAATGAGTTGTTCTTCTTCCACCATGCAAAGCGCTTTTTGTTATGACCAAATAACTCAATTTTTGTCTATCAGTCCAAAGCACTTTGTTCCAAAATGAATCTAGCTTGTCTAAATGAGCATTTGCATACAACAAGCGACTCTGTTTGTGGCGTGAGTGCAGAAAGGGCTTCTTTCTTATCATCCTGCCATACAGATGTTCCTTGTGGAAACTGCACTGAATTGTAGAATGATGTACAGATACACCATCTACAGCAAGATGTTCTTGCGGGTCATTGGAGGTGATCTGTGGGTTGTCTGTAACCATTATCACAATCCTGCGCATATGCCGCTCCTGTGTTTTTCTTGGCCTGCCAGACCTGGGTTTAACAGCAACTGTGCCTGTAGCCTTCCATTTCCTGATTACATTCCTTACAGTTGAAACTGAAAAAACCTTAAGAGATAGCTTTTTTGTAGCCTTTCCCTAAACCATTATACTGAACAATCTTTGTTTTCAGATCTTTTGAGTATTGCTTTGAGGATCCCATGCTGTCACTCTTCAGGGGAGAGTCAAAGGGAAGCACAGCTTGCAATTTACCACCTTAAATATCTTTTTTCATGATTGGACACACCTGCCTATGAAGTTCAAGGCTTAACAAGCTAATCCAACCAATTTGGTGTTGCAAGTAATCAGTATTGAGCAGTTAGTTACATGCGTTCAAATCAGCAAAATTACAAGGGGACCCAAATTTTTGCACAGCCAGTTTTTTACATTTGATTTAATTTCATGCAACTAAATATTGCTTCACTAAAAATCTTTGTTTGGAAAATACCCCAGTACTCAGATGTTCCTAGGAAATGAAAGACATACCACTGTTATCTTTTTTGTTGGAAGTAGATTAAATTATTATGCAGGCTTTTTTATATGAATGTATGGTCACAAATGATTTTGTTATGATTTAGTATTTCACAATACTTTTGTATGTTTGCTAATTTAATTATATATACTATGTATGTTTCTTTCCTTACAAGGTTATGGTTCTTGGAAATGTAGGAACAATTTCTTGTTATCAACAATTTAACAATTCATGAAATTCTTTCCAGGAAGGTGCCACCTCTATATTAATTATGTTGACTACTTGGTAGAAGGACCTTACACGTTAAGCAGTCATCAGAGTTCTATACAAGTTTGGTTTAGATTAAAGGATAGTCACTCCAAAAATCATGCACTGACATTCTTATCTACCAATACTTCGATTACATTTGTCTTTAAATAACTATGTGATACTATTTGTATTATTAAATATGAATATAAAATATGGTTTTTCTGCCACAAAAAATCACTTCAATAATGCCATACATATTCAAAATTAACATTTAAAACATATTTAAAACCTATTTACATTTGCAATAAAAAAAAATACATTTCTACCAACAGGGGTTCAATTAGACTGCCCCCTACTGGTAATGTAAAAAACTGCAAATAAATAGTTAAAACATATCTCAAACAATATAATATTGAATCTATAAATAGGAACTAAAACTTGAATCTAAAAACAGCAGGGAAATTTTTCTTTTTGTATTTTGGATTACCGTCAAGGTTAAAACTATGATCATAGTTTTTAAATGCTTATCAAAAAGAAGAAAAATAAATCTGACATTACTCTCAGAATATACACTCACTGACCACTTTATTAGGTGCACCTGTTCAACTGCTTGTTAATGCAAATATCTAATCTGCCAATCACATGGCAGCAACTCAATGCATTTAGAAATTGCCAAGACAAACTGCTGAAGTTTAAACCAAGCATCAGAATGGGGAAGAAAGATTGACTGTGAATGTGGTATGGATGTTGGTGCCAGATGGGCTGGTCTAAGTATTTCAGAAACTGCTTATTAATGGGATTTTCAAGTACAACCATCTCTAGGGTTTACAGAGAATGGGCCAAAAAAGGGAAAATAAACAGTGAGTGGCAGTTCTCTACAGTAGGTGAAAATGCCTTGTTAATGCCAGATGTCAGGTGAAAATGGCCAGACAGGTTTGAGCTGATAGAAAGGCAACAGTAATTCAAATAACCACTCATTACAACTGAATTAGGCACAGCAGCATATCTGCACAACTAAAATTCGCATGGGCTCACCAAAATTGGACAACAGAAGATTGGAAAAACATTGCATGATCTGATGAGTCTTGGTTTCTGCTGCGACATTCAGATGGTGGGATCAGAATTTAGTATCAACAACATGAAAGCATGGATCCATATACTAATGGTTCAGGCTGGTGGTTTTGGTGGTGTAATGATGTGGGTGATATTTTCTTGGCACACTTTGGGCCCCTTAGTTCCAATTTAGCATTGCTTAAATGCCACATCCTACCTGAGTAGTGCTGCTGACCATGACCATCCCTTTTTGACTGCAGTGGACCCATCTTTAGAAGGTTATTTCTAGCAGGATAATGCGCCATATCACAAAGCTCATATTACCTAAAATTACTTTAGTGAACATGATAATGAATTTACTGGCCTCCATAGTCACCAGGGGCCTCATGTATAAACGGTGCATATGCACAAAAATGTTGCGTAGTCCTGTTTCCATGCTCAATTCACAATATATAAAACCTAAACTTGGCATAAAGCTAAGCACATTTTCACAGTAGTTCAAACCTTGGCGTACGCAAGTTCTCCGCTCAGATTTGCAAACTGGCAGCACCCAGCGTCAAAGCAGTGCTTTTGTTCCAGTGTGGTTTCACTTTCTTTTTCAGACCCACATCCCTAACGCGGCTTTATCAAATACACTGAAATTAACCACATATTGTTTATTAGTTTAAGGCATCTGATTGTAATTAACCTGTATCAATATAATGGTCCACGGAATAGCCAAACTATTCCAAATACCATAGCTGCTTTAGCGTTGTTACTCTCACTGCACTTTCTTCTTCTTTCAGCTGCTCCCGTTAGGGGTTGCCACAGCGGACCATCTTTTTCCATATTACTCTCACTGCACCACTCGGAGTATTTATATCACTGTGGAATCACAGCTCTACAGCAGCTGATCGGAAAGAGAATTATCGGTATACAGCATCAAGCACATGCTTCCTCAGCCATGCTGCCTATTTGAACTGCTCGCATACGGCAAACGCTTCAGAGCCTTTCCTGTACGGACCTTGCGGCTCAGAAACTGTTTCATCCCAAGAACTATAAACATAATCAATCAGTTCATTAAGTGCTCTTTATAGAACTGTTTGTACTTATTAGTACAATTACCTCACTGTAAACAGTTATAATATTGCACAACCTGGGCAACTTTATAAAGCGCATATTTAAATATGTTGACAATATAATTTTTAAGATGAAATGCAGCAAAATATATTTATTATATTATACAGATAAAACTTTAACTTCATTTAAATAATTTATATTGTTAATAATTAAACATGTGAGTACACGGTGTTGCAGTGCTAGTGACGATCTGGTGCCCCGTTCAGAGATTATTCTTGCCTCGCGCTGTATTCTTGCTGGGGCTGGTGTGACACTGGAAGGGTATATGGATAGAATAATTAAACATGAACTACGAAGATATTTCAATGTTCCTTAAAAGTTTTGAAGAAATAGCATCCTCAGCTTACAGATGGCTTAACGTCTATTACAGAGCTGATTGTGTGGCGATTGGGTATTTGGACAAAGAAAAGGAAGGATAGGAATTGGGGGTTAGTATGTTTGAAAAGCGAAAGTACTGCTGCAATAAATTATTTCATCGAAGGTCGCACACGGCACGACATGCATCTTGCGTGGGGCAGGAACAATCACTGCGCCACCGTGTTCCCATGTTTAATAACATGCTTTAATTCCTATCATCATGAAAATTATATCAAGTATACATCTAAGTATTTTAATTATTCAGAGAGCTTTAATATCACGAACGTAATGGATTCTGTGTCCAGTCGGTGGAAGAGAAAACCCATTTAAGAAGCACGTAGTGATTCACACACATAGAGCACATATAAGAACAAATACAAAACAAAGAATTTAACGTGCTACTTTAGTTACGATGGGATTTGAGAAATTAGTAAATGAAATGATTTTAAGATGAAGTTTATGATATTCTACTTTAATGAAAAAATAAACTACGTGATTAACATTAGAATTACCAAAGCCTACAAAAAAACTTGTAGATCCATCCCACCTTAATTCCCTTCGAACCTCTCCATCAGCGTCTTTTGTCCTGTAAATGTGTCAATAAGCAGCCTACTATCACATCTTCCCACCGCCGCACAGTTTTCTCAGCTCAAGTCTGTTTACCTGTGTATCAGTTGCTTAGAGTTTAATAGAGTGAGAAGTCAAGCAAAATAACACCTTTTATAAATATTATATTACTATTTGGAACACATTTTATGTATGTGCTGTGTCTACAACAATCTATGTAAACACATCGTTAAAACAGAAACGTTTTTCATGTTTTAGTAATAAATTGACAAAATGTAGCCTGAAGTCCAAATATCAAATAAACACTTTCACAAAAGGTACAAATATAACAGAACAAGTGCGTTTCTATTCAAGAATATAAGTGCAGAAAAAGAACTCGTGTTTGGGTGCGACATTTACACCCCTTTGATACGACCGCTTTGGTGGTGCAACGGTATCAACTGTTGACTGGTAATCAAAACTTCACGGGTTCGACCTCGGGCGACTCTGTTTTGAGAAGTGAGCTGCACTTATTCTTACTATTTTAGAATAAAAACATACATTTGATTTCAGTCTGTAACAGCCAGTGTAAATTTATGATATTTGTAAAGGTTAGCTTTGTTTTTTTTATTGTTTTATTCTCTCAGTCGCATTCACAATCCCAAATCTCCCCGGATCTGACACTGCTGTTTTCACATAAAGACGCACTATAAAAGAGGTGAACTCAGATCATGACAGTTCTACATCGGAGAAAGAATGCAAGTCGCACTTTTGCCATTGCTGTACTTTGTATATGTACACGAGAAACTCTGCAGTCTACTTGTGACTTTACACTGTAGGAAGTAAGTAAATAAATCAAGGTAAATAAGTAAATAACATTCAATCTGTTTCTTATATGCAAAGTTCAGCGACGGAAGTTTCCACCTGCAGCTATAGCCTCTTCAGTGTGTGAGCGACTCTCCACGCTAGTGTTTAGATGTGGAAGGTGCAAGGGTGTGAATGACTACGTGCTTCTTAAACAGGCTTTCTCTTCCTCCGACTGGACACAGAATCCATTACATTTGTGATATTACAGCTCTCTGAATAATTAAAATAACTGAGATGTATACTTGATATCATTTTCATGATGAAAGGAATTAAAGCATGTTATTAAAAATGGGAACACGATGGCGCAGTGATAGTAACGAACTGGTGCCCCGTCCAGAGATTGTTTCTGCCTCCTGCAAGATACTTGCAGCGCCATGCGTGACCTTCGATGAAATCATTTATTGCAGCACTTTTGTCTCTCTCAAACGTAGTAACCCCCAATTCCTGTCCTTCCTTTTCTTTGTCCAAGAACCCAATCGCCACACAACCAGCTCTGTAGTAGATGTCAAGCCATCTAAAAGCTTAGAACGGCGATTCTTCAAAACTTTTAAGGAACACTGAAATATCTTCATAGTACATGTTTAACTATTCTATCCATCTATCCATCCAGTGTCGCGCCAGCCCAAAATACAATACAAAGCATTTAACGTGCTACTTTAGTTACAATGGTATTTGAGAAACTAGTAAATTGAACGAATTTAAGATGAGGTTTTTGACGTTCTACTTTAATGACAAAATAAACTATGTGATTAAAGTGGAAATTTTGAAATTAAAGTTGACATTTTGAGCTTTTTTTCTCCACTGTGTCCAAATTTGTTTTGTTTTCTCTGTACCCTAACAAGCTTTCATATGACACTCAGACTGCGGGCTTAGACTTGCCTTTTCATGGCGAAATTGATATCTGACAACTTCTTTTTTATTTCAGGCCCTGTGTGACTTTGTGAACTTGAGTTTTCGAGTTTCTCCAACACTCTGAGTCACTCGATCAACTTCCTTTTGTTGTTTATACCACAACAAATAGTATGTGTTTCCTTTCCTCCACTTGGTATTCACTGAAATTCTTCTATTTTCCCCTGTGCTTTTGTCATTGCCTATTCACAAAACGTTGAGCTTAAGGGCTATTTATATTGATTTGCATATTCAAAGATATGCATCTGGAATGTTTTCTACACCTTGCTGAAAGTATGCCACAAACAATTACAGAACTTCTGAAGGCAAAAAGGGGTTAAACTTGGTACTAGCAAGGTGTGTCTAATAAAGTGGACAATGAGTGAACATTTTTGCATTGTAGGCATATGCATCAACATAAGCTGCTCTAAGAAACATATACATAAAGGAAACTAGACCTTAATAAAGAGCTGAGGTTGTTTTTCTTACCAGGAGAAAAATATACATATTTAGAAAGGTCTCAAAAGCTGCAAAAAATGTCATTACAAATAAAACGATACACTAATAAAAATCAACCTCCTTTATATTGTACCAATGACCGCTGCAACACAGCACAAATGACTTTTACAAAAACCTTGTTAATAAAAATGCATAATGCTTAAAATAGCCCCTTTTGTAAATATCTTCCATCTTGGCACACACATGTGAGTCAAATAACAAATTAAAGATAAATAAATGGGTTATTGAATTTTGTCCACCTCAATAATAATGGTAAATTTAATAAAAATTACCCCATCCTCATCCTCAATGATGTCTTTTCCAACAGAGGCCAATGTGGTCCATTTGCAATTGTTGGTTGCTCTAACAGCACATCTTTTATGTGCTTTAAACTTGCAGACTGAAAAAAAGGAAAGCTTTGATTATAATAAACATTACTAATACCATATATAAAAATTAAATCAAAGAAGATACTGATTTTCTTTTTCAAATGATAAAGCATTACATTAATACAGGAACAGAATTGTGCCTCAACCTCAACAGGCACCAAAAACTGGAAATATGAATGAATTAAAATAAATTGAAAAAGAAATTATTTTAGATAAAAAGTGCCTATATTATTTAATACTAGCAAAATTCCCGTGCTTCGCAGCGGAGAAGCAGTGTGTTAAAGAAGTAATGAAAAAGAAAAGGAAACATTTTGAAAATAACGTAACATGATTGTCAATGTAATTGTTTTGTCACTGTTGTGAGTGATGAGTGTTGCTGCAATATATATATATATATATATATATATATATATATATACACACACACACACACACACACACACATATATATATATATACATATATAAACATACATCCATATATATATATATATGCATACATATCTACATATACACTCATACATATACATACACACACATATATAAACATATATATACATATACATACATATATACATATATACACACACATACACACATATATATAAACATATATATACATATACATACATATATACACACACACACATATACAGTGGTGTGAAAAACTATTTGCCCCCTTCCTGATTTCTTATTCTTTTGCATGTTTGTCACACAAAATGTTTCTGATCATCAAACACATTTAACCATTAGTCAAATATAACACAAGTAAACACAAAATGCATTTTTTAAATGATGGTTTTTATTTAGGGAGAAAAAATCCAAACCTACATGGCCCTGTGTGAAAAAGTAATTGCCCCCTGAACCTAATAACTGGTTGGGCCACCCTTAGCAGCAATAACTGCAATCAAGTGTTTGCGATAACATGCAATGAGTCATTTACAGTGCTCTGGAGGAATTTTGGCCCACTCATCTTTGCAGAATTGTTGTAATTCAGCTTTATTTGATGGTTTTCTAGCATGAACTGCCTTTTTAAGGTCATGCCATAGCATCTCAATTGGATTCAGGTCAGGACTTTGACTAGGCCACTCCAAAGACTTAATTTTGTTTTTCTTCAGCCATTCAGAGGTGGATTTTCTGGTGTGTTTTGGGTCATTGTCCTGTTGCAGCACCCAAGATCGCTTCAGCTTGAGTTGACAAACAGATGGCCAGACATTCTCCTTCAGGATTTTCTGGTAGACAGTAGAAATCATGGTTCCATCTATCACAGCAAGCCTTCCAGGTCCTGAAGCAGCAAAACAACCCCAGACCATCACACTACCACCACCATATTTTACTGTTGGTATGATGTTCTTTTTCTGAAATGCTGTGTTCCTTTTACGCCAGATGTAACGGGACATTTGCCTTCCAAAAAGTTCAACTTTTGTCTCATCAGTCCACAAGGTATTTTCCAAAAAGTCTTGGCAATCATTGAGATGTTTCTTAGCAAAATTAAGACGAGCCCTAATGTTATTTTTGCTTAACAGTGGTTTGCGTCTTGGAAATCTGCCATGCAGGCCGTTTTTGCCCAGTCTCTTTCTTATGGTGGAGTCGTGAACACTGACCTTAATTGAGGCAAGTGAGGCCTGCAGTTCTTTAGACGTTGTCCTGGGGTCTTTTGTGACCTCTCGGATGAGTCGTCTCTGCGCTCTTGGGGTAATTTTGGTCGGCCAGCCACTCCTGGGAAGGTTCACCACTGTTCCATGTTTTTGCCATTTGTGGATAATGGCTCTCAGTGTGGTTCGCTGGAGTCCCAAAGCTTTAGAAATGGCTTTATAACCTTTACCAGACTGATAGATCTCAATTACTTCTGTTCTCATTTGTTCCTGAATTTCTTTGGATCTTGGCATGATGTCTAGCTTTTGAGGTGCTTTTGGTCTACTTCTCTGTGTCAGGCAGCTCCTATTTAAGTGATTTCTTGATTGAAACAGGTGTGGCAGTAATCAGGCCTTGGGGTGGCTACGGAAATTGAACTCAGGTGTGATACACCACAGTTAGGTTATTTTTAAACAAAGGGGGCAATTACTTTTTCACACAGGGCCATGTAGGTTTGGATTTTTTTTTTTCTCCCTAAATAATAAAACCATCATTTAAAAACTGCATTTTGTGTTTACTTGTGTTATATTTGACTAATGGTTAAATGTGTTTGATGATCAGAAACATTTTGTGTGACAAACATGCAAAAGAATAAGAAATCAGGAAGGGTGCAAATAGTTTTTCACACCACTGTATATAAACATATATATACATATACATACATATATACATATATACACACACACACACATACATATATATATACATACATATAATATATATATATATATATATATATATATATATATATACATATATACACACACACATATACACTCTTTGGGGTGTGAGCAACTGTTGCTGGGGGTGCCAGAATCCATCAAGGAAGAAAAATGAAAAACATAATTTGTACAAAATCTTAATTTTTATCCATTCCTAAATAATTAAATGGGCAGGCTATTTCGTATCAGTGCAATACGCTGCTTGTTAAAACGGATGACTCCCCCTCTTACGTGCAAGTCTGCGTGGATATTATGAACTATCGTATCTGTTAAAGTTCTATTTAAATTTTAAATAGAAGGAATTTTTATTTAGTCGACAGAAATGTCTTTGGTAGGAATGTAAGTTAAATGTAGGTATCATTGCATAAATTTTTCTTCACCATAGAAATGTAAAGAGTAAATCCGCCTTATATTCCAACTTGAAAAGATATATTTTTTCGAATGTGTTCGCACAATTCAGATCGAGTTGATGCGCACTACATCGAGCCCGCGTGCTATTTTGGTTTCGCTTGAATGCCTTAATAAGTCACCCTCCCCTCGCTCTTACTTTTTTACCGTTCATCTAATGATTACACTGAGCATGGCTTTACCAAAACAATCATTGATGGTGAATAAAGTATCCATTAATCATAAAGCTTCAATTGGTGATCTGTCTTTCTGCGTTAACCACATATTTTTTCATACGTCTCAAACCAAGGGGATGCGAGGGTAAAATGAATTGGGAAGCGCTGATATATATGTATGTGTGTGTGTGTATATATATGTATGTATATATATATATATATATATATATATATATATTGAAATAGTTTTACTGTGAAATAATTCAAAGAGTACGCGACATGTGTTTCGCCCTAATTTTGGGGTCATCAAGCGTACAATATCAGTGCACTCCCCCTCGGGAATTGAACCTCTGCGTAGAGGCAAAGCCTCTTCCATTGCGCCACGGCGTGTGGTTTGTCTATTTGAGAGTATGTAGATCGGAGTATATATATATATATATATATATACACAGTAATCCTCCTGGATCGCGGGGTTGCGTTCCAGAACCCCCCGCGATAGATGAAAATCCGCGAAGTAGAAACCATATGTTTGTATGGTTATTTTTATATATTTTAAGCCCTTATAAACTCTCCCACACTGTTAACGTTATTAGAGCCCTCTAGAAATGAAATAACACCCTTTAGTCAAAAGTTTAAATTGTGCTCCATGACAAGACAGAGATGACAGTTCTTTCTCACAATTAAAAGAATGCAAATATATCTTCTCTTCAAAGGAGTGTCTGCATCAGGAGCAGAGAATTTCAGAGAGAGAGAGAGCTGAAAGAAAAGCAAACAATCAAAAAATCAATACGTGTGCTTTTAAGTTTGCCGAAGCACCGCAATAAAGCGGCATTTTTAGAGGAGCGTCAGTATCTTTTAAGCAAACAGCCTCTGTGCAAACATCCCCTCTGCTCACACCCCCTCCGTCAGGCACAGAGAACGTCAGAGAGAGAGAGAGAGCTCGAGATTAAAGCAAACAATCAAAAAATCAATAAGTGTGCTTTTGTGCTTTTAAGTATGCGTAAGCACCGCGATAAAGCGCCATTTCTTTGAGGAGCGTCCGTATCCACTAGGCAAACAGCCTCTGTGCAAACAGCCACTCTGCTCACACCCCCTCTGTCAGGCGCAGAGAATGTCAGAGAGGGTGAGAGAGAGGCAGAGACAAGCAAACAATCAAGCACCGCGCGGGAAGCAAATCTTATAGCATTGAGGAGTTTTAGTTAATATGTAATACATGCTCTGATTGGGTAGCTTCTAAGCCATCTGCCAATAGCGTCCCTTGTATGAAATCAACTGGGCAAACAAACTGAGGAAGCATGTACCATAAATTAAAAGACCCATTGTCCTCAGAAATTCGCGAACCAGCGAAAAATCCGCAATAGAGTGAAGCCGTGAAAGTCGAAGCGCGATATAGCGAGGGATTACTGTATATATATATATATATATATATATATATATTAATATTAGCAGTTGGAGATCCACAAAAGGAGAAAATGAATCACGTATCATAAAGTAGATTTTATTCCTGAGCTTTCAACCCCTACCAGGGGTCTTCATCAGAGGATAATGCTTAGACATACAAGAATCAAAGGCAATATATAGCAATACCTTACAGGGGGAGTGGGGGTGAGGTTGTTGGGAGTAAAGTCTTGTTTATTAAGAATAAGTTCTTCTTAAGTTTGTATATGCTGGATTTATGTCCAAGTGTCTGTTGATGGCGTTCTCATTTGATAACCTCACCCCCCCCTTGTAAGGTATTGCTATATATTGCCTTTGATTCTTGTATGTCTAAGCATTATCCTCTGATGAAAACCCCTGGTAGGGGTTGAAAGCTCAGGAATAAAACTACTTTATGATCGTGATTCATTTTCTCCCTTTGTGGATCTCCAACTGCTAATATATATATATATATATATATATATATATATATATATATATACAGTAATCCTCGCTATATCGCTCGACTTTCACGGCTTCACTCTATTGCGGATTTTCGCTGGTTCGCGAATTTCTGAGGACAATGGGTCTTTTAATTTTTTCAGCCTTCTACCTACACGAGAAGTTGGAGAATTAGTGATGAGTCAGTGAGTGAGTGAGTGAGGGCTTTGCCTTTTATTAGTATAGATTCCGGATTTTCAAGTTTAAAGGTTGTGTTTTGTATTTTAAAAATTGAAGCTGCCCTGGAAAGCTCTATTGCTAAATAAAGTTGGAATTATAAATAAAAAAAGATGAGGCAAGAGAAGAAGCATATAGAAGAAGTACCTAATACATGCACTTCAAAGCTGAAAAGGTTCTTCTGATTTCAGAAAAAAAATGTCTTCCATGTTTGATATGTACTGGTATATTCATGGCAGTTAAGCTAGAAATACCTTATTTTAAAGATAAAGGATGCTATAGTGACAACTAGAAGAATATCACAACTAATCTAGAGGTAGAATGTGTGTTGATCTGGTTAGTAACATATTGCCTTTCAGCTAAAATGGTTCAGAAATGTGCATAACTGAAATGTCCAAAAAACAGGAAAAACATAATGTTAATAGTTTTCTGCAACCTATTTTCCATAACCCTGATTCTTTAAGGTTATCTGTTGTAATGCTTAGACATGAGACGTACTGCTGAAGTTAACAAGATCAATAACCAATCTTACTATATAATGAAGGCTGTCCATTTCATTCTTCCACCTTTCAATTTAATTTTTGGAAAAAAGGCCTCCAGAATTCTATAACTGATGATTCACATTGGTAACATACTCTCATCTAATGCACCTAATTTTCCAGAAATGCAACCATTAGGTTCCATTGTTTGCAGCAAAGACCTTGTAGACATTACTTAGCATTTTCCACAGGTGACCTACAGGCTGCATTTTTTCCTGTTACTTCAATACTGTTTCTCTTTTTTCTGACACCTTTGCTCTGTTGCAGCTTATTATACAGTTTATATGTAATTTAAAAGATGACACAATTCAGGGTAAATCACATGAAATCATATGAAGTAATGGAGTGAAGAGGAAAGCTGGACTTCATTAAAAATTGTAGAGTCTCATAAACATACTGTAAACCATATTTTTGAAAAATTTCCAATGCATAACAGCATTCAGGAGACATGATATGCAGAAGCATTTTTTGGACTTTGAAGATGATATATTTGGTACAGTTTTAAGACTGAAAGTCACTGTGGATTACATTTTTATTTTGAATTATTATTTATAATACAGCTTTACTTAACAATACAAGTTTTCCCAGAAAAGGACTATAGACAACATGAGTGGATAAAATAACTTTGATTTGAACAATATCAAACTTATTCTTTAAAATTAAAATACTGATGTTACCTGAGTGGGCTAAAGTCAAGATTACTAAATAAATCCAGAACAATCTATAAGGTGGGTTGAAGCAGGATTTCATCCAAGGCTCTGTGCTTTGGGGGGAACCATGCCGGATCTAGTCACTTAGAAGAATTATATACTGTATCTGACTAATGCTTTTGTCTAAATTATAACATCAATATTAATTACAACTGTTTTTTTAAAGAGTTTAAAGACAGGCAGGATAATTGACTTGCTCTGAATAACACTGTAACACAGAGGTGGGGGCCTTAAACAGCAATCGTGTTTTTGAAGTTCAATACCTTAGCCACTACATTATACTGACTTCATTCAAGGAAATGGTGAGGCTTTAAAAATCAAATCCAATGTTTGGACATTGGACCTGTAAATCTAACCATTAATTTGCACAGGACTTAAAGGTCATGAAAGATGTGAAGATGTTTTAGATAATAAAGAATACAGTGTCTACTTGTATGCTTATAAATACTGTTTCACAGGTATTTTAATCATTTCAATAAGGGAATATGAGAAGGCAAAATTTTGCAGTGGGTTGGCGCCCTGCCCGGGGTTTGATTCCTGCCTTGCGCCCGGTGTTGGCTGGGATTGGCTCCAGTAGACCCCCGTGACCCTGTAGATAGGATATAACGGGTTGAATAATGGATGGATGGAGAAGGCAAAATGCCAACACCTCTTAAGACAATTGCTTTTGTGCTAATATTTGGAAAAAGCATGAAAAATATTTTTATTAATTATATAAAAAGCATGACAG
The DNA here is from genome assembly GCF_016835505.1 of Polypterus senegalus. Lineage (NCBI taxonomy): Eukaryota > Metazoa > Chordata > Cladistia > Polypteriformes > Polypteridae > Polypterus > Polypterus senegalus. Next base: position 214,258,693 of record NC_053155.1, read on the forward strand.
GACATAAATTTATGAAAGCCAGAAGACTGAATTCTTTCAAAAAATATTAGCCTAAAATGTCTTGGTCTGAAAAAGTTCATCCTATATAGTTTTTCGAAGAAATTAGTTGTATTCAGTGTGTATAAATGTTTAGGACCATGGCAAAAACAGAAATAGCAAACAATCATTTAATGTTTAACCAAATACTAGTGAGGAGCCACCAAACATTCCAGCAGCATTGAGCATAAGGGCGGAACTGAACTGTGCATATTTTTAGAATGCTAAAGGAAAACTTGGAACATCTGTAGAAATCCTACACATACTGTACATGGAGAGATTGCTCTAAGAGAGTAAACTCCTGATTTTCTCTGGTACATCCCACTGCTCCTATCAATATACAGACATGTTTTAAGGCAAATTTAGAGGCAACCACTGTAAATAAGTGATTCCTGTAGCTCTCAGTGACACTTCTGCACTGGTCAACAGGTAGTTGGGCTCAGTCTTCCTGAGCAAACTGCTCCTGCTGTGTCAGTTTTGAAGGGTTTTCCAGACTGCATGTTTCAGATCTTTCCATAGATGTTAGATAGGATTCAGATCAGAGCTCATTGTAGGCCACTTCAGAATAGACTTATGTTTTGTTCTTAGCCATTCTTGGGTGTTTTTAGCTGTGTGTTTTGTGTCATTATCCTGTTGAAGGACACCATGACCTATAACTGAGACAGAGCCTACTGACACTGGGCAGTATATTTCACTCCAGAATGTCTTGACAATCTTAAGATTTCATTGTTCTCTGCACAGGCTCAAGACACCCGTGCCATACACTGCAAATCAGCCCCAAAATATAACTGTGCCTCCTCAATGTTTCACAGATGGTAGGGTGTCCATTTCTTTGAAACCTTCATTTTTTCATCTATGGACATATAGCTGAAGTGACTTGCCAAAAACCTCCAGTTTTATCTCATTTGTCCAAATGACTTTCTCCAAGAAGCACTGTGGTTTGTCAATATGTATTTTAGAAAATCTCCATTTGGCTTTTTATGTTTTTTCTTTCAAAGATAGATTCCTCCTGTCACATTACAGGAGGACAGTTACATTGTCACAGTTATGGATGGTCCAATAAGACAATGAAGGACCTTGACCTTGGAGTTCAGCTTATATCCCTCTTGGAAGCTGCCCTTGGTTTTTTGTGTGCCATTCTATCTATCTTTCTGCCCATTCTACGGGTTGCTTTTCCTCTTGCGGCCATGTCCAGGGAGATTGGCTAGAGTCCCATGAACCTTAAACTACTTAATAATATTTGAAACTGTTCACAGGAACATCAAGCTGCTTGGAGATAATCTGATAGCCTCTCTCTGATCTCCTCAAACAACTCTCTCCTTTGCTTTTTCTGGTCCAGGTTTAATGTGGGTCACAAAATAATGCCAAACTGCAGAATGACTACTTTTCTTTATTTAAATAGGCTGAATGATTGATTGCACAATTGGAGACGTGTGATAATAATTAAAGAAAACAGCCAATTTGAAAAAACACTAATCCAATAATTTGTGCTCTTTTACAGGGGTACCAACATATGTGTCTATGCCATTTTAGAATATTATTGTAGAACAAGTAATACCTATCCCATTTCACACTTGCTTTGCTTTACTCAGTGACATTATCAAAAGCATGCAGGCAGACATAGGACAATTGCTTTTCATTTAATTGCTTTACAGGAGATATGCAGCTCCTTTTCAATAAGCTGTAAGAGTACCAACAAATTTGTCCATACATTTTGTGCAAATAAGTAGGTGAGGAAGCAGGATCTGGCATGCATAATATTAAAAACAATTAAAAATACCTTTGATATACTTTAATAACCTTTACTACAAAAACAGTTCTATAAAAGTAAGTAAAGGAACCAACACAAGATGCATTTAATCACATAATGGATATAAAATACCATATATGAATGAATATTAATTCAGGCTATATTAAAAGTGATAATACTGCATTTATTAATATTTGCACAATATTATATATATTTTTAACTTGATTCAGGTGAAGGGCTGTTGCAGCATATTGGATATGTGTTAAATGGGACATGTATAATTTTGTTTCCCCAGCCTAAAATTAAACTATAAGCATAATGGTTTGAGTGTTAAGCACTCATTCAATTTTTTCCCTGTGTCATAAAGCATATTGTTCCACCAACACAATTAGACTTTAAATAATATCATTAAAGCTTCTATTTGATAGCCATTCATATTGGTGGTCATTCACTTGAGCCTTTACAAACATTAAGAAGCTAAAACTAACATCTTAGCTAATTAAACTATGTCTTGGTTATTATGGCCAACTTCAATCATTATTAATTTCTTACACCATATCATCATAGAATTCTTTACATGGACTCTCATTCGTCATTTAATTATATGTACAGAAAATTATCAGAATGACCAGAGCAACTGTTTAAGTAACTTAACTTGCATTTCTCTCAAAACTGATTACGTTTTGATATACTAATGTACAAAATAGCACCACATGCTTTCATTTCATTGTTATGTTTAATGGCTTTATTAACAGACCTGTGCATTACAAGACACTCTATAGAGCTTTTCTACTATAGGTATTTCTCTCTATATATAAAAAAAAATCCTGGAATGGAAAAGCAAGGCGACGATACGTGATCTTCTCGTAAGTTCTCGGAAGACATTTAAAAGACCCACGAGACAAAAAAAGAAACATGAGATTTGGTGCCAATAGATTGTTCCAGGGCAGTCTCATGGGGACGTAGAACATAAGATTCATATCAAATAAGAGCATGGACAGCCAGCAAAACATTCAGTCATGTAAAGTCACGTAGCATACACAGATCCTGTGCTCTCAGCAAAGAAGAAAGAGCAGCACGGAGAAAAGAGATCCAAGGCGGAATACACATGCAGAGAAAGGTACAGAATATGGAAGCAGTAAAATTCGAAAGTATTGTAGCGTCCCAGCCAAGCTGAAGCCTTTTTTGTTTTAAGCAACTGTTAGGTCCGATCGAGGGAGGTCAGAGTACAGCACGGAAGACTGATAGCTGGGTACTGATTGACACGGTAAGGGGGATGGCGAGACCCGTGGGAGGAGGGGTTTAGAGGGTGCTAGAAAGTTGTGTTTGGGGTTACGCAGTCGGCGATTGTTAAAGTAGAACTTTTGTGACACTTTATCATATCAGTCGCTACAGTCAAAAAAAAGGTAGTAAAGATTGCATCGAAGTCAGAAATAAAATGCAAAGAGTGTAAAACAAAGTCTTTTCGCCTTCGGATCATTCAATGCACAAAACGTGCACATACACAATAATGGACCATACACTATGAGAATCTGTGGTGCCGCACAACAGCAACGATTCCAAAGAAGAAAAAAAAGCTTTTAAAATTGTATATCCGATTAACCAAACAAAGGGGTTGGCGCTATACACATAAAGTGCAGGTTATAGATTATGAAAGCAGTGGAATTTGAAAGGCTCAAAAAAAAAGAAAGTAAAGATCACAGTATCACAAACAAATGGAAATTTTTCAAAAAAGGGAAAATAATCATCACGGACCAAGTAAAATGTCATAAAGAGGTTATAAATCAAGGGGGCCAAACACATGCACAGCAGGTTAGAGATAATGAAAACTGGAATTCAAAAGACTCAAAAAAACGTAGGCAGGAAACACATGCAGATCAAGATACAGAATATGAAAGTAAAAAAAAACGACAGTGTCAAAACAAAGAAAGTAAACATTGTATTAGCGCAGGCAAAGAGAAATTACAAAAAGGAGAATAGAAATTGAATATATGGACATAGGTGATATGTCAGAAGTATGTAAATATTGTAAGGCTTTGAAGTTTAAGTCAGAGAATTTCAAAAACGGGCCTTCTGATGATGTGGATCGTTTTGTCTGATCCTAAATTATGGTAGAAAGTCATTAAACGCATGTCTCAATGACCTCATTTAAAAGATTCAGCATATTGGGACTCGAAAGATTCCAAATATTGTTTTTACAGAAGTTCTGAAATAAAAGTGAAACTAATGAAATAGCAAAAATTCAAAGAAAAGAAAAATCTTATAAGTGTGTATCCGGAAAACCAAACACGGGGGGTTGGCGAGCGAAGTGAGCAGGGGACGAAGCCCCCAAGTTTTCATTAAAAAAATCATGTTCCTTATTGTAGAGGAAAAAGCCCTATAAAATGCATTCTGTTTTTCCTGTCCCTCTAATAATACAATAACTCAAAGATATTTCAGTAAACAGATGAAAGTGAACAAGCATTTCAAGAATTCTAATCTGAAACTCTGATCCTGTTTAAGCCACATCACTAGCCACTGTTCCACCATATCAACCCATTTACATGCAGTTGAGAAAGATCTGAAAATAATACATTATGATCTAAAATAGCAACTGTACTTAACCAAATGTATCTAAATATTTTCAGCACATTTTAAAGTAAGCATTTTATTGGACATTTCTAAATAGACACTCCCTCATTTGGTGCTCACAGGCTAGAAGATGCTGGACTTATTCCTGGCAGTTTTGGACATAGGCAGAGGCAACTACAGTAATACTACAGGGGAAGTTCTACTTCTTCTAAAATGTCACGAAAAAAATTAGTCAAATATGTACTTTTGTATTTACATTGTTATTACAAAGAGTGTGGTAGAATGTGTTCAGTTTAATGGCTAGTTCATTTAGAATCAGAAATAATATCTTGCAGGTCATCTAATGTGATTTTTTTTCTCATACATTCTTGTGCCAGCATTAAAACCCACTGAAGTGCAGAATATATTTTGCTTTCACTGCAGCAAAGCTAGACGTTTGTTGGACAAATGCTTCAAAACATCATGTCCAGGGAAGCTTAGCATCTCTGGGAGTAAATCTGGCCATGGGCTGGCCAGGATTCTGTGCTGCTGCACGATGATTAGAGGGACTGTCAAAGAGGCTGGACCTATTTTTGATTGGCATCATTTTGGCACTGGAGCATTTCAAGTTCAGTTCCATGCAGATGTTTGCTAACTGGAGTTGTGAGACAACTTGCTGCTCGCCATCTGTTATTTGCTACTGATATAGCCCATTATTTTCATTTGTAGATATTCTACTGTAAACATAAACATAAATATTATATTCTTGAGTTTTCTCCTGGTTTCACTTTAGTAAAGTTTGTTAGTTTATTTCAAACTAGGTCAGCTGCTAGCCAGCCAGCTAGCTAGCTGTGCATAATGACAGACAGTACTAATATTGTTGACCTGATTTTGGAGAAGGCACTTAAAAATATTCCTTATGAGGAGAGATTCAGAATTAAACAGCAGGGCAGATCAATGCCTACAACTGATTTGTTTCAAAAGTCAGGGAACAAAAACTGGTATTTTCAACTTTCCTGATATCACAAGGTGAAGTGGCAGACTGGAAGTGCTGTGACAAAGAGAATGTATTGTTGGCCACGACTCTTAATGAAACCACCTCAGGTTGTTTGGTCAAAACTGGGTTTTAGGGATCTGGCTAACTTTGACAGGGAAAACAAAAGACATGACAAAATCAATAAACGTGAATTCACATGCACAGTTAAGTTGTCTTGGCAGGGTCAGAGTAGAACATGCAATTAATGTGGATGTTTGCATTCAGGTGGCAAATCACAACGAAACAGTGAAAAAACAGGAACCTTCTTAACCACCTAATTGACATCAATTCAATGCTTGGCCATCAAGAGCTGACACGATGAGGGAAGAGAATCTACTAACAAGGGGAATTCCAGAGAATTCACTGAAATATTATCCCAATATGATTCTGTCTTGGCAACACACTTCTAGTTATCTTGTGTTTTCAGGAATGTTCCATTCCAATCAAAATTATTTGATTTCTGGTATTGCAGCCACTGTTGTTGACAAAATCAAAAGGTCAAGTTCTAACTGCTCCCCTTTTTTGTATGGCAAGTCATAGTTCGATATGTCATACTGCAGGTCAAATTGAGGAGCAATTTATTGTTTTTTTTTTTGTTTTTTTTTTATGTTTCGGGGGCGACATGTCCAGTCTGTCTTTGATGTTTTAAATGAAAACATAAAGGGCTACAATTATAAAGAAAAACTTGTGACATAAACTTATGATGGGGTTGCTGTCATGGCTTCCTCTCTAAATGGAATACAGGCTAAAGTTAAAGCTATTGTACACTGCTATGCACACAGGGTAAACCTGGTGTTGTCTCAAGGTGCAAAATGCTTGTCGGAATATGGGATGTTTTTTGCACCTCTCTCTGAGTTTGCCACATGTTTTTCTAAATCTACCAAGATGATGTTTTCTCCCAAGTCTGCAGGGTGTTCATGGTTGCTCAGAAACACTCCTATTTGGTGGAACTTTACATCAAAAATAGTGAGCACTGTGGCAAACAATTATGATAGGCTCCTGAAGAATTTTGAAAAGACTATAGAGGATGAAACCACAGTAGATGAGGACAAACTCGATGCTGCCAAAGGCTTCTTAAGGAGACTGGTGGATTTTAAGTTTGTTTTCATGTTGAACACATACAAACACACCTCAGAAACTGATGTGGTCTTTGACACTGTGCAGAAGAGGGCTATGGATGTACTTTACTGCAAATAAAGAATTCAGAGTCTCCTTGCTTTAGCACAGGAGAAGAGGTCAGAGGAGGCTTTCAAATCTCTATGCAAAAGCGGCAAGTCTAACAACAGGCCCTCAAAATGAGCCTATATGAAGCATCTGTGTCTGTCACAATTGCTGGATCCCCAGGAGAGTTACAGAAATTTATACATGGCCATCTTAGACAATCGAATGAAGCAGATTTCTCAGTGATTTTCAATTTTGGAAAATATGTGCTTCACAGAACTAATCAATCAAGGAAAATTTGATGAAATGAGATGAGTGTGACTGAGAAGGCATTCCAAAACGTCCTACAAAGCTATGGACTTCTTTGATTCATGGAAACTGATATCTGAACATCACACCCTATATTCAAATTGTGACTTGCAGGGCAAAAGGGGTAATCAGTGTAATGTTTTGGTGTTTGTTAAAAGAGATGGAGTTGGACAGTGCAATGCCTTATCTATACAAGCTATTGTCTTTAGTGGCAACAATTGGAGCTACATCAACAGGGGTAGAGAGCAGCTTCTCCTGCTTAAAACAAGTCAAGTTTTATAGCCACCACACAATGGGTCAAAACTGTTTAAGCAACTATGCTCTACTGGTCATTGAATGGAAACTGGTCAAGTCTCTGGTATGAGAGTGACAGAGACCAATTTCTAAAAAACAAAGAAGGGCAGAATTTACATATAAATAACATGATGCCATAATTGACTAATGTTATGATGTAGGCCTAAAATGTGCTTATCCTCTTTGAAAGATCACCAGTCGCCACTAGAATGGGGCAGGAACCAACCTCAGGCAAGGTCAAGCATACAGTATATCCAAGAGCATTTACAGTAGAAAATTTAGGGTCAACAATCATTCCATTCATGTTTTTAGAATGAAAGAATAATTGGAATATTTGCTGAAAGCTCAAAATATATTTTTGGTTTTGTTAAGAAATTCTTGTTTAAAACTGTCTTATAACAAAATTAACAAATCAAAATTTATTTCATACAGCAACACTCATAGAGCACATTACTATAAGGAGCTATACAAAAATACACAAAATACAATTAAAAGCAAACCAATTACAAGGAACCTTCTTGTGGAAAGTATAAGATACTCTGGCAAATGCAACTATGAAAGTAAATCAGAAAATGAAGAGGAGCATACTGTATATCCTTGAAAATACAATAATCTGGCAAGTGGAATTATTTAAATAAAGACTCCATTAAAATTAAACCACTAAAACACGCTTTACTGAATATTACACCTTACCAAAAGTGGTTAATGTTAAAGATTGTGAGCAAACTGATGAATGTTATAATAATGCAATCTGTAGCATTAATGTTTTGATAAGAACAATAGCAAAAGGCTAAAATAAAACTTTACAGCTTCCTATTGCTCTGTTTGGACCAATAAAGTTGGCATGACTATTATTTGACAGTGAATCACTCTGCTGTTTTTTTCTCTAAATCATTTAGTTGCTGACTGTTCTTTTGTCTTCAATCAATACAATTTTATTAAAGCAGTTCCTAAAATTAATGTATACCTGAAGGCTACCACCATTGGAGGAAATTTCATTCTTGTACATTTCTGTAACTCTTCAGGTAAATAATTCTTTTTAAAATATAAAGTAATACACAAGGCATATAAACTCAATGACTGTTATCATCTTGCCCACATAAACAAAAGATCTTTAAATCAATAGGTTGTGGAACATTCTGCAAGGTGGCTGGCTGCTGTGTGCTACAACATGCTTGACCTGGAAGCGATCAACGCACATGTACAGTACAAGGCATGCATGGGTCCAATGAAAAAAGAGTGCTATTTGCTCACCTTGCAGAGGAACTTTGTTGTCACTTCTTACAAGAAAAGGTGTTGGAAAAAGAAAAAGAAGATGCAACAACAACAAGCTTCTGTTCCAAGAAGTGTATACTGTACATTGCAACAGGTACACATGTTGTAAATGTAGGAAGGACGGTCCTTGGGTGTGTGGGAACTGTTAACATTTGAATCTGATGATTTTTTATAGCGCAGAGCTGATGTCCCTGTACTATTCTTTCCTCTGAATGATTACAGAAGAAACACCACCATGCACTAAAATGTGGAGATTGGGCAAGATCGGTGGGGTTATGGTTAATGGGGCCTTGGGTTTGAAGAAGCGGTCACTGATTACAACTGCAAGAATGTATGCGAATGAATATGAATAATATGAATAACGTTACATCAGTGCCACAATGTTTTCCAAAATGTACTATACAAGCCATAAAATGAATTACAATATTCCAAATATCATATACTGTATACCTATGTCTCTGTTTTTTGTCAGTGTGGCTTTGACATCATGGACCATAAGGTACATACTAATTCAGTATGAGCAGGAACACTCAACAAAACTGAATAAAAAAAAATATCAAGTGAGATATGAAGATGGCAGATTCACCAGTGTTTGTGTGTCAGCTTTTATCCCCGCAGATCAGACAATTTTCAGTTCCATTGTCTCAAAACACCACTCAAATCCACAGTTATTCAAAGTTTCAAATAAAAACTAACAGTGTCAGATATGTGTGTGTTCGGGGTTGTATCGTGATTGTGACTGAGAGAACAAAAGTGAAAAAAAAAACCAAACTCTGACTTTTACAAGTAATATAAATTTACACCAGCTGTTACAGACACAAATCAAATGTATGTTTTTATTGTATAATATTAACAATAAGGGCAGCTCACTACTCAGAACGGTAAATTTGCGGGGAAACTGGTATTGAACTTATGACCTCTTGATTACAAGTCAACAGTTCTGACTGCTGCACCACAGAAGCTATCGTACTACTCTTGTACTTTTTGTGAAAGTGTTTATTTGATATTTGGACTTCGGCCTTCACACAATATACAGTTTATGTCTAAATTTTGTCATTTATTACTAAAGCATGAAAAATGTTTGTTTTAACGATATGTTTACATAGATTATTGTAGACACGGAACACACATGAAATGCATGTGTTCCAAATAATGATCTATTGTTTCCCCTCTAAAACTCAAGTACTTCACTCCAAGATGATCAAGACTTGAGCTGGGAGAACATTTTGCCGTTTCTGCGATGGTGGGGGGGATGGTATAGCAGGCTGCTTGCTGCTTGTCTTGATCGACACATTTACAATACAAAAGACGCTGACGAAGAGGTGCAAAGGGTGAGCTGCATTTACAAGTTTTTTCGTAGGCTTTGGTAATTCTAGTGTTAAAATCGTCCCAGATATACAGTATCAGGGGTTGTATCCTAACCATGTACAATGGCATCCAGCAATGGTCTCACAGGGTCATATGTTTTGGGATCATATTTGCTTATTAACAATAAATTCATTGTGATTTCTTATACATAGGTATAGTTAAGCAGCAATGTATCCTGATGAACTAGAATAATCCTAACCAATACCCTCTATACAACTCAAAAGGATATCAATGTTTTTTATCTTTTTCTTTTTTTTTTGCAGTGAGTGGCACAAAGCTTCTCCAGAATTTGGCAAGTATTCATTGATGAATAAACTTCAATGTAATGTGTTTTTCTAAAATTTTGTAATAAACATAACGTACTTTTGGAATGGACTGTGTTTTACATATTGTTATGCGGTCTTTAAGCTCAATAAGACTTATTTTCAAAAATTAAAGTGATTAAAGTGGCAAGAAAATAAAAAATATGGTATTGAACCACAATTAGCAAATAAAGCTTGAAAGCTTGCTGTTGATAAATAATTAGCAGAAACAGGATATACACAGTATTCATTACAGCAGCTGTTGCTTTGATTATTATGAATATAATTCTATAAGGCTTAGATTTCCTCTACACTACTGTATAAACTATACGTTTATTTAAGATTTAAACCACCACTTGCTAACAAATGACAATGTATTATTAAAAATAGAATGCTTACTGAAAACCCTTTCCCATTTTAGATTTGGTATATTTATTAGTTCTTAGTTTATCTCTAAAATTAATGTTTGATTTTAGTTTTTCTTCTTCATTCCTTTTCAGATATTCTGATTTGGTTAATTTTTTAATGATAACTTTTGTAAGCTGTGATGCTGGAAACTTTAAAAAATATTTAATTCCTTCATTTACTTTTTCTGCTTTCAGGATATGTTCATTATATTCAGGCTTTTTTATTTTACTTTGACACTTGAATTCTGACTGAGTTGGGGCTGGTGCCCGGCCCAGGGTTTGTTTCCTGCCTTGCGCCCTGTGTTGGCTGTGATCAGCTCCAGCAGACCCCCATGACCCGCTGTTAGGATATAGTGGGTTGGATAATGGATGGATGGACTTGAATTCTGATAATTGTTTTGTGAGTTGTCATAACAGTTAAATCTGTTCCTTTGTTGAAAGAATAGTTTTTGGCCTATACATCCTTTGGTATTACTTTTAGTTAACCATAAAGAAAAATCATTTTGTTTGAAGCTAGTCAACCTGGCTACTTTTGACATTCAGAAGTCTAGACAGGAATGGAATATTATTAGAAACCTTATTGACACTGACTTCAGAGGAAAAAACAAATCAGCTTTTCTTACAAATACTATTTAAGAAAAACATATCAGTTATAAGCTAATAACTAAACCTTTGGAGGTTTACCTAATAACATTTAGGAGGAAAAGTAATTTTGAAGCATTAAGTAAAAAAAATACACGAGATATCATATGATTTACATATGAATCATTTTTAAGTTATTGTACAAATAAAGCCGACTAACAGCTACAGTCATGGGCAACAGCATTAAAACCAGCACAGGAATACAAATTAATAATTTCCAAGAAAACATGAATAATTTACCATCATAAAAAAATTACAAGTTACAGTCTACCAAAATATCAAAAACAATGTAATTACCAACCTTGAAATTGCACAGTAATTGTGCAAAACTCATAATATATTCTTAACAATATTTTATATATCATAATTGAATGCACATGAATAAACATAAATCTACTCTGTAAAGCAACTGAAATGACAGGAATGAACTATTACAACTGAAATTTGAAAAAATAAAATGAATCCTCTGAGACACAACCAGGCACCAGGTTTTTTTAATCACTTTTATTTTTTTTTAAACTATCACAGATTGAAAACCTTGAAAACTTTGAATCTTCTCACATCTAAAACAAATATTCATTTAAAACAGTAACCTTCAAATACAAAAAGGCATTAGTTTACAGTTTAGTCAGTTTACTAGAGCAGACAGATGATATGTAGAAACTCCTCAAATACTTCTGCCTGTTATGTTGAAAATGGTCTTTTGTTCAGAACAAAAATGCACTAAGTTAACGTACTGTACAATATCTATGAACACTTAAAATAATTTTCAGCCTTCCTATATATCATATATTACATATTATCAAAATTTTATTTAATTTTCTACAAAAGATAATTAATTTCTACGTAGACTCTGAAATCTTATAAATAAAATTTAAATCAGGGAATTTCACAATAACAACTCAGTCGTCAACAGCTTGCAGTGTCTTACAACTACACAAGGGGAAAAATACTGTTTTCATTCCTGCTGAGTGCTGACATAGTGTTGATGAACAGATTTCTGTTTTTCATTTTGTACAATATGTTCAATGTGTTGACAGTACTTGTCTCTGTAAGAAAAGTTTTACCAATCATTTGCAAAGATTCAAAAATCAAAATATGACACAACAGAATAAAAAACAGTTGTGTGAGGCTATATCATTTTTCAAAGCTCTGTGTTCACATTTAGCATTGCACACTGAAAGCTACAGTACCTAAGGGATTTTAATGTGCAGACATATTGAGTGAAAGATTAATATTTCACTGAAACGATCATGTACACTTAGCAAGTAATGTGAAATTGATAAGACATTAATAATATTGATATCTACTATTACTATTATGATAAAAAGGTGAAACCTGTTCCTATGCCATGCAATATAATTTGTAAGTACTGTAATGCTATAGTCTAAGCTGGCTGATTTCAATGAGGAAAAAGACCTAACCTAGTAGTAAATTAAAAGTTTAGTACTTTAGAAATTGATAAAGCCAGATGAATAAAGGCTTAAAAGGTACAATAGTAAGGTAGATGCAATATTATAAGATTTAAATTTATAATGGAAAGAGACTTTATGGCACCTTTCTATGCTGAAGAAGAAGTAGGGCAGTTCCTTAGTATGTTTTTACCATTAGCCAACCAGATCAAAGGTTATCATTCAGAAGTCATCTTTATGTGTACCGAGTGTCTATATTTACATGATTTGTCATGAAGAAACTTTGATAGTAAATTTATTTTTGTAGAATTTTATAATGTCTAAGAATCATACTAATGTTAGTTAGTAATCCCTGGCTTTTGGTATGATTTATAAAAATGAGATCTAGTTTCTGGCATATTTTACATGTGTTCAATTTAAAATTTATTTCATAGCAGATAATACAATATTTGATGAAATATTTTGTACCATTTGAGAATATCATTTGTATTTTTGTGGGACAGCCTTTTAAGGTACCTTTTCAGTAATTTGTACGCTTGAAAAGAGAGGGTAAAAGAAAGAAAGAGAGTAAGTTAAGAGGAAATTCACACCAGACACTATTATTAGATAAAGCTAACTACTACTAGGTAGCACAACATTTGCCTTCAGAAAATCCTGAACTGATCAAGGAATGGATTTAAATTTAACACAGAAACAGACACACAATAATCCTGCAAATCTCACCCCAAAGGTGCCATATTGAACTGAGAGTTAGGGGCTGTACAAGGTTTTTGTGAAATTATTCTGGTGGAAGTATCCATTTAAAAAAGGTACAATTTGGCCATAATAAGATAATCATGGTCCACAGCCACTCTATGGCCTTCGAATATGGGATGTTTTATATTAAGAAGCCTGATGTGCATTATGAAAATATTTCTCCAAACCATTATACTACCATGTCCAACCTATACCAATAACAGTAGGAAAAAAATAATTCTTTAATTAATCTGGTTCATGTCAAATCTTGAGTCTGTCTTCTGCATACTGAGCAGACACTGTGATTCTTCACTCCAAATGGGATTTTCCAGTTTTACATTTTATTTACAGTAGATTGAGCAAGTCTGACCTTCCCCTATAACCCATCCCAGTGAAACTGTGCATTTTTTTATTTTTCTAGTCACACCCTCCATCCATCATCCAACCGCTATATCCTAACTACAGGGTCATGGGGGTCTGCTGGAGCCAATCCCAGTCAACACAGGGCGCAAGGCAGGAAAGAAACCCGGGCAGGGCACCAGCCAACTGCAGGGCACACACACACACCCACACACAAAGCACACACTAGGGACAATTTAGAATCGCCAATGCACCTAACCTACATGTCTTTGGACTGTGGGAGGAAACCCTCAGAGAGAACATGCAAACTCCACACAGGGAGGAGACCAGAATCGAACCCAGGTCTCCTAACTGCGAGGCAGCAGCGCTGCCCACTGCGACACAGTGCCGCCCTCTAGTCACACCATAATGTATAAAATGTAGACTCTGAAGTGTGAGAAAACCCACACCATGGAATCACCAAAAAAAAAAAAAACAAAAATCAAAACACTGTCACACTTGTCCAATTCATGTATAAAGTTTGGTCGTAAAACTGAGCTGTTTAACACTAGAATTACCAGAGCCTACGAAAAAACTCGTAGATCCGTCCCAGCTTAAAATGATTCGCTCCTCTCCGTCAGCGTCTTTTGTCCTTTAAATGTGTTGATAAGCAGCAAACAGCAAGCAGTCTGCTATCCCATCCCCCACCCCGCACAGTTTTCTCAGCTCAAGTCTGTTTACCTGCGTGTCAGTTGCTTAGAGATGTATAGAGTGAGAAGTCAAGCAAAATGACACCTTTTATAAATACTATATTGTTATTTGGAACACTTGCATTTCATGTGTGTTCCGTGTCTACAACAATCTATGCACAGTAAACACATCATTAAAACAGAAACATTTTTCATATTTTAGTAATAATTGACAAATTTTTGTGAATTTCCCCTTGGGATTAATAAAGTATCTATCTATCTATCTATCTATCTATCTATCTATCTATCTATCTATCTATCTATCTATCTATCTATCTATCTATCTATCTATCTATCTATCTATCTATCTATCTATCTATCTATCTATCTATCTATCTATCTATCAAAATGTAGACATGAAGTGTATAATGTGTGAAGCCTGAATTCCAAATATCAAAGAAAAACTTTCACAAAAGATACAAGTATAATAGAAGAAAAAGAAATTAGGTTAGTGTTGCTTGTTGTCCTGACTTCTCGGGTAGTGTACTGGTTAGAGCTGCTGACTTCAATTCAGAAAGTTCTGGGTTCGAGTCTTAACGTCTTCCAAAATAAACATTTTGAGTAGTAAGCTGTTCTTATTGTTAATATTATACAATAAAAGCATACATTTGATTTGCGTCTGTAACAGCCGCTGTCAATGTATAGTACTTGTCAAAGTTAGCGTCCTTTAGTTTTACTAGTTTCACTTTATTTACTTATATTCCTACAGCATAAAGTCACAAGTATACTGCAGAGCTTCCTCTGTTTTATCGTCAAGGGCATGCTCACAAATTACACGTGTAATGCCACAAAAAATACCTGCTGACACTTTAGTACGCAAGCAATGGTACAAGAATGCAGTTAAGACTTTTTTGGGCACATACACCACATTAGTGTTTAGATCTGGACAATGTAGCGATGGCGAGCTCTGTAAGCCGTGCTGTTTCTTTGAAGGACAGGTGATTGGCAGGATGACGCTGGACTTTCACCTTAACGCCTGGTGCAGCTGCATTGTTCTTATATGTAAGTGGACGTTTCTTGCGGGGAGGGCTTCTGTTTTCTCCGAGCTGAGTTCACCTCTGCTATAGTGCGTCTTTATTTGAAAACAGCAGTGTTAGATCGGGGAGAGTGTGTACAAATATATGGGGCATTGGGTATAAAATTAATCAGAAAACATCATCGCACTAATGCAATATTATTTGAAAATGAACAGCGTCAGATCAGGTATGAATTTACACTGGCACTGTTACTTAGAGCCAGATCAGGAGAGGTGGTGGTTTGTTAAAGCATGATCGTCATTGAGAGAATAAAACTGGAGCTTATTCAGTGCAGTTCCCCAGTTTTGTCTGATTCGTGTTCAAGCTTCCAGACACACACACCCCCTTCCGATCTGACACCATTTTCAAATAATGACATGGTACAAACTTGTTTTGTTACACCCCCTCTTTATTTGAAAACTGTGTCAGATCTTCTGCGCGAACAAGACTGGGAAAACTGTGGACGTGGATGTGAGTGTTGTGCGTGACTGAGAATGACTGTGGATGTGAATTTTTTTTATTCTTGAGTGTTCCTGCTCACACTGAATTAGTATGCGCCATCTGATCCATGATGTCAAAGCCGCACCGACAAAAGAAAGACTTAGGTATGTATGACATTTGAGAATTCCCTGTAAAACTGCGTCAGATCGGGGGTTGGGGGGACAGGGAGGTGTTGTGGGAGCGTGAACGTAAGTGAGAATAAAACTCAAAAAAAAAAGACGCTAACTTTGACAAGTGCTATACATCCATCCCAGAAGCTCTTGATTGGGAATCAGCAGTTCTTAGCATTGCACCATTGATAATATTAACAATAAGAACTGCTCACTACTCAAAACGTTTATTTTGGGAGACGTTAGGACTCGAACCCAACCTTCTGAAATGGAGTCAGCAGCTCTAACCAGTACACTACCCGAGAAATCAGGGCAACAAGTAACACTAACCTGATTTCTTTTTCTTCAGTTATAATCTTGGAAAAAAGCGCATTTGTTCTGTTATACTTGTATCTTTTGTGAAAGTGTTCCTTTGATATTTGGAATTCAGGCTTCACACATTATACACTTCATGTCTACATTTTGTCAATTATTACTAAAACATGAAAAACGTTTCTGTTTTAATGATGTGTTTACTGTGCATAGATCGTTGTAGACACGGAACACACAT